>NC_092716.1:245679238-245980962 GCF_047496885.1 Scyliorhinus torazame
CACATCTTCTCGGGTACTCAATCCCCGCCCCCCAAGAACGGAATATAACTCAGCCTGGCAAACATTTCACACACAAAGGTGTGAAGCAAGAGCAAGTTAACGTTTCAGTTTGAGGAACTTCATTAAAATTTGAGGAAGGAATACTTCACGACAAAACAGGACAAAACCAATGAGGAGAACAATAGGTAATGTTCGGGCATATCAAAATGCTGTACACCATGTTTGTCCAGTAGGCTGGTTGTGCAGCCCCCCCCCCCCCCCACCCCCCCACCCCCCCACCAATGGGCTGGTAATCACTATGGCAATAATCTCTGTCGCACAATGGTTAGCACTGCTGCATCACAGGGCCAGGGACCCGAGTTCGATTCGGGCCTTGGATGACTGTCTGTGTGGAGTTTGCACCTTCTCTCCCCATGTCTGCGTGGGTTTCCTCCGGGTGCTCCGGTTTCCTCCCACAGTCCAAAGATGTGCAGGTTAGGTGGGTTGGCTAAGTCAAATTGCCCCTTAGTGTCCAATTGTGTAATGGTTAGGTGTGGTTACAGGGATAGTGAGGGGGAGTGGGCCTGCATCGGGTATTCTTTCAGAGGGCCGGTGCAAACTCGATGGGCCGAATGGTCTCCTTCTGCACTGTCGGGGTTCTATGGATTCTATGCTACCTAAGCCGTGAGCGCATTTACGTAGGATAAATAAGATCAGAGAGTTGTATATGTGTCACTGGTAAAATCCTGGAATCCATTTTTGCGTAGATAGCAGCAGGACATTTAGAAAATCATAATACAATCAGGCAGAGTCACCATGGTTTTGTGAAAGGGAAATCATGTTTGACAAATTTATTCGAGTTTTTTGGGAATACAATGAACAAGGTGGATAAAGGGCAACCAGTAGATGTAGTGCATTTGGATTTTCAAAAATAATTTGATAAAGTGCCACATAAAGATGCAGCCCAAGATCAGAGCTAATGTTGTTATATGGGTCATTTTCAGGTTGGCAAACTGTTACTTGTGGGATCGGTGCTGCGGCCCTCCACTGTTTACAATCCATTTAATGATTACTTCCTCAGACGGTGTGTATTGTGGCCAGATTTGCTGATGACATAAATGCAGGTAAGGAAACAAGTTGTGAGAAGGACACCAAGAGCCTCTAAGCAGCCAAAAACCTGGCAGATGGAGTACAATGTGGGGTAATGTGAGGATGTCCATTTAACGGGTAAAATAGAAAAGCCAAATATTATTTAAGTGGAGGGAAACTGCAGAATGATGTGGTGCAGAGGGAGCCGGGTGTCATAGTGCATGAATCACAAAAAGTTAGCATGCAAGTACAGCAAGTGATTAGGGAAGGTAAATGGAAGGTTAGCCTTTATTGCAAGAGGGATGGAGTACAAAAGTAGAGATACCTTGCTACACATGCAAATCGCATTGGTTAGGCCGCACTTAAGAGTATTACACACAGATTTGTTCCCCTCAATTAAGGAGGGAATTGCATTTGAGGCATCCCAGAGGGGGGTCATTAAATTGATTCCTGGCACAAACAGGTTGTCTTGCAAGAAAAGGAATCTAGAACCAGGGGCACAGTTTAGCATTAAGCAGTCTCCCATTTAAGGTGGAAATTAGGAGGAATGTCTTCTCTCAGAGGGTATTTGATGTGTTCTTTGTGTTAGGAATGGGTTAAGAGACATTCCAATTACATGTCAAATTGATGTTAAGTATCCAATAATTGACACTGATATGTAAAGCGGTTGCAGGTGGACCTTGTGGTGTGGTGATAGAGTTTTGTATAAAGCGTGTTCAAGGAAAATAAAGGTGTTTGGGAAAGGAGCAGAACTCTTGACTCTTTACTCAACAGCAGCCAGAAGCTAACACTTTGTTGTAGCCACAAAGAGAAAGATTCCGAGGTGGCGCACGCTGAGTTTGTATAGCATAGTGCCAGGGGTTTATTTACAAGATGTTGCTCAAACAAGGCACAATGGTGAATGCCACAAAATCCCGCGAAACAGTCCAATGACTTCACTGCATAACACATGACATTACACCAGCCAATGGTGTTGCTCTGATACATAACAGTATCATAACCATTGCAATCCTTTACCCCAGAAAGCAGGGGTGGCTGGGGTCATTGAATATACTCAAGGCTAATTTCAACAGATTATTGATCGACAAGGGAGGCAATGGTATTGGGGGGTTGTGGTCGGCAGGAAAGTGGAGTTGAGTCCATAATCATGTCAGCCACGATCATGTTGAAGGCTCGAGGAGCCAAATGGCCCACGCCTGCTCCTATTTCTCATGAAGCAGCGCTTTCTCAAAACCAGGATTTTTGTTTTGAAATCATACCACTTAAAGCCCAGGGCCTCATTTGCTCCGGTCGTCCCAATTACCTAAAGATGTACAGAGCAAACAATTGCATTGCTCACCATGGAGGGGTCAGTGCACAGAGATGACAATGTTGCTGCATGAGTTGGAGACATGCTCGTCATGTAGCGGAAATCCTTATTCAAAATGCAATTATTCAAAGTAAACAGGATTACTTGTTTCACTTCAGAGGCAGTTAGTTTGCTGTAAAAAAAAAAAAATCTTTTGGGATAGGAAATGATGAAAAGCCAACTCCTGTCTTTCGAAACAAACATTTTATTACTATTGGCACAAGTGTTTTCAGGAAGCTACTCCCAGATTGCATGGCCGTGTTACTAAATCCACATTTATTCCCATCCAGAGAAGGTGTTCTGGCACGTCTCCCCCATCGGCAGGAACTTATTCTCTGGTACTGCGATCAGCCAGCCATGGGGGAAAGGTATGTGCAGAGCATGTTAATCCTAAATAACAACGGTGCACATGGAAATGCAGGCCGCAATGGAGAGTCCAAGGACATCTAAACATCCCATCTAAAAGCCTAAACTATGCGAATCATGTAAATAAATAATAATGAAGCAAACTAACCATTTTGAATAATTTACATGCTCCAGAAATCCAAATAATTTAAACATGTTGAAGAAACTGAAATCTTGCTGATCAGTACTATGAGCAAAGATTGCAAGTAGTCCTTCCTCGATTCTGAAGCTGACACTGCAAGATCCATTTTTCACTGTTAATCCTCTTTGAGTTCCACCATGGCTGTGATAACCTGGTTTAGCTCAGTTCGCTGGACAGCTGGTTCGTGATGCACAACAAGGCCAACAGCGCAGGTTCCATTCCTGCACAGAGTGAGGTTATCCATGAAGGTTCACACCTTCTCAACCTTGCCTCTTACCTGAGGTGTGGTGATCCTCAGGTTAAATAGCCACCAGTCAGCTCTCCCCCCTCAAAGGGGAAAGCAGCCCATGGTCATCTGGGACTAATAATAATCTTTATTGGCACAAGGAGGTTTACATTAACACTGCAATGAAGTTACTGTGAAAAGCCCCTCGTCGCCACACTCCGGCACCTGTTCAGGTACACTGAGGTAGAATTCAGAATTCCAAATGACCTAACAAGCCGTTTTTTGTTTTTTTCTCTATAAATTTAGGGTACCCAATTCATTTTTTCCAATTAAGGAGCAATTTAGCGTGGCCAATCCACCTACCCTGCACATCTTTGGGTTGTGGGGGCGAAACCCACGCAGACACGGGGAGAATGTGCAAACTCCACACGGACAGTGACCCAGAGCCGGGATCGAACCTGGGACCTCGGCGCCGTGAGGCAGCAGGGCTAACCCACTGAGCCACCGTGCTGCCCACAAGCACGTTTTTCGGGGCTTGTCGGCGGAGACCGGAGCACCTGGAAGAAACCCATGCAGACACGGAGAATGGGCAGACTACGCACAGACAGGGACCCGAGCCGGGAATCGAACCTGGGACCCAGGCGCTGTGAAGCCAGAGTGCTAACCACTGTGCTATGTGCTGCCCACATGGCAAATTTACTTTGATAACCTGGCCGAACACACCAGGAGCAGGCCATTCGGCCCTTCGAGCCCACCCTGACATTCAATAAGATATTGGTTTATCTGATTATGGCCTTAATCCCACTTTTCTACCTTTCCCCCCTCCCCCTCATAAGAAAGATCTAGCTAGTTCAGCCTGGAATGTAGTCCATGACCCTGTCTTCACTGCTCTCTGAAGAGGAGAATCCACAGACTAACCTGAGGAAAAAAATTCTCCTCAGGCTCCCGGGTCCTTTTTTTCATTAATCTGGGAGAACTGTCCTCAGACTTTCCTCAGAATCAGCCGGAGCAAAGAAACATTGAATTTGTCCGCAAGAAAATCGAAGAGTCCCAGCACCTCATGAGCTTTTCAGCTGAAGTGAAGAAGAAGTAGAGGTTAAGAAAGTACGACCAGTGGAAAAGGAGGGGTTAGCGTCTGGTGTTGGGGGCAATAGAAGGTGAGACATCAGGAAAGGGCAGGCCAGGATTGGTGGACAATATCAGAAGCTTGCCAGAGGAAGGAATAACAGCAACACGTAGAACTGCAGTGTACAGAGGGAGATACCAGTGGCCTCTCATGGACTATGGATGATTATGGGTGGATGGTGATGTGTTAGGCAGGTCGGTTCGGTGTTGACTGCACTTGATGCAGGGATGCGAGAAACAGACCTCTAACACTGTAGAAAATCCAGCACGGTTTTATTGAACGATAGAACTAACATACATATTTAACTGTGGGTCGACACTATACTGAACAGACTGGAGACCTTGTAGTAGCCTGACCAGACTTACTAGCTACCGCATGGTGTTTGCACTGTGCTAGGTCATGGACTCTGACTGTCTGAGTGGCTGGGTCCAGAGAGAGTGGGAAACCTAGTGCCCTCTGGCTTTATAGTGGTGGTGTCCTGTCTGGTGATTGGCTGCACTGTGCTGTGTGCTTACTGGTCATCCTGTGTGTCAATCACTGCCTGTCTGCATTTCATTATATACATGCATGGATATCATGACATCTCCCCCTTTTAAAAAAAAAATACTAAGGTGTGGATGCTTATAAACACACATATATATATATATATATATATATATGTGCCTGACTATATACAGAAAGAGTCTAAACGAACGTATATACATAGGAAGGTTGCGATAGCGCAGATACATGGCAAACAAAACGATATTTACAGAGGTCCAATTGGTGAAGTCACAAAAATGTACAAAAGCTCAGTCTATAGATTTAGTCCTTGTGGTGGGCGATGAATTCTTATTGATCACTGCAGGGCTGATTAGGAGCCGCCTGCGCTTGGAGAGGCGGGATCGCTGGCATCGCGGTGGGCGCGTGGACTGGCAGGATTGCTGGTAGATTGGTGGCCTCGTGGTCAGGTACGTCCGGAGGAGGCCTCGTAGGCGGCGGGGCACACCGGTCAGGTAGCGGGCGTGGAGCTCTTCGCAGTGGCCGTCTGTTGCGCCGTAGCAGGGAGCCATCAGCCATGCGGACAAGGAATGATCTTGGGGCCACTTGTTTGAGCACAGCAGCTGTGGCTGACCAGCCGCCCTCAGGCAACTGTACGCGAACATGATCAGTTGGGGCCAGCTCGGGCAGATCCGTGGCATGGGCATCGTACGTGGCTTTCTGTTGGGCCCGTGACTGCTGCACTTTCTGTAGGACCGTGAGGTGGTCAAGGTCGGGAACGTGGATGGCTGGATCTGTGGTCCTCAGAGTGCGATTCATGAGCATCTGGGCTGGAGACAATCCAGTGGACAGTGGGGTTGCCCTGTATGCCAGCATCGCCACATTAAAAATCGGAGCCTGAATCTGCAGCTTTGCACAGCAACCGCAATGTGGACCCCTTTTTCGGCCTTCCCGTTTGACTGCGGGTAATGGGGACTGGAGGTAACATGACGGAAGTTATAGGACTGTGCAAAGTCAGGTCATTCCTGGCTGTAAAAGCAAGGACAATTGTCGCTCATTACCGTGAGCGGTATCCCATGCCTGGCGAACGTTTCTTTGATTACCGCCTTCGACGTGAGATCGGACAGTTTCACTACTTCTGGGTAACTGGAGAAGTAGTCGACCAGGAGTACATAGTCACGCCCCTTGGCGTGGAAAAGGTCTACACCTACTTTGGACCTCGGAGAGGTCACAATCTCGTGCTGCTGCAACGTTTCTTTGGGTTGAGCTGGCTGAAACTTCTGACAGGTAGGGCAATTGAGGACTGTGTCAGCCAATAGACCGCCTCCCGAGCTCTGCGTCGGCATTTCTCGACCCCAAGGTGACCCTCATGGAGTTGGCCCAGCACCATAGTACGCATACTCTGAGGAATTACGATTCTGTCGAGTTTCAGAAGGATTCCTTCCACCACCGTCAGGTCGTCTTTTACGTTATAGAACTGGGGACATTGTCCCTTCTGCCAGCCATTGCTGAGGTGCTGCATCACACGCTGCAGCAGGGGATCCTTGTGCATGTGTAGTTATGATGCCCACCCGGTATGGGGACTTGAGGCACTCAGTATCAGGGTCCGTTGGGCTGTCAGGACCGTAATCTGGCATGCCTTGTTGTATTGAGCGGACACTCTGTGCCGCAGCTGGGATCCCTGGCTGCTGAGCGGTGGAGCAGATCTGCAAAGGTCTGCATAGTGGCCAAGCTTGCCACACTTTAGACACCGGCGTCCTTTTGCCGGACATTGCCATTTTAAGTGGGCAGAGCCACAATTCGGACACGTCATGACGCTGACGTCAGCACATTCCGTGCTCCATCGCGCACGTGCAGTGCGGTCGGTCGACGTACGAACCTGGGCAGTCGGGTTGTCGGGCTCGTCGTCCACTCGGTCGTGGCGCGCATGCACAGGGACCCTGGAAAAGTGCGCGAAACGGCCACTCTCCTCGATGCTCAGGCCCTGCATTTATGCAATGGCCTGCACCTGTTCCGCCTCGTGGGAGGCCAGCTTTGCAGTTTCTGCCACCCTGATATGGGAGTAACAATTCTTAGCATGCTCATGGACAACGCACGTCTCGATAGCGACAGAGAGGGTCAACTGTTTAACTTTCAGGAGCTGCTGCCGAAGGGAGTCGGAGTGGACCCCGAAAACAATCTGATCCCGGATCATGGAATCAGCCGTCGAGTCATAGTTACGTGACTGCGCGAGGATGCGGAGGTGGGGGAAGAAGGACTGAAAAGGTTCATCCTTACCTTGAAGCCTCTGCTGGAAAACGTACCGTTCAAAGCTCTCATTCACCTCAATGTCGCAGTGACTGTCAAACTTCAGCAGGACTGTTTTGAATTTTGTTTTGTCTTCGCCGTCAGCGAACATGAGGGAGTTGTAGATGTGGATGGCGTGGTCCCCCGCGGTGGAGCGCAATTTTCCTGGCATCCGATGCTGCTTCGAGGTCGGAGGCCTCGATGTACAAGAGGAACTTTTGTTTGAAGAGCTTCCAATTTGCGCCGAGGTTGCCGGAGATGCGGTGATGCGGAGGAGGCTGGATGTTTTCCATGTCACCGGATGGCTGCTTGCTGGTCAGTGCTGATTCACTCGAGGTAGGTCCGTCAATTTTCAGTTTCACTCCGTAGTACCATGATGTGTTAGGCAGGTCGGTTCTGTGTGGACTGCACTTGATGCAGGGATGCGAGAAACAGACCTCTAACACTGTCGAAGATCCAACTCGGTTTTATTGAACGATAGAACTAACATACATATTTTACTGTATACTATACTGAACTGACTGGAGACCTTGTACTAGCCTGACCAGACTTACTAGCTACCGCATGGTCTTTGCACTGTGCTAGCTCGTGGACTCTGACTGTCTCAGTGGCTGGGTCCCGAGAGAGCGGGAAACCTAGTGCCCTCTGGCTTTATAGTGGTGGTGTCCTGTCTGGTGATTGGCTGCACTGTGCTGTGTGCTTACTGGTCATCCTGTGTGTCAATCACTGCATGTCTGCATCTCATTATATACATGCATGGATATTATGACAGATGGGAGAATGATTGATTTTGCAATCTTTCAACAAGGTCATTTTGGATAACGACATGTGGGGGGGTTAAGAACAAAACTTTCCAAAATTCAGGAGAAACTGCTCGTTGCTCCTTCCATGAGGGTACTGAAGGTTGTCAATCAAACTCCACACAAATAGCCCTCGTTCCTCAGCAACCTCCACAAAGTCCAGTTCTGTGACAACAACAACTGACCCATATGAGACACGGAAGGACATATTCGCAGCTGTGGTCAAAGCATTGGTTTTGAGGAGGACTTTAAAGAAGGAGGAGAGACAGAATTATTTATAGGTGGGATTTCAGAGTGTGCGGGTTAAACAGCTGGAGGCACAGCTCCCAGGGGCACGGAGACAGGGGGGTGGGCATTTAGGACGTCAGAGTCAGGTGAATGGATGGACCGGGGGAAGTGTCGTAGGCTGGAGGAGGCGGCAGAGATAGGGAGCGGCAGGTCCCAAATGGATTGAAACAAGTGAATGAGAATTTTAAGTTTGAGGGTGTGGTGAAACCGTGAGGCATTATGGATCCACAAGGATAAGAGTGATCGGTAAGCAGAACGTGCTGCAGGGTGGGATAGAGGTAACCCAGTTTTACAGCGGCGCAATTTAAGCAGTGTGGCCAGAGAACATGAGTAACACCTGGAGGATACAAAGGCATGGATAAGGGTGTCAGAGGTAGATGAGTGCAGGGTAACAGCATTGGAAGTAGGCCGTCTTTGTGATGCAGAGCCAGAAGCTGAGTACATGGTGAAATAGGGCAGAAGCGATGAGCAGACTGGTTAATACGTACATAGATACATAGCAGATAGGGGCAGGAGGAGGTCTTTTGGCCCTTCGAGCCTGCTCCACCATTCATCACCATCATGGCTGATCATCCAACTTTGGCCCTTCAAGCCTAATCCTGCTTCCTCCCCATAGCCTTTGATCCCATTCTCCCCAAGTGCTATATCCAGCCGCCTCGTCAATATATTCAAAGTTTTAGCATCAACTACTTCCTGTGGCAATGAATTCCACAGGCTCACCACTCTTTGTGTGGAGAAATGTCCCCTTATCTCTGTCCGAAATAGTTTACCCTGAATCCTCAGGCTGTGACCCCTGGTTCTGGACACACCCATCATTGGTAACATCTTCCCTGCATCTGCCCTGTCTAGTCCTGTTAGAATTGTATAAGTCTCTCTGAGATCCCCCCTCATTCTTCTGAACTCCAGCGAGAACAATCCCAACCTAGTCAATCTCTCCTCATATGACAGTCCCGCCATCCCTGGAATCAATGTGGTAAACCTCCATCCCTGGAATCAATCTGGTAAACCTCATAAAAACATAACATGAGAGCAAAGGAAATAGAAGCAGGACAAGACCAGTCAAACCTACTCCACCATTCAATCCGATCAGGCTGGTCTTCAGCTTCAACTCCACTTTCCCGCCCATTCTCCTATCTCTAGATTCCCTGAGACACCAAACATCTGTCTACCCCAGTCTTAACTGCATTCACTGATAGAGAATCCACAAAGTCCTTGGCAAGTAGGATTCAGGCGAATCCCTTTTTATTCATATGTGAAAAGCAAGAGGGTGGCCAGGGAAAGGATTGGACCACTGAAGGACAGTGGAGAGAATATATGTGTTGAGCCAGGGGAAATGGGTGAGGTACTAAATGAGTACTTTGCATCAGTGTTGACTAAAGAAAGGGATTTTGTGGAAGATGATTCTTGGGTAGGGTGTGTGGACAGTCTGGATCATGTTAACATTGAAAAGGAGGAGGTATTGGGTCTTTAAAAAGATATTAAGATAGACAGGGCCAGATAGGATTGATCCCAGAATACTGAGGGAAGCAAGGGAGGAAATTGCTGGGGCCTTGAGTGGCATCTTTGTATCCTCATTGGCTACAGGTGAGATTCCAGAGGATTGGGGAATAGCTAATGTGGTACCGCTGTTTAAGGAAGGTAGCAAGGATAATCCTGGAAACTATAGGCCGCTGAGTCTCACGTCGGTAGTAGGTAAATTATTGGAGAGAATTCTCAGGGACAGGATGTCTACCCATTTGGAAACAAATGGACTCAGAAGCGATAGGCAGCATGGTTTTGTGAAGGGGAGGTCGTGCCTCGCTAACTTGATCGTGTTTTTTGAGGAGGTGACAAAGATGAGGTAACCAAAAAAAAAAGACTGTGTGGTGAGTTGGTGAGTTAAGCTTTTCTTTCCTTTTCCTCTCTCCACCCTTCCACCACCTCCAACCTGCGGGGAGTGTGAAAATCTGGTCAGCTTTTTTTTTTCTCTCTGTAATTGTCAAGTGGATGAATGGAAGGGGTGGCAGAGAGGGCAGTGCAATGCTCCTCCTGCAGGATGTTCGAGGTGAGGGACGCCGTCAGTGGTCTTGCTGGGTTCACCTGCGGGGAGTGCACCCATCTCCAGCTCCTCAATGATCGTGTTAGGGAACTGGAGCTGGAGCTGGATGAACTGAGGATCATTCGGGAGGCAGAGTCGATTATAGATAGAAGCTACAGCGATGCAGTTACTCCTAAGAATGAAGGTAGCTGGGTGACGTTTAAAAGGAGGGGGAAGAAGCAGTCAGTGCAGGGATCCCCTGCAGTTGTTCCCCTCGATAACGGTATACCGTTTTGGATACTATTGGGGGGTGGGGGGGACCTACCAGAGGTAAGCCACGGTGACCAGGTCTCTGGCACTGAGTCTGTCCCTGTGGCTCAGAAGGGAAGGGGGGAGAGCAGGAGAGCATTAGTTATTGGAGACTCTATAGTTAGAGGTACAGATAGGCGGTTCTGTGGCGACGATAGAGGCTCACGTGTTGCCTTCTGGGTGCCAAGGTCCGTGACGTCTCTGATCGTGTTTTCAGGATCCTTAAGGGGGAGGGGGCGCAGCCACAAGTCGTGGTACACATCGGTACCAACGACATAGGTAGGAAAAGGGACAGGGATGTAAAACAGGAATTCAGGGAGCTAGGGTGGAAGCTGAGAGCCAGGACAGACCGTTTTGTCATCTCTGGCTTGCTGCCAGTGCCACATGCTAGCGAGGTGAGGAACAGGGAGAGAGCACAGTTAAACACATGGCTACAGGGATGGTGTAGGAGGGAGGGTTTCAGTTACTTGGATAATTGGAGCACATTCTGGGGAAGATTGGACCTGTACAAACAGGACGGGTTACACCTGAACCACAGGGGCACCAATATCTTGGGAGGGAAATTTGCTGCAGCTCTTCGGGGGGTTTAAACTAATTTGGCAGGGGGATGGGAAACTGATTTGTAGTCCAGGAGATAGCGTTGCTGGAATTCAGGAGGTTGAGGGTAGTGCAGTACTGAGGAAGGTACCAAGGTCACAAGAGTGGACCTGCAGGCATGAAGGTGGTTTGAAGTGTGTCTACTTCAATGTGAGGAGCATCAGGAATCAGGGGCGAGATTCTCCGACCACCCGCCGGGTCGGAGAATCGCCGGGGGCTGGCGTGAATCCCGCCCCGCCAGTTGCCGAAGTCTCCGGCACCAGAGATTCGGCGGGGGCGGGAAT
Source organism: Scyliorhinus torazame (assembly GCF_047496885.1). Classification (NCBI taxonomy): domain Eukaryota; kingdom Metazoa; phylum Chordata; class Chondrichthyes; order Carcharhiniformes; family Scyliorhinidae; genus Scyliorhinus; species Scyliorhinus torazame. Next base: position 245,690,615 of record NC_092716.1, read on the forward strand.
CGCGCCGCGCCGGTTGGCGGGTCCCCCCGCTCGATTCTCCAGCCCGGATGGGCCGAAGTCCCGCCGCTAAAATGCCTGTCCCGCCGGCGTAAATTAAACCACCTACCTTACCGGTGGGACAAGGTGGCGCGGGCGGGCTCCGGTGTCCTGGGGGGGGCGCGGGCGATCTGGCCCCGGGGGGGTGCCTCCACGGTGGCCTGGCCATGGTGGAGACCGTGGCGGAGGCGGAAGGGAAAGAGTGCCCCCATGGCACAGGCCTGCCCGCGGATCGGTGGGCCCCGATCGCGGGCCAGGCCACACCGTGGGCCGAAGGGCCTGTACTGTGCTGTACAGTTCTATGTTCTATGATTGATGAGGAGAGGGTTGTGGATGTTGTTTACATGGACTTCAATTATGCCTTTGACAAGGTGCCTCATGGCAGCCTGGTACAAAAGATGAAGTCACATGGGATCAGAGGTGAGGTGGTAAGATGGAAACAGAACTGGCTCGGTCACAGAAGGCAAAGGGTAGCAGTAGAAAGGTGTTTTTCTGAATGGAAGGCTGTGACTGGTGGCGTTCCACAGGGATCGGTGCTGGGGCCTCTGTTGTTTGTGGTGTACATAAACGATTTGGAGGAAAATGTAGCCGTTCTGATTAGTAAGTTTGCAGGTGACATCAAGGTGGTGGAGTGGCAGATAGGGTTGAGGATTGTCAGAAGATACAGCAGGACATAGATAGGTTGGAAACTTGGGCAGAGAATTGGCAAATGGAGCTTAATTCGGAAAAATGTGAGGTAATGCATTTTGGTAGGTCTAACATAGAGGTGAAATATACCGTAAATGACAAAACCCTTAGTTTTGTAAGGGCCCCGAAGAATCCAGCACGAGTTTTAAGGATACAAAATAATAAAGTTTATTTACTATAACAATATATACATAGCAGTAGCAGTAACTTCCCTTGCTACCTTCTCCTTCCTCCTGGTTCCTGGACTGGCCAGCTTATTTATAGTAGGAGTTTCTCCGCCCCCCTCATTGGGGAGGTTCATACTCCCATAGGATTGTGGGATAGTCATTAGTCCCCAGCCAATCGTCAGTAGGCAGGTTATAACATCCCTCCCCCCCAAAGTCCAAGGAATCCACCGTAGGCCCTGGCGAAGGAAGGCGTCAAACTCGTTTGGCCGCAGGCCGGACGCCATTTGCACGCGGCGCTGGATCAGGCGGCGTATAACGAGACGGAGATCGGCGTTTCCGTGATGAACGGCGCGGTTGTACATCCACGGCCTGTGGACCCGAGGATTCCCCCTCTGATTCATCCTGTGTCTCCATCTCGGAGTCAGAGTCTGCTGCCTCCGTCATGTCAGCGTCTCTGTCCCCATTCGGTCCAGTCATGACCTGCGCAGGCTTTGAGTGAGGCACCAGTGGAAGATTTGGAGGACTACCTTCCCTTGTTTCTGGTCTTTGCCGCTGTTGAACTGAACTCCGGGGGCGGGGAATCTTTTGCGGGGATGATCTTCTGGACCGGACGTGGTCTACATGTTTTCGCTGGAGACGACCCTGGGCTTGCACTTGGTACGATATAGGGCCCGTTTGGCGAAAGATTACACCAGGAACCCATTGGGCACCACCAGCAAAATTCCGCACGAATACTGGGTCACCGGGCGCAAACTGCCGAATCGGACGATGCTGAGACAATCCCGGTCCCTGCCGTTCTTGTGTGCGGCGTACTTTTGCGCCAATGTCCGGGAAGACCATACTAAGGCGGGTGCGAAGTCTCCGGCCCATTAGGAGTTCTGCGGGAGCTACCCCAGTCACTGTATGGGGTGTGGTCCTGTACGTAAACAAAAACCGAGCCAGTCTCGTGTCCATTGATCCGGAAGACTGCTTCTTTAGGCCTCTTTTGAATGTTTGCACTGCACGCTCTGCCAACCCATTTGAAGCCGGGTGGTAAGGGGCAGTGCGGATATGGCGGATGCCGTTCATCTTTGTAAACCTAGCAAACTCCTCACTCGTGAATGGAGTGCCATTATCCGTGACCAGCACCTCGGGGAGGCCATGCGTGCTAAATGATAAACGCATTTTTTCAATTGTTGCACAGGACGTTGTCCCCTGCATCTTATGCACCTCCAGCCATTTGGACTGGGCGTCAATTAGTAGAAGGAACATGGATCCCTGAAAAGGGCCTGCGAAATCTGCATGTAAGCGTGCCCAAGGCCGCCCTGGCCATTCCCAGTGATGTAGGGGCGCGGCCGGCTGGAAGCTTCTGATGCTCCTGGCAAATGGAGCAGTTTTGGGCCACCTTCTCAATGTCGGTGTCGAGGCCTGGCCACCAGACATAACTCCGGGCCAACATTTTCATCTTGGTCACACCCGGATGCCCATTGTGCAAGTCTGATAATATCAGCTCCTGGCCTTTTTCCGGGACAACCACACGCGTCCCCCACAAGAGGATGCCGTCTTCCACGCTGAACTCTGACAGCTTGGAGGAAAATGCCCTTAACTCGCCTGGGAGCTGTCTATGCTGCCCACCATACAGGACTATGTGCCGAACCTTTGACAGGACTGGCTCCGTCTGGGTCCACTCACGGATCTGTGATGCCGTGACAGGCAAGGTGTCCATAAAATTTAGGGTTGCGACCACCTCACCGGTCGTGGGGGTCGACATGGGGCCGGTCGATAAAGGCAATCGGCTCAGTGCGTCGGCATTTGCTATCTGCGTACCTGGTTTGTGCTCCAGAGAATACTCATATGCAGCAAGCAACAAAGCCCAGCGCTGGATCCGTGCAGAAGCAATGGGCGGTATCGGCTTATCCTCTTTGAAGAGTCCCAGCAGGGGCTTATGATCAGTCACGATAGTGAAATGGCGGCCGTACACATACTGGTGGAAGCGTTTCACCGCGAAAACCACTGCCAGGCCCTCCTTCTCGATCTGCGCGTACTTCTTCTCCGCTGCAGTCAATGTGCGGGAGGCGAAAGCTATCGGTCGCTCGGCCCCGTTCTCCATCTTGTGGGACAGGACAGCCCCAATACCATACGGGGATGCATCACATGTGACGAGCAAAGGCTTTCCCGGATCATAGTGGGTTAGTAACCCAGACAACGACAATTGTTGCTTTACCCGCCGAAAAGCGGTTTCTTGCGGCTGACCCCAAACCCAGGTGTGATTTTTCTTTAGCAGCAGGTGTAAGGGGGCCAGCGTAGTTGCCAGATTGGGGAGGAACTTCCCGTAATAGTTTACGAGACCGAGAAAAGAACGAAGATGCGAAGTGTCAGTCGGGGTGGGGGCATGTTGAATTGCACGCACCTTCTCTGCGACGGGGTGCAGACCCTCGCGGTCCACCCGATAACCTAGGTAGACTACTTCTTTTGCCTGAAATACGCACTTTGTGTGACGTAAACGGACTCCAGCCTCCGAAAGGTGTTTAAGGACAGCCTCCAGATTTTCCAAATGCTCTTGCTCCGACGTCCCTGTAATCAACACGTCATCTAGGTAGACAGCCACACGTGGTAAACCTCTCAAAATGCCCTCCATAACACGTTGAAAAATTGCGCAGGCAGAGGATACTCCAAAGGGCAACCGTGTATATTCATACAGGCCCCGGTGTGTGTTAATTGTTACATATGGTCGGGAGGCAGGGTCCAGATCCAACTGCAGGTAGGCGTGACTCATATCTAATTTTGTGAATGAGAGTCCGCCTGCAAGTTCCGCGTAGAGATCCTCTATGCGAGGCATTGGGTATCGGTCGAGTCGGGAAACTGTATTCACTGTAAGTTTATAGTCGCCACACAAGCGAACTGTGGCATCTGGCTTCATTACTGGCACAATTGGTGCTGCCCAGTCAGCAAAACGGACGGGCCTGATAATACCCAAACTCTCCAAACGAGTGAGCTCCCCTTCTACCTTCTCGAGCAAAGTGTAAGGCACTGGGCGCGCCCGGAAATAGCGCGGTGTGGCTCCTGGTTCAATTTGGATACGGGCTACGGCCCCTTTTATTTTCCCCAGACCAGGCTGGAATACCTCTGGGTATCGTCCTAGCACCTCAGTCAACCTTCCAGAAACTGTTTGGAGGATGTGCTGCCATTGCAACCGCAAATGGCGCAACCAGTCCCGACCCAACAGGCTGGGCCCATGGCCACGCACTACGATAAGTGGGAAACGCCCCTCCTGGCGTCCATAGACAACAGGGGTCATTGTAGTTCCTGCAATGTCCAGTGGTTCCCCCGTGTAGGTGGCCAACCTGGCCTGTGAGTCAGTTAGTGTAAGGGTCTGTATACCCTGCTTGATGCGGTCGAATGTCCTCTGGGCGATCACGGAAACCGCTGCGCCAGTATCCAACTCCATCTCCAGCGGGTGGCCATTGACCCGTACTGTCACCTTAATGGGGGCCACACGGGGAGCTGCCACACAATGCAGCTGCAGGCAGTCGTCCTCCGTCTCCACGTCCTCAGGAGTGGTTGCCGCAGGTTCATCCACATGGAAGGTACGGCCTCTGGGCTGGTCCCAGTTACGGCCCCTGGGCTGGTCCCAGTTTCGGTCGGAACGACGGCGCCTCTGGCGTCCCCAGGACCGCCGTCCGCGACGGGGTCGGCGCCTACAAGTCTGACACGGACATGGCTCCTCATCCATTGGCTCTGGAGAAGGCTCCCTTCGGGGAGGAATGTCCGATGGCCACTGGCGTCGGTCTGGTCGTTGCCTCGTCCAAGGTACCGCAGGAGTGCGGGGGGACGTTTTTGGGCGGAAAGGGTTTCGCCCCAAGGCATGCACTTCCATTCCCTGTAGCTCCTGTACTCCTCGCTCTGCGCTCTCTCGGGACAAGACTATTTGTATTGCCTGTTGAAAAGTCAATGTTGGCTCCGCTAACAACTTTCTCTGGGTGGCCGCATTGTTAATACCGCAAACCAAACGGTCGCGTAACATTTCTGACAAGGTCTCACCATAGTCACAGTATTCCGCAATCCCGCGTAGCCTGGATAAAAAATCGGCAAGGGATTCTCCAGGGGTCCTCTCAGCGGTATTAAACCGGTAACGCTGGACTATCGTGGACGGGGTTGGGTTAAAGTGTTGCCCCACTATATTCACAAGTTCGTCAAACGTTTTGGTGTCCGGCGCAGCTGGGTACGTAAGGCTCCTAATCACCCCAAATGTATGCGGCCCGCAGGCAGTGAGCAATATGACCACCTGGCGCTCGTTTTCAGTGATATTGTTTGCCCGGAAATAGTAACGCATCCGTTGCGTGTACTGGTTCCAGCTTTCCAGCGCAGCATCAAAAACATCCAAACGTCCGTACAGAGGCATGGTATAATAGAAAACAACTTCCAACCTGTATCCAACAAAAATCCAGGGAGGTGGCTTCAGCAGTGTAGACAGCTATTCACTTTTACCTTCGTCGCCAGTTTTGTAAGGGCCCCGAAGAATCCAGCACGAGTTTTAAGGATACAAAATAATAAAGTTTATTTACTATAACAATATATACGTAGCAGTAACTTCCCTTGCTACCTTCTCCTTCCTCCTGGTTCCTGGACTGGCCAGCTTATTTATAGTAGGAGTTTCTCCGCCCCCCTCATTGGGGAAGTTCATACTCCCATAGGATTGTGGGATAGTCATTAGTCCCCAGCCAATCGTCAGTAGGCAGGTTATAACACTTAGGAATATAGAAAGTCAGAGAGATCTGGGCGTACAGGTCCACAGATCTTTGAAGGTGGCAACACAAGTGGACAAGGTAGCCAAGAAAGCATACGCAATGCTTGCCTTCATTGGACCGGGCACCAAGTATAAAAACTGGCAAGTTGTGCTGCAGTTGTATAAAACCTTGGTAAGGCCGCACTTGGAATATTACGCACAATTCTGGTCGCCAAACTACCAGAAGGATGTGGAGGCTTTGGCGAGGGTGCAGGGGAGGTTTATCAGGATGTTGCCTGGTCTGGAGGGTGTTAGCTATGTGGACAGGCTGAATAGACTCGGACTGTTTTCATTAGACAGATAGAGATTGAGGGTGACCTGATAGAGGTCTACAAGATTATATGGGGCATGGATAGAGTGGATGGGCAGGCACCCTTTCCCATGGTGGGTGGGTCAGTCACCAGGGGGCAGAGGTTTAAGGTCCGTGGGGCAAAGTTTAGAGGAATGTACGAGGCAGGTTTTTTAAAAATATATATTTTATTAAAGTTTTTCGATCAAACAAAAACAAAAATTTCCCATTTTACAACTTTGTAATAATATATACATTGATCGTTTTTGAAATAAATAATATGCTAACTAACGGCAACTGCCAATAACAAAATAAGAAACAACAGAAATAGTAACTCAAATAGTAACTTCGTAAAATCTAATATAAATAACTAATATATAAACACACACATAAAAACCCCTGAGGACCCAAATGAGTCCGCCCCCCTCCCCCCCACTCCCCCCCCCCCCCACTCCCCCCCCGCCCCTCCCCCCTGGGTTGCTGCTGCTACCTTTCCTATTTTCCCTTATCGCTCTGCGAGATAGTCGAGGAACGGTTGCCACCGCCTGGTGAACCCTTGAGCCGAACCTCTTAGTGCGTACTTTATCCGCTCCAATTTTATGAACCCTGCCATGTTGTTTATCCAGGCCTCCACACCCGGGGGTTTAGCTTCTTTCCACATAAGTAGAATCCTTCGCCGGGCTACTAGGGACGCAAAGGCCAAAACATCGGCCTCTCTCGCCTCCTGCACTCCCGGCTCATCTGCAACCCCAAATATAGCCAACCCCCAGCCTGGTTCGACCCGGACCCCCACCACCTTTGAAATCACTTTTGCCACACCCACCCAGAGCCCATGCAATACCGGACATGACCAAAACATGTGGGTGTGGTTCGCCGGGCTTCCCGCGCATCTCCCGCACCTATCCTCCACTCCAAAAAATCTACTCAGCCTTGCTCCAGTCATATGCGCCCTGTGTAGAACCTTGAATTGTATTAGGCTGAGCCTGGCACACGAGGACTAAGAGTTTACCCTACTTAGGGCATCTGCCCACAGCCCCTCCTCAATCTCTTCCCCCAGCTCCTCCTCCCATTTTCCCTTCAGCTCCTCTACCATCGTCTCCCCCTCGTCTCTCATTTCCCTATATATATCTGACACCCTGCCATCACCCACCCATGCCCCCGATATCACTCTGTCCTGGATCTCTTGCGCCGGGAGCTGCGGAAATTCCCTCACCTGTTGACTCACAAATGCCCTCACTTGCATATAGCGAAATGCATTCCCAGGTGGCAACCCATATTTTTCTGTCAGTGCTCCCAGACTCGCGAACGTCCCGTCTAAGAACAAGTCCTTCAATTTCGCAATTCCTGCTCGCTGCCAAGATTTAAATCCCCCATCTATCCTTCCCGGGACGAACCTATGGTTGTTCCTTATCGGGGACCACACTGAGGCACCCGTCACTCCCTCATGTCGTCTCCACTGCACCCAAATTTTCAGAGTTGCCACCACCACTGGGTTTGTGGTGTATTTTTTCGGGGAGAACGGCAACGGCGCCGTCGCCAGTGCTTTTAGGCTAGTTCCCCTACAGGACGCCATCTCCAGTCTTTTCCACGCCACTCCTTCCCCTTCCCTCATCCACTTACATATCATTGACACGTTGGTGGCCCAATAATAATCACTTAGACTCGGCAGTGCCAGTCCCCCTCTGTCCCTACTGCGCTGAAGGAACCCCCTCTTTACTCTTGGGGTCTTTCCAGCCCACACAAAGCTCATAATACTCTTGTCCACCTTCTTAAAAAAGGTCTTTGTAATCAGTACAGGGAGGCACTGGAACACAAAAAGAAACCTCGGAAGGACCACCATTTTAACCGCCTGCACCCTGCCCGCCAATGACAGGGGCGCCATGTCCCACCTCCTAAAGTCCTCTTCCATCTGCTCTACCAGTCGTGCCAAGTTAAGCTTATGCAAGGTTCCCCAGTTCCTGGCCACCTGGATCCCTAAGTACCGGAAATCCCTTGTTACCCTCCTCAACGGTAAATCGTCTATTCCCCTGCCCTGTTCCCCGGGGTGCATCACAAACAGTTCACTCTTCCCCATATTCAATTTATATCCTGAAAATTCTCCAAACTCCCTGAGTGTCTGCATTATCTCAGGCATCCCCTCCACTGGGTCCGCGACATACAACAACATATCATCCGCGTATAATGACACCCGATGCTCTTCTCCTCCTCTAAGTACCCCCCTCCACTTCCTAGAGCCCCTCAGCGCTATGGCCAGTGGCTCAATTGCCAACGCAAACAGTAACGGGGACAGGGGACATCCCTGTCTTGTACCCCTATATAGTCGGAAGTGGTCAGATCGTTGCCTATTTGTAATCACACTTGCCACCGGGGCCCTGTACAGGAGCTGAACCCATCTAATGAACCCGTCTCCAAATCCAAATCTCCTCAGTGCTTCCCACAGGTAGTCCCACTCCACTCTATCAAATGCTTTCTCTGCATCCATCGCCACCACTATCTCCACCTCCCCCTCCGGTGGGGACATCATCATCACCCCCAGCAGCCTCCGTATATTAGCATTCAATTGCCTCCCTTTAACAAACCCCGTTTGATCATCATGCACCACCCCAGGGACACAGTCCTCTATCCTCGTCGCCATCACCTTGGCCAAAAGCTTGGCATCTACGTTCAAAAGGGAAATAGGCCTGTATGACCCACACTGCAGTGTGTCTTTGTCTCTTTTCAGGATCAGCGATATCGTCTCCTCCGACATCGTCGGGGCTAGTGTCCCCCTTTCCCTAGCCTCATTAAAGGTACTCGTCAGAAGTGGGGCCAGCAGGTCCACGTATTTCCTATAGAACTCCACCGGGAACCCATCTGGTCCCGGGGCCTTCCCTGCCTGCATGTTCCCAATTCCTTTTACCACCTCCTCCACCTCAATCTGCGCTCCCAGTCCTGTCATCTCCTGTTCCTCAACCTTCGGGAACTCCAGCTGGTCTAGGAAACGCATCATTCCCTCTTTCCCTTCCGGGGGTTGAGCCTTATATAGCCTCTCGTAAAATACCTTAAACACCCCGTTCACCCTCTCCGCTCCCCGTTCCATCTTTCCCTCCTCGTCTCTAACCCCTCCGATCTCTCTCGCCGCCCCCCTCTTCCTAAGTTGTTGGGCCAGCAGCCGGCTCACCTTCTCTCCATATTCATACTGCACTCCCTGTGCCTTCCTCCATTGTGCCTCCGCCTTACCCATGGTCAACAAGTCAAAGTCCGTGTGCAATCTCCGTCTTTCCCTGTATAGCCCTTCATCTGGAGCCTCCGCATATTGCCTATCCACCCTCAAAATCTCCCTCAACAATCTCTCCCTTTCTTTACCCTCTTGTTTCCCCTTATGGGCCCTTATGGAGATCAGCTCCCCTCTAACCACCGCCTTCAGCGCCTCCCAGACCACTCCCACCTGGACCTCTCCATCTTCATTAATCTCTAGGTACCTTTCAATACATCCCCTCACCCTTACACATACCCCCTCGTCCGCCAACAGTCCCATATCCAATCACCAGAGTGGGCGCTGTTCCCCCTCCTCTCCTACTTCCAGATCTACCCAATGTGGGGCATGATCCGAAATGGCTATAGCCGAATACTCCGTTCCTGCCACCTTCGGGATCAGCGCCCTTCCCAGGACAAAGAAGTCTATCTGGGAGTACACTTTGTGGACATGGGAGAAGAAGGAAAACTCTTTACTCCTTGGCCTAGTAAATCTCCAGGGATCCACTCCTCCCATCTGCTCCATAAAGCCCTTAAGCACCTTGGCCGCTGCCGGCCTCCTCCCGGTCCTAGATCTGGACCGGTCCAGCCCTGGGTCCAGCACCGTGTTGAAGTCCCCCCCCATTACCAACTTTCCCATCTCCAGGTCCGGGATGCGCCCCAACATACGCTTCATAAAGTTCGCATCATCCCAGTTCGGGGCATATACATTCACCAGCACCACCGCCTCACCACTGTCCGCCTTTATGGTCTTCGCCTCGAACAATACCCGTTTCCCCACCAGTATTGCCACCCCTCTATTTTTCGCATCCAAGCCCGAGTGGAATACCTGTCCCACCCATCCTTTTCTTCATCTGACCTGATCCGCCAGTTTCAGGTGCGTCTCCTGAAGCATGACCACGTCTGCCTTTAGCTTCTTTAGGTGCGCAAGTACCCTTGCCCTCTTAATCGGCCCATTCAACCCTCTCACGTTCCACGTGATCAACCGGGTTGGGGGGCTCTTTACCCCCCCCCCCCTCGTCAACTAGCCATCCCCTTTTTTAGACCAGCTCCTCACCCGGTTCCCACGCACCCGCTTATCCCCCCGACGGCGCCCTCCCGTCCCGACCATCCCATCCCGTAACAGCTCCCCCTTCCCCTTAGCAGCAGCAACCCAGTTAACCCCCCCCCCGGCTAGATCCCTCTCTAGCTTAGTTGCTCCCCCCCATATTGCTTCCGGAAGTCAGCAAACTCTGGCTGACCTCGGCTTCCCCCGTTTATCCTTAGCCTCACATCATGTGAGGCCCCCTCCCCTAAACAAAGCCCGCGCTTCCCTCTCGGCCCCGCCCCTGATGGCGCAGCTCCCTCTCTCCTTCCCCCTCCCCTTCCCCACATTTCTTCGTGTGTCCCCCCCTTCGAGGGGAAAGAACATTTTCCCCCATCTGATTCACAGTCCCTTGCCACCACCTCACTACTTCATTTCAAACACTCTTTCTCCAATCTAGTCCAACTTCTCCTCTTCAATAAATGGCCACGCCTCTTCTGCCGTCTCGAAGTAGTGGTATTTACCCTGGTGTGTAACCTACAGTCTTGCCGGCTGCAACATTCCGAACTTCACTTTCCTCTTGTGGAGCACCGCCTTGGCCCGATTGAAACTCGCCCTCCTTCTCGCCACCTCCGCACTCCAATCCTGATACACGCGGATCACCGCGTTCTCCCACCTGCTGCTCCGTGTCTTTTTCGCCCATCTCAGGACCATCTCCCTGTCCTTGTAGCGGTGGAACCTCACCACTATTGCTCGAGGTATTTCTCCTGCCTTTGGTCTTCTCACGAGGACTCGATACGCTCCCTCCACTTCCAGGGGGCCCGTCGGGGCCTCAGCTCCCATTAAGGTATGGAGCATCGTGCTCACATACGCCCCAACGTCCGCTCCCGCTGCCCCTTCGGGAAGACCCAAGATTCTTAAGTTCTTCCTTCTCGAGCTATTTTCCAGGGCTTCCAGTCTCTCCATACACCTCTTATGCAGTGCCTCGTGCGTCTCCGTCTTCACCACCAAGCCCTGTATCTCGTCCGCATTTTCGGCAGCTTTTGCCTTCACTCCACGGAGCTCCATCTCTTGGGTCTTCTACGCCTCCTTTAACCCCTCAATCGCCTGCAGCATCGGCGCCAGCACCTCCTTCTTGAGCTCCTCCACACATCGCCGGAGGAACTCCTGCTGTTCCAGGCCCCATACCAACTGGCCTCCCTCCGCCGCCATCTTGCTTCTCACTTCCCTTCTTTGCCGCTGCTCCAGAGGATCCTCCGCAATCTGGCCACTATTATCTCTTCTGTCCATTCACATCCGGGGGGAACTCCCTTCTATGTCGCCTCACAGTGGGTTTAGCCTTCGAAAATTGCTGTTGGGGTTCCCGATAAGAGCCCAAAAGTCCGTTAAAACGGGAAGTGCCGAAACATGCGACTTAGCTGGTCATCGCCACACCCGGAGGTCGAGGCAGGTTTTTTAACAGAGGGTAGTGAGTGCCTGGAACGCGTTGCCAGGGGAGGTTGTGGAAGCAGATACATTAACGGCGTTCAAAAGGCATCTTGACAAACACATGGATAGGATGGGTATCGGGGATACGGCACAAGGAAGTGCTGAGGGTTTTGGCAAAGGTTGATATCATGACTGGTACAGACTTGGAGGGCCGTAGGGCCTGATCCTGTGAAGTATTGTTCTTTAACCCTCTGGGGCAGAGAATTTTAAAGACCCACAACTCTTTGAGTGAAGAAACTTCTCCTCAATGTAGAAGATTGTCCAGATATGACCTGTACACAAAAAGCAAGACAAATCCAACCCGCACCATCAGTCGACTCTCGATCATCAGAAAAGTGATGTAAGCGGCTCTGACTCAGCAATAACCTGCTCACCTAATTCCAGTTTGCGTTCCACAAAGGTCGCTTAGCTTCTGACCTGATTACAACCTTGGTTCAAACATGGGCCAAAGAGCTGAATTCCAGAGTGAGGTGAGAGTGACTGCCCCTGACATAAAGGCAACATTCAACCAAGTTTGGCATCAAGGAGGCCTGTCAAAACTGGAGTCGATGGGAATTGTGGGAAAATCTTCCATTGGAGGGACAAAGGAAGATGGTTGTAGTAGTTGGAGGTTCATCATCTCTGCTCCACAACGTCACTTCAGCAGTTCCTCAGGGTGTCCTAGGTCCAAACATCTTAAGCAGCTTCATCAATGACTTTCCTTCCAACATAAGGTCAGAAGTGGGGATGTTCGCGGATGAGTGCACAATGTTCAGCACCATTCACGACTCCGCAGGTAGTGAAGTAGTCCATGTCCAAATGTAGCAAGACCTGGATCGGGCTGATGAGTAGCAAACAACATTCACACCACATAAACGCCTGGCATTGGCCATTTCTAACAAAAGATAATCTGACCATTGCCCCTTTACATTACCATCGCTGAATCCCCCACTATCAACGTCCTGAGGGTTACCATTGACCAGAAACTGAACTGGATTAACCAGGTTAATACCATGGCTGCAAGAGCAGGTCAGAAGCTGGGAATCCTGCGGTGGGTAACTGACACAGAAAAGAACAAAGAAAAGTACAGCACAGGAACAGGCCCTTTGGCCCTCCCAGCCTGCGCCAACCATACTGCCTGTCTAACCGAAAACTTTGTACACCTCCGGGGTCCGTATCCCTCCATTCCCAGCCTATTCATGTATTTGTCAGGTCGTCCCTGCTTCCACCATCTCCTCCAGTGCCTGGAGTTCCAGGCACCCACTACCCTCTATGTGAAAAACCTCCCTCGCACATCTCCTCTAAACTTTGCCCCTCGCACCTTAAACCTATATCCCCTAATAATTGACTCTTCCACCCTCGGAAAAAGCTTCTGACTATCCACTCTGTCTATGCCCCTCATAATTTTGTAGACCTCTATCAGGTCGCCCTTCAACCTCCGTCGTTCCAGTGAGAGTAAAGCTAATACCCTCCATACCAGGCAGCATCCTGGTAAATCTCTTCTGTACCCTCTCCAAAACCTCCACATCCTTCTGGTAGTGTGGTGACCAGAATTGAATTTGGACTATATTCCAAATGACACCCAACAAAGGTGCTATACAGCTGCAGCATGACTTGCAAATTCTTATACTCAATGCTCCGGCCAATGAAGGCAAGCATGCTGTATGCCTTCTTGACTACCTCCTGCCTCCCCAAAGCGTGTTCACCACCTACAAGCCACAAATCAGGAGTGTAATGGAATACTCTTGAGGCCACACTTAGCTGCATTTCCTGCACTGAGGATCTTCAACAAGCGGAGCTCCTCGGTCCAGGAAGGGATCTGGACGCCATTTTTAAATGATGCCCCAATCTCATGACCCCCCCGACACAACTCCCAGACCCCCCCTCAATGCCCCAACTCCCCTGTTGGGAAGTCCTCAGCCCCTCCGCACCCCACCATATGCAGGCAGGGCTCCCCCGGGGGTGATCCCTGGTACAGGCACAATGCCAGCTTGGCACCTTTGCACTGCCCATCTGCCAGCATAGCAGTGCCCCTGTCAGCCTGGTGGTGCCACCTGGGAACCCTAGGAATGCTAGGCTGGCACCCAGGTGGCACTGCCAGGGTGTGCAGGTGGCACTGCCAGAGTGCCAGGCAGGCGATACCAAGGTGCCCGGGTGCCACCCTGCATGGGGGCCGACCTCCAGGGGATTTCTCAGCAGACTGTGAGGTTTCTTGTAATCGAATTTTGAGGAGGTTGGTTCTCAGGTGATCTTGAAGTTGGAACAGGTCCCAGTTCCAGTTGGGAGAGTCCCCTTCTCTGTTGGGCTCTCCTGTTTTCCAGGTTTTGCTGTTTATTACCTCGGCTGCTTGGTGACTTGCAGCTAGTTCACCGTCTGCTTTTCTAACCACTGCACTGTTGATTCAATGGATTTGGTGGAACTGTCAGCAACCAACTCCTCGCTGCATTTTAATGGCTGACAAAAAGATGACTGCCTTACTGATGCACTATCAATTACGACGAGACGAGAGTAGAGAGTAATCGAGGCTTTATTACGTAGAGATGTGTAGCCTCCCGCACCTGCTGCCGAAATGGCTGTAGCTCGGAGAGCCCACACATTTATACTCCGCCTACTGGGCGGAGCCAGCAGGCAGGGATCTACCCCCGTACCACTAGCTACGAAAGCTAGTGATTCGAAACAAACCTGTTGGACTTTAACCTGGTAAGACATCTTACTGTGCTCACCCGTACCAGTAGTAGAGGCCTTATCGTAATACCCCTTGTATGCAGTGCAGTATATACAATATAGCACAACATGATATGTTGTGTTGCCCTATTATGTATATTCTTTTATTTCCTTTTCTTCTCATGTACTTAATGATCTGTTGAGCTGCTCGCCGAAAAATACTTTTCACTGTACCTCGGTACTCGTGACAATAAGCAAATCCAATCCAACAGTGGTGACTACCACATTCACCCCCTGTTAAAAAAAGAGTCCAGCGGGGGTGGTGGAAAACTATTTACATACAGATTGTTTAAAATTTAAGAAAGAGGTTACAAATTCAGACTGTCGGGCGCCTTGATCCGTCGTTGCGAGCGCCGCAGTTCTGGTGGCGATTCAGGAGTAGGTTCCGTCATCGGTGACTCCAGGAGCGTGTCGATTTCATCTTCATCCCCGGGTGGGACCAAGGGGAGGACGGATCGTCCTGGAGCGGGGGCTGTGGTGGGGTGCGCCAGGGGGAGGGAGGGTGGCGCCGGTGCAAGGGGGGGGGAACCCAGCTGGTGCCATGTCCCTGAGGGAGACTGTGTCTTGGCGGCCGTAGGGATACGCTACGTAGACGTACTGCGGGATCGGGTGGAGTAGCTGTACCCTCTCAACCAACGGGTCTGCCTTGTGTAGCCGCACGTGCTTGCGGAGGAGGACGGGTCCTGGAGCTGTCAGCCACGTTGGGAGCGAAACCCCGGAGGTGGACTTCCTGGGGAAGACAAAGAGACGTTCATGGGGGGTTTCGTTAGTCGCGGTGCACAGGAGCGACCGAATGGAGTGAAGGGCGTTGGGGAGGACCTCCTGCCAGCAGGAGGCCAGGAGATTTCTGGACAGTAGGGCCAGCTGGACGGCCTTCCAGACCGTCCCATTCTCCCGCTCCACCTGCCCGTTTCCCCGGGGGTTGTAGTTGGTCGTCCTGCTCGAGGCGATGCCCCTGTTGAGCAGGTACTGGCGCAGCTCATCACTCATAAATGAGGATCCCCAGTCACTGTGGATGTAGGCGGGGAAACCGAACAGAGCGAAGATGGTGTTGAGGGCTTTGATGACGGTGGCAGACGTCATATCGGGGCATGGGATGGTGAAGGGAAATGATGAATATTCGTCGACCATATTAAGAAAGAATGTGTTGCGGTTGGTGGAGGGGAGGGGCCCTTTGAAGTCCACACTGAGGCGTTCAAAGGGGCGGGAGGCCTTCACCAGGCCCGCACAGTCTGGCCGGTAGAAGTGCGGTTCACACTCCGCGCAGACCTGGCAGTCTCTGGTGACAGCCCTGACTTCCTCGATGGAGTAGGGCAGATTGTGGGCCTTATGAAGTGATAAAAGCCGGGTGACCCCTGGATGACAGAGATAGCCGTGCAGGGACCGGAGTCGGTCCACTTGTGCACTGTCACTTGTACCTCGGGATAGGGCATCGGGGGGCTCGTTGAGCTTACCGGGGCGATACAAAATTTTGTAGTTGTAGGTGGAGAAATTGATCCTCCACCTCAAGATCTTATCATTTTTGATCTTACCCCACTGTGTGTTGTTAAACATGAAGGCAACCGACCGTTGGTCAGTGAGGAGAGTGAATCTCCTGCCGGCCAGGTAATGCTCCAATGTCGCACAGCTTCAACGATAGCTTTTCAACAGAGGAGTGCCGAATTTCAGAGGCATGGAGGGTGCGGGAAAAGAATGCCACGGTCCTGCCTGCCTGGTTGAGGGTGGCGGCCAGAGCGACATCCGATGCATCACTCTCGACTTGGAAGGGGAGCGTCTCGTCGACCGCGTGCATCGCGGCCTTGGCGATGTCGGCCTTGATACGGTTGAAGGCCTGGTGAGCCTCGGCCGTCAGGGGAAAAACTGTGGAGTGGATGAGTGGGCGGGCCTTGTCCGCGTAGTTAGGGACCCACTGAGCGTAGTACGAGAAGAACCTCAGGCATCGTTTGAGGGCCTTCGGGCAGTGGGGGAGAGGGAGTTCCATGAGGGGGTGCATGCGATTGGGGTCGGGCCCTAGAACTCCGTTCTGAACCACATAGCCGAGGATGGCTAATCGGTTTGTGCTGAACACGCACTTCTCCTTGTTGTAGGTTAGGTTGAGGAGTTTGGCGGTGTGGAGGAATTTGGAAAGGTTAGCAGCGTGGTCCTGCTGGTCGTGGCCGCAGATGGTGATGTTATACAGGTATGGAAAGTGGCCCGCAGTCCGTACCGGTCAACCATTCGGTCCATCTCCCGTTGGAAGACCAAGACCCCGTTAATGACGCCGAAGGGAACTCTAAGGAAGTGGTAAAGGCGGTGTACGGGTGGTCCGCCTTGCGAATGGGGAGTTGGTGGTAGGCAGATTTCAGGTCCACTGTCGAGAAGACCCGGTACTGTGCAATCATATCAGATAGGCGTGGGAAGGGGTACGCGTCGAGCTGCATCGATTGATAGTCTAACTGTAGTCAACGAGCATCCTGTTTTTCTCCCCAGTTTTCACCACTACCACTTGGGCTCTCCAGGGGCTGTTGCTGGCCTCGATAATACCTTCCCGCAGCAGCCGCTGGACCTCAGACCTGATGAAGGTCCTGTCCTGGGCGCTGTACCGTCTGTTCCTGCTGGCGATGGGTTTGCAATCCGGGGTCAGGTTCGCAAACAGGGGAAGTGGGTCGACCTTAAGGGTCGTGAGGCCGCAGACAGAAAGGGGTGGTAGGGGCCCGCCGAATTTCAGGGTTAGGCTCTGGAGGTTGCACTGGAAGTCCAGGCCGAGTAGCAAGGCAGCGCAGAGGTTGGGGAGGATGTAGAACCGGAAGCCGCTGAACTCTACGCCCTGGATGGTGAGGGTGACGGTGCATTACCCCCGGATCTCCACCGGGGATCCGGAGGCCAGGGAGATTCTCTGGTTGATGGGGTATACCGTGAGGGAGCAGCACCTTACCGTGTCGGGGTGGATGAAGCCCTCAGTGCTCCCGGAGTCCAGAAGGCAGGATATCTTGTGCCCGTCGACCTTCACTGTCGTCGACGCGGTCGCGAGGTTGTGCGGTCGGGACTGGTCGATCGTGATGGAGGCCAGACGTGGCTGGTCGGCGGCGGTTGCAGGCGATGAGCGGCCCGATGTGGTGCCCAATGAGCAGAGGCCCTGAGGCAGGGAAGATGGCAGTGCCACGGGTCGACATGGGGGGTGCCAGGACAATAACGGCGACCGAGCGGGCCTGGAACACAGCAGCAAAATGTCCTTTCTTCCCGCAGACCTTGTGGAGGGAAAGTTACATTTTCACACTGAGGACGGCCTCCATTGTGTTTGAGGCACGACCACTGTCCTCACGGCACAGGCTCAGAACTAAGACAGCTGCTCCAAACTGGGCATCCACGAGGAGCTGTGAGGCCAGCAGCACCAGCCAGTAACCTCATAGCCCAGCGTACCCCCTTCCCCCACTATTATCACCACACACCGGGGGACCAACCCTGGGACAATGAGGAGAGCAGGGAGCAGCACCAGGTGTACCGAACAATTAAGCGCATTAATAAAAGACTTAGGTGTGCACTTGAAGTTGGGTGACCCAAAAATTATAGACCGAGAGCAGGATACTGGGATTATCTTTTTTTCGGCTAATACAGACACAACAGGCTATTCACAGTTGCCAGTTACCAGTTCCTCTTATATTTCAAAAGTCATTGGAAGGTCTGTGGCAAAAGGTTTGGGATTTGAATTTGTCTCCAACCACTGCCACTGTTAAATGGAAACCACAAATTCTGTGGACAAATGCTGCTGTGACCTTTGAGTGGGGGTGGGGAGGGGTGGGGGTGGGGGGTGGGGGGGGGGGGGTGGGGGTGGGGGGCGGCTCTTACTTGTCAACACTCCTGCGGCAGCCCCACACTCTGCCAGGGGTGGTATTATCAGGTATTGCGGTACCTAAGAGGCTGATGACCATTGGTTAAACCTAGGAGTTTACCATTGGCTGTTGATATGTAGCTCCGCCCTGACAGGCGGAGTATAAGAACCGGTGCCGTCCCAGCAGCCTTCACTTTCTGTACCGAAGCTGCTGGGGAACAAGTTCTAGTTGATTAAAGCCTTCAGTTATGAAATCACTTCGTCTTGAGTGTAATTGATCGCGCATCACCAG
Source organism: Scyliorhinus torazame (assembly GCF_047496885.1). Lineage (NCBI taxonomy): Eukaryota > Metazoa > Chordata > Chondrichthyes > Carcharhiniformes > Scyliorhinidae > Scyliorhinus > Scyliorhinus torazame. The sequence continues at coordinate 245,709,108 of NC_092716.1, forward strand.
GAAAGCATCAAAAGAGGATGAAGTTTCAAACTATTCTTCTGGAAACAAAACTAAACTCTGACCAAAAAGACTGACGGCTCTTTTGCATTGGACAAGGTTTTGCTATTGCTGTGCACTCGGAGGAGATATTGAACAATACTTTCGGCTATTTTGATTACCTTCATGAACTTCACCCAGACATCTATATTATTCCCTGTTTCCAAGTTCTCTCCGACAGTTTCAAAATCTTTACATTTATTTTTATCTTGTCTCCAGATTTGCCTGCTGCAGTTTCTGGACTGAAACTTAATCTAAATTTCTGGTACCTCAGCTTTCCTCAGATGGTATGAATAGGAACCTATAATAAGAAAATAAGTGGACATAAAATGCATATGTCTGCACATACAATGTAGACATGCAGGCTTCGGCAGATACCGTGGGCAGCACGGTAGCACAGTGGTTAGCACAGTTGCTTCACAGCTCCAGGGTCCCAGGTTCAATTCCCGGCTTGGGTCACTGTCTATGTTGAGTCCGCACGTTCTCCCCGTGTCTGCGTGGGTTTCCTCCGGGTGCTCCGGTTTCCTCCCACAAATCCCGAAAGACGTGCTGTTAGGTGAATTGGACATTCTGAATTCTCCCTCTGTGTACCCGAGCAAGAACCGGAATGTGTCGACTAGGGAATTTTCACAGTAACTTCATTGCAGTGTTAATGTAAGCCTACTTGTGACAATAAAGATTACGTTACTTCATATTGCTTCTCTTCTACACAAACCGAGAAGATGGAAGAAATGTAGAAGGAACAGAAACAACTCCTGTGAAGTTATTTTGAAATAAATTTGAATCATCTGTCCAGAGGTAAAGTGAAGCGAGTGTTCTTGATTAAGATATTAAGTCGTATTTTCCTCACTTAAATCATAAGGAGACCTTTTGCATTAACTTAGATTGCAATCCCTGGAGTATAGCAGGTTGAGTGGTGATCTGATTCAGATGTTTAAGAATTCGATAGGACAAATCAATTTAAATTATGACCTCGGGTGGAGGAGTCCAAATCCAGGAGCTGTGGTACATGTGACATTATGTGAAATGTTCAAAATTCAAAGGGTTAATGTAATATTATAATTAACCACTGGATAGAGCTAGATGCAGAGCTATATAAAGCACTGACTCACAAGCTTCTGGGAGAAGGCTGGGGAGAAGAGCATAGGAGAGGTTGAGAGAGGGTAGAGTACAGTTTTAGATAGAGTGTAGAGACTAGTGGTTAGTTGAGTGCAGATTGGAGATTACTAGATTATTGCTTGCTATAGGAATAAGTGGTTGCGCTTTAATAAGCAGTGTAATAAATGTTGGCTTTGTTATTGAACTTAGCTTCTGTGGTCTTTGTGAACACGACGACATCCATTCTGATAAGAAGATTCACAAAGAACACCACAGTACAAATCGCTGGTGACCTGATTGAAGGGTGTAACATGCTCAATTGAGACTGAACGACCAACTCTGTCGTTGCTTGAATTATGGAGCCAGACCCTGGTTCAAGGGCTTTAGTTTCTGCAAACCGGATCAATGTTCTTTTCAACTCGTAGTTCTGACATTTGGTTGATGAATTATTGTACCAGAAGCTGGGGTTCAAAGATATTACAGTACCATTTTGATTGAATAGAAGCAGTATACCAATGCAAATATCGTAACTAACAGCATGAGTGAGTGAAAGAGGCAGACACACAAACACACGCAAACACACATGCACTACTGCAGCCACTATTAAATATCGAGAAATCTGTAAGTTTACAAACAAAGGTCTCATGTCTGTCAAACTCTATAGTACCGTGCTTTGTTGCAAATGGAACTACTATCTATCATAAAAAAGCGACGGAAAACCACATACTTCATCCTCCAGTCGGAAATTTACAAGCAATCTGTTTGACCTTAGAAATTTACAAGCAGCTATAACTACTTGGATTACAAGGGAAAACTGCTCAAGCATTGGCTGTAAAAGAAAATGACCGACCACATCAGCTGTTAAATCCTGAACTGGCCTCCGAGCACAGCTAACAGCCAGCAAACAGCCCAAAGAACAAGCAGAGGGGGCACTTCTGAAGCAGCTCCGCATTCTGAATTGTTCTTTGGCCTTCCCCATGGTTTCTCAATAGTTTGGAATTGTTGCTAAATATTCATTTTCTCACATTATTCCAGACAAAATACAAGAATATTCACACAACATAATCATTAAATACATTTATAGTATGCACATGCGTGTGTGTATGTGTGTGTGTGAGTGTGAGTGTGTGTATGCGTGAGTGCGTGAGTGTGTATGTGTGTGAGTGTGTGCATGTGTGTGTGTGTGTGTATCTGTGTGTGAGTGTGAGTGTGTGTATGCGTGAGTGCGTGTGCGTGAGTGTGTATGTGTGTGAGTGTGTGCATGTGTGTGTGTGTGCGTATCTGTGTGTGTGTGCATGTGTGTGAGTATATGTGTGTGTGCATGTGTGAGTGTGTGTGTGTGAGTGTGCGTATGCGTGAGTGTGTGTGTGTGTGAGTGTGCGTATGCGTGAGTGTGTGTGTGTGTGAGTGTGTATGTGTGTGTGTGAGTGTGCGTATGCGTGAGTGTGTGTGTGTGTGCATGTGCGTGAGTGTGTGTGTGTGTGTGAGTGTGTATGTGTGTGTGCATGTATGTGTGTGCATGTGTGTGTGTGTGTGTATCTGCGTGTGTGAGTGTGTGTGTGCATGTGTGTGTGTGCATGTGAGTGTGTGCATGTGTGTGTGAGTGTGTGTGTGAGTGTGTGTGTGTGAGTATATGTGTGAGTGTGTGTGCGTGGGTGTTAGAAATGGTCTTTGTTCATCGCTCAACGTCACAGAAACAGATTACTTGGGCTTCACCACCGTTGCTGTATCTGGGAGTTTACTGTGTGAAAATTGGCTAATATTTTTCTACATGGCAGCAGTGACTGTACTTCAAACATACTCCATTGGCTAGACAGTGCTGGGAATGGTGTGCTGTCTTGAATGGTGCAAGAGAAATGGAAGCCAGTGAGAAGCATGGTTTTCAGCTCTCACAGGGCGCTCTCACAATACGGGTGTGATGAATGGTTACTGTGTTACTGTACCCTTATCATCATGTAAGGTGATGTCCCCTTTAAGACCGGGCTTGGAACCCTGGGGGACTCCGCCTCCGGCTCCGCCCATTGGGCAGTCGTATATAAGGGGCCGCTCTGTAGGCGGCACCCAGTTAGCACCCGTCTCGGCACCAGGCTAGTTCTCAGCTTATTAAAGCCTTCTTTACCGTTCTACTCTCTTGTGTCGTTATTGAAGGTACCACAGCGGGTCAGTGAGAAGCATGGTTTTCAGCTCTCACAGGGACTCAAGACCCAGAATCAGCAGAATCAAGATCGATAACTATGAGGTAGACAGGGGGCGAGGTTTCCCCCAAAAATGACTGTGTCATTTTGGGCGTGAAAACCGGCCATCTTCCCCCACTTAGTGCAATTAGTGCTCCCCCACCTGACTGTCCAGGCATCTGATTCGCCCGACCCGGGGCTCAGCTGAGTCCTGCAATCACAGGGGAGCTGTATTTAAACGGTTCCTCAGCGCTCAAGCCCAGACAAGCCTGGGGGGTGGCTACAAAGAGAGCAGCACCACGATCTGTAGAAGGTGACCCAAACAAGATGCGGTGGAGGAGAGGCGATCCACCATCCACACGCATGTTGACAGGAGACCCCCCCAAGTAGTGTTACCATCCTCACCTGGGGGGCGCTGACAGCTGCCCTCGGTGCCGGCAGTATAATAATAATCGTTATTATTGTCACAAGTAGGCTTACATTAACGCTGCAATGAAGTTACTGTGAAAATCTCCTAGTCGCCGCATTCCAGCGCCTGTTCGGGTACACGGAGGGAGAATTCAGAATGTCCAATTCACGTAACAAGCACGTCTTTCGGGACTTGTGGGGGGAAACCGGAGCAGCCGGAGGAAACCCACGCACACACGGGGAGAACGTGCAGACTCCACACAGACAGCGACCCAAGCCGGGAATCGAACCTGGGACCCTGGAGCTGGGACCGGGTGGTCCAGTTTCCTCCCACAGTCCAAAGATGTGCAGGTTAGGTGGATTGGCCGTGCTAAATTGCCCTTCGTGCCCAAAATTGTTAAGTGGGGGTTACTAGGTTACAGGGATAGGGTGGAGGTGTGGGCTTAGGTAGGATGCTCTTTCCAGGGGCCGGTGCAGACTCGATGGGCTGAATGGCCTCCTTCTGCACTGTAAATTCTATGATTCTATGACCCGTGTGAAGTGTGTTGTTCACTGCCCTGACATTCCCATTAACTGAAACCATGTCCCTTGTATTGTCGGATCACCCTCTGATGAGGCCACACAGAGTCAGAGACCCCCAGGGTACTCTCGACAGCACCTCGGAGGAGATCTCCGAGGAAGACACAGGAGAGGCGTCACACTTAACACCCCTCCCATCCCCCATCGCAGAGACAAGCACCTCGATGGGTAATCTCAGCAGACAGGCATCTGGATCACCATCTGGTGAACACCACCTTGCTTCTAATGCCCATCAGGAAGAGACAGGTAAATTCCAGGGATGGGGCAGTCAGAGGGCAGCTGGATCCCAGGCCCCAGCCAAGTGCCCTGTGTCTGGACGGGGCTCCACCCTCAGCTGCTAGAGATGCAAAGACAGAGCCGGGAACACCAAGAGGGGTTGTCAGCGGCATTCCTGCAACCGCAAGGCCGATTGGAAGAATCCCAAAGCATTCAGGTGCAGAGGATGTTGCCGCCATTGTGTAGCACCCAGGCCAACACTGCAAGGGTGGCGTCCAAGTGGAACTCATGGCACAGGACATCAGAACCATGAGTGGTGGAGTTCAAGGCTTGGCTCAGTCTCTGAGGACCATGGCTGAAGGCCTCAAGAGCTTGGCTCAGTCAGAGACGGCCATTGGTGGGGGCGTCCAGAGCTTGGTCCAGTCACAGAGGACTATTGCTGAGGGCTTCCACACCATGGTGCACACAATGACGAACCTCCAGGACTGGCAGCGCCCGGTGATGCAAAGGCTTCTGGAGCTCACTCCAACTTCTCCTCCACCCCGTGGAGTAGCCCAGAGGCCCATTAACGCCCCGAGGGAAGAAGGAGCACTGAAGTCCATACTAGAACCCTCCATCAAGTAGGCTCTGGCAGTTTCCAGTCCTTCTGAATACCCCCTTCCTGATACTGGCGTATCTCAGGAGCAACTTGCAGAACAGGGTGTCACGGCATCCCAGGTGGCCCCTTTCTTCACCCTTAACCATGTCATCTCTCACCCCCTGCCGCGTCGCAGAAACCGACCCCCCCCAGCTTTTCCCCTTCCCCTTCTTCCCCCCCCCCCCCCACTTCCCCTTTCCCCCCTCACCCCCGGCCAGCCCTCTTGGCCTTCTCCCCCACCACCTCACTTCCGTTCACCAGCATAACCTGCTGGCGCGGCAGCCCCTGCCCAAAGGCACATCCTAATGACCCCCCCCCCTCCCTCTGCCACCCCACTCCTCAGCTCAAAGAAGAAGGCCTCCTGCTGGCCTTACCCTCCCCCGCCCAAACAAGGACTTCTCCTGAACTCCAGGTAGCCTTCTCCAAAAGCAAACAAACCGATGTTAAACACAAACAGTCCCATAAAACAGGAGGGGGGGTGGGAACATCCATCCCCACATAAACTTTTCACCCCTACAACTCCTTACAATCTCAACATTGAACAGAACCGCCCCCCCCCCCATAAGAAAGGCGAAAATCCCCCAATCCCTACACCCACTTCAAACATGCTCCCGCCCATTACATAGTGCCAGCACCCCGGTTCCCAAGCATTGTCCACTCAGTTCTCCCCCAGTTTATGCTCCTTAATGAAGTCTTCGGCCGCTTCTGGGGTATCAAAATAATACTCCGTCACCCATAATTTTGCCGGGTAGAGCACCCCAAACCTGATCTGCCGCCGGTACAGCACCGCCTTGGCCTTGTTGAAACCTGCCCACCGCTTTGACAACTCGGCTCCGATGTCCTGATAAATCCGGACGTTATTTCCCTCCCAGTCGCAGCTTCGCTTCTCCCTGGCCCACCGTAGAATTTTCTCTTTCTCCACAAATTTCTGGAGTCTCCCGATCACCGCCCGCGGCGGCTCCCCAGCTCTAGGCTTTTGCCTCAGAGACCTATGCGCTCGGTCCACTTCAGGTACCTTATCTAGCACCCCTTCTGCCACCAGTCCCGCCAGCATCCTCGAGACGTACCTCATGGCACTCACACCTTCCACTCCTTCAGGCAGGCCACTATTCGCAGGTTCTGCCTTCTCGAGGCATTCTCCTGCTCCTCCACCTTTGCCCTCAGCGTTTTACAAAGGTCTCCCAGGAGCCCCACCTCCGCCACCAGAGCCACCACACGATCGCTGTGGTCCGAGATCACTCCTTCAATCTCCCAAATCTGTGACCCCTGCACCTCCAAACACCTCTCCATCCGCTCCAAAGTATTCTTCAGGGGTGCCACAGCTTCTGCAATGGCCTTTGCATGATCCTCGTGCATTTCTTTCCTCTGTTTATGGAATTCCTCCTTGATAAAAGTCATCAGTTCCTGTATCTGGGGCCTTACAGCTTGTCCCTTCCCCACCTGCATGCTGGAAGAGATTGTCTGTGAAGCACAAGACTGTTTCAACTTTCCAGCCAAACCTCTCACTGTTTTCTGCCGGGTCCGATGATCAGAAGACATACCATTCCAGGGGTAAACTACTCCTCTAACATTCACCTACGCCTTTTCATCAAAATTCCACCCGGATCTGGGTAAAAAGAGTGATGTGTTATGTACTCGGGGATAACACAGGCTGCAACTGGATGCAGCTTTAACCAAAAGATACTCCAGACCTTCAAGTTAGTTCAATCTGATTTATTGAACCAGTAGCACAGTGAGCGCAGTTCTCTATGAGTTCGACTCTCTGCTAACCTAAGTGTGGTTACTCTGTCTGACTGGACCAGACTAGCTCTTAGCCACGTGCTGTAGGTGTTTAGTGATAAATACACCGGATTCACTCTGTAGATGTCCCCAGTGGAAAGAGGCAGAATGTGAGTGCCTCGTGCCTTTTATAGTGAGATACCACCCCTGAGTGTCCAGCCTGCTCATTGGTCATGTCCTGTTCTCTGTGTTCATTAGCTGCCTGTCTGTGCCTGTCTGTATGTCATTACCTGCATATCATGACATCTCCCCCTTTTTTTTAATGTTTTGTTGGCACATGGGAACGTGCTTACATGTGGTGGCATATATTAACATATTTATAAGTGGTTGCATATGTGAATGTATTTACATGTGAAGACATCTGTCTAATGTGAGAAAACAGAACAAGCAAACAAAACATATGTTCCTAAGTCCAGTCTCTGAGGCTTGCGTCTGATTCTTGTCGACCGCCGGAGAGGTGGTGGTGGGGACGACGGCGCCTTGACAGGCGGGATGGAAGCCTGACTGGTGGCCTCGTAGTTCAAGGTATCAGGAGGTGGCAAAACAACGGACGGAAACGGAGAAGAAAGCGGTTGCGGGCAGGCAACTTTGTGCAGTGCCCGTCTGTTGCGTCGCACAACAGAACCATCAGCCATACGTACAACATACGAGCGGGACGCAGCCTGTCGAACAACAGCTGGAGCAGACCAGCCACCATCCGGTATCTTGATCCTGACAGTGTCTGCCGGGGATAACACAGGAAAATTGGTGGCATGAGTATCATAGCCCTGCTTTTGCTGGTTTCGGAGCTGCTGCACCTTCTGCAGCACCGGGAGGTCATCCAGGTTAGGCAAGTGTATGGCTGGAAGTGTCGTCCGCAGGTCCCTGTTCATCAGGAGTTGAGCCGGCAACATGCCAGTGGACAGTGGGGTCACCCTGTATGCAAGCAGCGCAAGGTAGATGTCAGAAGCAGAATCCGCGGCCTTGCAGGTGAGCTGTTTCACAATGTGCACCCCTTTTTCAATCTTCCCATTGGACTATGGATAGTGTGGGCTGGAAGTGACATGTTGGAAATGGTATGACTTGGCAAACATAGACCACTCGTGGCTGTTGAAGCACGGGCCATTGTCACTCATGACAGTGAGCGGGATACCATGCCTGGAGAACGTCTCCTTAAAGGCCTTGATGACGGTCCGAAATGTGAGGTCTGAGAGCTTCACGACTTCAGGGTAATTGGAGAAATAGTCAATAATCAACATTCGCACGAAAGAGGTCGACGCCAACCTTGGACCACGGGGAGGTCTCGATTTCGTGCTGCTGGAGCGTCTCCTTGCTCTGCGCTGGCTGGAAGCGTTGACAGGTCGCACAGTTGAGGACCATGTTCGAGATGTCCTGGCTAATACCGGGCCAGTAGACAGCCTGCCTGGCTCTGCGTCTGCACTTCTCGATGCCCAGGTGTCCCTCATGGATTTGACGGAGCACCAAGCTTTGGAGACTAAGTGGAGACAATCCGGTCCAGCTTGAGGAGGATACCATCAATCACCGTCAGGTCGTCCTTTACATTGTAAAATTGAGGGCACTGCCCTTTCTGCCAGCCATTGGCGAGGTGGTGCATGACACGCTGCAAGAGGGGGTCTTTGGCTGTCTCCTCGCGGATACAAACCACCTTCTCAGCTGCACCTGTGATTCAATCTGCCGGATGATTTCCAGCGGTTCACTAGGCAATGTGATGGAGCGGGACAATGCATCAGCGATGATGAGCTCCTTGCCAGGCGTATACACTAAGTCAAAGTCGTACCTTCTGAGTTTGAGGAGGATGCGCTGCAACCGAGGCGTCATGTCGTTCAGGTCCTTGGGGATAATGTGGACCAGAGGCCTCTGATCCGTCTCGACGGTGAATGTCGGCAGGCCGTAGACATAGTCGGGAAACTTGAGAATGCCAGTGAGAAGACCCAGGCATTCCTTCTCTATTTGCGCATACCTTGTTTCGGTGGGTGTCATGGCCCTCGATGCATAGGCTACCGGTGCCCAGGATGAAGTGTCATCGCGTTGAAGCAGCACCGCACCGATGCCATCTGGCTCGCATCTGTCGAGATCTTCGTCTCCCTGTCTGGGTCGGAAAATGCCAAGACGGGTGCAGTGGTGAGCTTGGTTTTCAGCTCCAACCACTCTGCCTGATGAGCTGCCTTCCACTCAAAGGCAGTGGACTTTTTCACCAGGTTTTGTAGGGCCGTGGTGTGTGAGGCCAGATTTGGGATGGACTTGCCCAGAAAATTGACCATGCCCAGGAAGCACAACACCACCTTCTTGTCTTCAGGGACCTTCATGGCTTCGATGGCCTTGACCTTGTCTGTGGCCGGGCGCACGCCCTGCTGAGAGATCTGGTCACCCAGGAACTTGAGTGTCGACATGCCAAAGCAACATTTGGACCTGTTCAGCTTCAGGCCATTGGCATGGACACGGCGGAATACCTGCTGGAGACGGGAAACATGCTCTCCAGGGGTCGTGGACCATATGATGATGTCGTCCACGTACACACGAACCCTTTCAATGCCCTCCATCATCTGCTCCATGATGCGATGGAAGATCGCCGATGCCGAGATAATGCCAAACGGCATGCGATTATAGCAGTATCTGCCAAACGGTGTGTTGAAGGTGCAGAGCCTTCTGCTGGACTCATCCAGCTGGATTTGCCAAAATCCATGTGACGCATCTAACTTGGTGAAAAAACGTGAGTGTGCCATCTCACTGGTGAGTTCCTCCCGCTTCGGGATGGGGTAGTGTTCACGCATTATATTCTTATTGAGATCCTAGGGATCAATGTAGATGCGCAGGTCTCCCGAAGGCTTTCTAACACATATCATCGAGCTGACCCAGTCAGTCGGTTCGGTTACCTTGGAAATGATGCCCTTTGGCTGAAGATCCTTGAGCTGTGCCTTCAGGCGCTCCCTCAGTGGAATCGGGACCCGGCGTGGGGCGTGGACCACTGGCTTGGCATCAGGTCGTAGCAGAATCTTGTATCGATATGGCAGCATGCCCATCCCGTCGAACACATCCGGATACTGAGCGAGGATGTCGTCAATGCCGGCTTGAAGATCCACATTGGAGGATGTCGTTGTGTAAACCTGCTGCACGAGGTTCAGCTGTTTGCAGGCATGCGCGCCAAGTAGGGATGCCCTGTCTGGCTTGACAATTTCAAAACGTAACCATGCATGGGTGCTCCGGTTGGAGATGAGTGGATGGCAGGATCCCAGTGCCGTGATGGCATTTCCGTTGTAGCCCAGGAGCCTGCAGGCTGCTGGAAGGACCTTGGGGGGCTTCTCGATGTGTTTGAAATCGGCCTTGAGAGGAGGTTGGCAGAAGCACCTGTGTCCAGCTTAAACTGGATGGAGCAGTGGTTGACCTGCATCACCGCACGCCATTCGTCCGCAGAATCCACAGCGAGGATGGATTGAATTTGTGATGAGTTGGATGTGGCATATTCACATTTGGTAATGATGCCCACACAGTAGGCGGAGTCCAGGCATTCTTCCTCTGGATCCGTTGTGCTGCCAGGATCAGAACCCTGTAATCGTTGTTGCACACTCTGAACGCGCCATCATCGGAATTGGGAGCGCTGGCAATATCACCAAAGTTGCAGGACAGCGCTAGCAGGCGGAGGTTAGTTAAGAAGGAGTTGAAAGATTCATCTTTACCTTGTAGACGCTGTTTGAATATGTAGCGCTCGAAGATTTCATTGGTGTCCACTTCACAGTGACTATCGAACTTGTCCAGGATGGTCTGAAACTTTGTCTTGTCCTGGCCTTCGGTGAAGTGAAAAGAGTTGAAGAGTTCGATGGCTTGATCACCCGCTGTTGAGAGGAGAAGCGTGATCTCCCTTTCATCTGAAGGTCTGAAGCTTCGATGTACAGCAGAAACCTTGGCTTGAATGTCCGCCAGTTGGAACTGAGATTGCCAGAGGTCCTGAGCTGGTGAGGAGCCTGAATCTTCTCCATGGTGCCAGGATACATTCGCTGGTCGTCATGGAACAGACTGAGGTAAACCACCTAGATTAAGCAGTCTCCTGGTAGCATGATGTGTTATGTACTCTGGGATAACACAGGCTGCAATTGGATGCAGCTTTAACCAAAAGATACTCCAGACCTTGAAGTTAGTTCAATCTGATTTATTTGAACCGTAGCAGAGTTAGCTCAGTTCTCTGTGAGTTTGACTCTCTGCTAATTTAAGTGTGGTTACTCTGTCTGACTGAACCAGACTAGCTCTTAGCCATATGCTGGAGGTGTGATACTGTACATACACCCTGACTCACTCTGTAGATGTTCATCAGTGGAAAGTGATGCTATCTTTTAGGGGCTGTAAATATGGCGGTTAACAAGGTCGCCTTTCTTAATCTTAATTATGAATACGCTTTTCAGAGTCACCAGGTATCTCTTGATACCACCACAAGGTTCAACCGAATATCGATCAAAGAGCCAATACACCAGTTAGTTAGTTTAAAGTCAATGGTACTTTATTTGCACACAGTATGGTTTACTCATGCACAATAACACTGCTGCTAAACTATGTCAATCACTAACATCTATACTTAACTTCGGGTACCCGCTTAGGTCAGAGGAACAGTGGCTGTTGTTCGGATCTGAGGCTGTTGGGTTCGAAGAGGTAGCAGGAGTGTAGCTATGGTCGTCTGTCTGGTAGCAAGCGTTGAACTTGAACTTGCTTCTGGTGGTGCAGGTGGAGAATTCTCTCCAGTTGAGAGCCGAATCCAAGAGAGCGAACACATGGCGGGGTTCCTTCTTATACTCGGGGAGGGGGGAGTGGGGGGGGGGGCTTCGCATGCTTTTAGGTGGGCCTTAAACTTGGTCCCAATCAATTGGGCAGCTTCCCAATCACCGCCATCGATCTGAGCCAATAAAGGGGCGGGTGCCTTGATGGCAGGGCGTGTCCTCAGTGGCCTTGCTTTGTTTGTGTCTTCTTGCTGGGGTAGTGGCGCCGGAATGTCTGGGACGGTATCGGCTACCTGAGCACTAGTCTTTTGTTTATCGGAGATGGGCCATCAATGTGCAAATCAGCCCAGGGTTTCAGTTCTGTCTCAGTCTGTCTCCTACATACACATTCAGGCTCTGTGCCTGCTGGTTACTTTGCATTGTCCATTTTATATGCTGAAAGTGGCCATCCCGGATGGCTACAAAAGAGACAGAGTGTGAGTGCCTCGTGCCTTTTATAGTGAGATACCACCCCTGAGTGTCCTGCCTGCTCATTGGTCATGTCCTGTTCTCTGTGTTCATTAGCTGCCTGTCTGTATATCATTATCTGCATGTCTGCATATCATGACAGAGCCCTTTTCTGGGACTTTGAACAGGAACAGTCCTTTATGTGACCAATTACTCCATGGTCACAAGCGGAAGTCCGCTTCCACATCTGATGTGCATCCTGGGAATACACCAAGACGTAGTACAGGCCGTGCCGGCTGAGGTTATCCATGAAGGCCCCGCCTTCTCAACCTTGCCCCTCGCCTGAGGTGTGGTGACCCTCAGGTTAAATCACCACCAGTCAGCTCTCCCCCTCAAAGGGGAAAGCAGCCCATGGTCGTCTGGGAGTATTATGACTTTACTTACTTTACTTTTAATATGATATTTCACCACAAAGGCGTAACATCTCTGTTTTTGACCCCCTCATCCCAGAGGGATCTCCCCATCTAAATTGAGAAACTCCTGCAGGCCCTCCAAAACCCTCATGAGACCCTCAGTAACAGACATCCAGCAAAAGACAGCCTCATCATTCTGTGAACCCTTATCGTTGCCCTCCTTGGAGCTCGGGAACAAAGGAATGCGGCCCCCACCCTCACTCAGACATGAGTCCGTGAGTGAGTGCACAGTCAGCAGGTAGACAGGAGTCAGACAGAAGCCGAACCCAAGGAGCATCACAGATTACCTCACAGCGAGGCGTCATCACCCTGCTGCCCTGACTAGCGACTCACTCATATGGCCCATCACCCTAGCGATATGTTAGTGAGACCTTCCGGGGTAGGGTTGAGACCTTTGGGGGGGGAGGTTTAGGGGCTGCAAGGATTTTGGGGGAGGGGTTATGTTTTGGCGCCGGGGTGGGGGTATGCGGAGCTGCCGGACACCAAGCCTATTGTGTGAACCTCGAGGTGATGATGGCGTCCGTGGTCCTCCCTGCCTGTTACACCCTGTCATCCCGCTGCCTGTCCTCCTTCTTCATTGTAACCTTTGGCTCTTCCCCCACTCCCTCCTGGTCCTGCTCCTCATCAGAGGAAGTGGCACATTCCTCCACCTCCTCCATCTGCGCCAGGTTGTGGTGGGCACAACGGATGACGACAATGGGGGATACCCACTGGGGGTTGAAGAGCCCCAGTTGCCTGGCTGAGGCAGTGGAAATGCATCTCCAGCAACCCTAAGCACCGTTCAATCTCTGACCGGGTAGCCCCATGAGTCTGATTATATCGGGACCTCCTCATTGGCTTCATCAGCCATGACCTCAATGGGTAGCCTTGTCCCCAACGAGCCATCTCAGCAGCATGGGGGTGGCCCTTGAAGACCCTGGGGATCTACAAATGCCCCAGTATGAAGCTGTGATGCACGTTCTCAGGGATGCCTGCACACACCATGGTCATCCGGTGGTCGCAGGCTAGTTGAACATTCAAGGATTGCGACACCTTACAATTGATGAAAGATCCTGGCCCCAGATCACCTGTCCATGTGGAGTTTGCACATTCTCCCCGTGTCTGGATGGGTCTCATCCACAACCCAAAGATGTGCAGCTTAGGTGGATTGGCCACGCTAAATTGCCCCTTAATTGGAAAAATTACAATAAAAACAATTGCTGAAGGGCACTCCCTGATGCCATGGTGCTCTCAGAGCCACATGTGTCCTACCCATGGCCCCCTGGACCTGCAGCATTCTGGCGATGGTGGCGAACCCTGCAGCCCGGGCACCTTGGTGAGCCTGGTCGAGGTCAAAGCGGATAAAGTCAGATGTCCGGGCACACAGAGCATCTGTGAATTTTCGGATGCACTTCTGGGCTGACGATGGAGAGATCCCATAGAAATCGCCAAGGCAAGCCCTGGAATGGCCCACTGGCGAAGAGGCTCGGGGCTGCCGTGACCTTCACGGCCACAGGGAGTGGGTGCCCTCCACCTCTAAGTGGCGCCAGGTCTACAAGGACGTGGCTGAGGTGCCGCACTGTCTCTTTGTTCAGCCAGAGTCTTCGGTAGCACATGGTGTCCGATAGCTCCAGGAACGACATGCAGTTCCTGTAAACCCCAGGTCTCCTTCTCCGACGTCTCCTACCTGCCCTGCTCTCCAGACTGATGGACGGCCGGGCCTCAAGCCTGACCAGCGGCCTCCTGTTCCCCTGGCACAGACCCTGCCCTGAGCTGGGCTTCTTGGAGTTGGCACTGTCTATCCGTCTCCAGCGTTGTAATTATAATTATTGCGAGTTCCATTGGCTCCACACCGAGGCAAATCAGCAATCTGGGAGGAATGGGAGGAAGAGAGAGACAGTCAGTTAGGTGATCCATTTCGCAACACCCAATCCCCCCTAACACCCCACCTGGTCTATCCTGCATCGTCTCCGGAAACCTGCGCTACCTCAATTCTCTGCTGTCCATCACACTTTATCGCTTTACTGGCCATGGTCACATCCCTCTCCCTTCAGAGTCGCCTATGGGCTCGTCTCTGGTTGTTCCCTCCCTTAATATCAGCAGCAGTGGGGTTCATCGTGTGTTGGGGCAAATGAACACCTGTGTGAGCCATGAGGGCCAGGCGGTCCCCCAGGACATTCGGGTGGTCGCAGTTGCGAGACCCGACACTAACCCTCCCGATGCCCTGCGCCCAACCATCATCCCTTGACACTTCCGCCTTCAACATCTCACCCTAGCTGTGAGGCTGCGGGCAGCTGACAATGCTCAGGGTCAAATGGTGATGGGCAATTAGTTGGATGAGCAATACTCTCAGGACTTAGTCATCCCGTTTTCTAATTGCTGTCATGACTTAAAACCGAACACTCCGAGGCAGCCACTGCATTTTCTCTGAGTGAATGGGCAACGGAGGCTGCCCCCACACCAACCCCATCACTGCTCTGCCTTCTCTCTCGGGGTCACATCCAGCCATGACCCCCGACCTTCTCCCCTCACCCCCAGCCCATTCGCACAGGTGACAGCATGGGTGGGTGGGAAGATGTGGTGTGGCCGGATTCTCTGACTTTAAACTCGTTACCCACGTTCAAATGGATGCAAACGCATTAAAATAGGTTCTCGCCCCTTCTGGTGGATAACCTAATTACATCAGCGGCGAGATCCCGGGAAAAAACGCGTTCAGTGTTCTCGCCGGTGCAAATCCCACTTTTGGCCTTGCGGGATATTTTCCAACCTTTCCGGGATTTTCACCCACGGTTTACAGACCTGCAAAACCACGCCCAGTTTCTCCACCATGCATTAACGTCACTATAGAGGATGGACTGTATGCTAGGGTATGCCACCTCTTACTCACATTTTAAAATGTTTTGTTTGCAATCTACCTCTCTAATCATAAACAGTTGCAATACATTAATAGGAAATAGTAGCAGCAAGTAATGAAAACCGTACCGGAATCCACATTTCCTTTTCGCCCTATCAAATTCTTAAACGCCTGAATCAGATCAACACTCACTCTGCTGGACTCAAGGAAACACAATCCAAGTTTGTTTTAAATAAATTTAGGGTATCCAATTATTTTTCTTCCAGCTAAGGGGCAACTTAGCGTGGCCAATCCACACACTCTGCACATCTTTTGGGTTGTGGAGTTGAGACCCACGAAGACACGGGGAGAACGTACAAACTCCCCACGGTCAATGACCTGGGGCCGGGATCAAACCTGGGACCTCGGCGCCTTGAGGCAGCACTGCACCATCGTGCTGCCCAACTGTAGCTATCAGGGATGGCCACAAAGGGAAACATGGCCACTTACAAGGGAATTATGGCCACTTGCAAAGAATCATGGGAAATATGGCCAATGCAGGATCCAGATGAACTCAGAGCTTAAGTGTATATTGGCCACTAGATAACCAGACACGATCAAAACCCCCAGCCGATTTGCATTATAATGGCCCATTTCCCCAGAACAAAAGACTTGTTCTCAGGTAACAGATACAGATACAGACTCATCGGCGCCACTCCCTTCACCCAGGAAGCCCAAACAGCCAAGGTCAATGACCGCTCAGGACACGCCATCAAGGCACCCGCCCCTTTATTGGCTAAAATCGAAGGCAGTAATCGAAGCCTGCCGAATTATTGGGTCCAAAGCTAAGGACCGCCCAAAAGAGCGCGAAACCCCCGAAGGATAAAAAGAGACACTGCCACGTGTTTGGTCTCTTTTGGCCCTGGCACACCGGCACTCTCTTGGCCCGGCCTGCGCCTGATACCAACTGCAGCACCACGACCAGAAGCAAGTTCAAGACCAATGATCGCTACCAGACGGATGAGCCCAGCAGAAACAAAGTCACTTCTCCAGACCCAGCCACTCCAGATCCGAACAATGGCCTTGTTCCTCTGCATAAAGCCGGGTGCCTGAAGTTAAGTACAGGTTGTTGTAGTGTTAGGTGTAATTTAGCTTGTCGTGTTTTATGTTGCATGTCAAAGTAATCCTTGTGTGCAAATAAACTATCATTGAACTTGAACTAACTAACTGGTTGTTGGGTCTTTGATCGATATCCGGTTAAACCTTGTGGTGGTATCATCTGATACCTGGCGACTCTGAAAGCAATATCATCATTAATAACTATCAGATCAGTTTCCAGTTAAAAAGAGCAACATTAATGGCGTCTCCAGTGCAAATTGGCAACACAACACAATCCAAATTAATGCAAACTGACTCCTAATAATTTAAGTGAGGGAAATGCTACTTCATATATTTTCCAGGAACCAATCGCGAACATTCATTTAACTCTTGCCTCTGGATAGGTCCAGGTTTATTTCCAAATCATTTCACATGAGATGGGAGCTTCTACATTTCTTCCCTCTTCTCGGCTTGTAAACAGCAGAAACAATATCCGCACATGTCTGCATGTCCACTATATGTGTAGACATTGGTATTTTTGTGTGTGTGCATCCACTTCTTAATATGTGGTTCCTATTCTTGCAATCTGTGAGCAAAGCTGAGGTGTAAGAAATTTAGGTCAAGTTTTTCAAAACCTACAGATGACTAAAATAAGACATCTACAAATTTGGAAATAAATGTAAAGATTTATAGTTTTGTAACTGTCGGAGAGAACTTGGAGACATGGAATAATGTAGATGGCTGGGTGAAGTTCATGAAGGTAATCAAAATAGCCAAAAGTATTGTTCAATATCTCCTACGATCGAACAGAAAGAGCAAAACCTTGTCCAATGCAAAAGAGCCGTCAGTCTTTTTGTTCAGCGTTTAGTTTGGTTTCCAGAAGAATACTACTTTGAAAATTGAAGATTTAGATTTCTGAATGGTTATTCAACAACTATGAGAACCTTTGGTTGAAGTTAGTTCAATCTTTCACTTTCCCAACCAATACAGCAGTGGCTTTAATTACAAAATAACACCAAGTGTCAAAAACATAGAGGAAACAATATAAATAAGACCCCTGATTGGGTAAATACTGCTCTTCGCTGCTTGCAGATCCTGAATAAATTCAGGCACAATTGAACATTACGGTCATGGGTGTTAGAGGTGATTTTTAGAAACGTGAGCATAATGGTATTCAAATAAGGAATATGTGAATTAATTTTCGTTTCTCCATTTCTAGACATTTTTGCGTCTTGTCATTACAATTTCAGGTAGTCTAAAGTATTCTTTCTCAGTAACTAAATTGCCGTTGCTGTAGACTATCTCCTCTGATCTAGAAGCCAGGCATTTATCAATAACCTGCTCGACGCAAGTTTCATGACCTTGAAACTTAATGACCGCTATTTGCAGTTACCTTCTTAGTGGATTACCTATGATATGGCTTTTCAGAATTGGTGAAATATTAATTTTGGACTGGAAATTTCGCAGACAATGTTTACATTTAGGATAATAACACATTTGAATACTGCCACACTAAACAACCTTAGCTACAATAAATAAAAAGCCATTAAAATTACCCAATTTGATAACTTCTGTAAAAACTTATTTCGATGAAAAGAATCTCATGATTAGAAACTGCTGCCAAATTCACTTTCTTGGATCTTTGCGGTCTTGGAATGAAGTTGGATTTGTATCTAACCCGCTGCTTCAACTTTATAGTTCTCAGAGGTCTCGGAAAGGCCAAGGAACTGATCATCGACTTCAGGAAGCGTAGCACGACATACACTCCCGTCTGCATTAATGGCTCCGAAGATCAGAGATGGTCGATAGCTTTAAGTTCCTGGGGGTCACCATCACCAACAGTCTGAACTGGTCCACTCACGTTGATGCAACAGACAAGAAAGCCCAACAAGTCTCTACTTCCTACGGAAGCTAGAGAAATTTGGCATGTCTGCACCGACTCTCACAAACTTCTACAGATGTGCCATAGAGAGCATCCTATCCGGCTGCATCACAGCCTGGTATGGCAATTGCTCAGTCCAAGATCGCAAGAAACAGCAGAGTGTGGTAAACTCAGCCCAACGCATCACACAAACTTGCCACCCCCACATTGATTCTGTACATACCTCTCGCTGCCTCAGGAAGGCAGACAGCATTATCAGAGACCCCTCCCACCCAGGCATTGCCCTCTTCCAGGCCCTTCCATCAGGCAGAAGATACAGAAGTCTGAAGACCGGCACAGCCAGACATAGGAACAGCTTCTTCCCCACAGCTACTAGACTCCTCAACGACTCCCCCTCGGACTGATCTGTTCCCTGGAAGAACACTATTCACGACGCCCTATGCTGCTCTTGCTCATGTATTTGCTTTATTTGGTCCCTTGTTCCGCACGATAACTCGTGAACGATCACTATCATTGACCATTTAAAGTCACGGACATGAACTCAAATTTGCAACGCTTCTGTTGCGTTTTGCCAAGATGAGCAATGGATATTGAACACGCCTCAATTGAGAAACAAAATAAATTCAATAGAATACACATTTAGATAGTGCCTTCAGCATAGGAAAACACCCCAATGTCCAAGATGCTTCTAACCTTACAGTTTACTACCAGAATATCCAATCTACTGGTCTGGCATTAGTCAGCAGACACCCAATCAAAGTTTATGGACAATTGACTCAAAGACAACTCCAGATCTTCCGGCTCACTTGGCTCAGAAACCGTGATTAATTTGTTCAGTTGGCATTCTTTTACCCTTCCTAATAAATCCATAGAATGCAACACTCCATACTTGATGCTTTTTCAGCATCATGTTGATGCTTTTGGACTTCCACATGCTGTTTATTCACTTGCCATGCCTCTTACTGTGGCAAATCAAATCTGGATTTCATTTTTTTTTTTAAATATATTTATTAAAGTTTTTTAACACAATTTTTCTCCCTTACAAACAATAACCCCCCCCCCCCCCCCCTCGTAACAAAAAGAAATGAGAAATCGCGCAGAGCAAGATATATACATGGCAAAATGATATATTTACACAGCTTTGTACACTGGCCCTCACCCGTACGTACCAGTTTCCCCAACCCTTCATGTTATCTCTTGCTCATCCACCCTCCCAGGCAGTCCCCCCTTTCCCCCCCCCTCACCCCCCCTCCCAGGACGTCCCCTCCACCTACCCCCGCCCAAGGTTGCTGCTGCTGCTGACCGACCTTCCTCTAACGCTCCGCGAGATAGTCTAGGAACGGTTGCCACCGCCTGTAGAACCCCTGCGCAGACCCTCTCAAGGCAAACTTAATCCTCTCCAACTTTATGAACCCAGCCATGTCGTTTGTCCAGGCCTCCAGGCTGGGGGGCTTCGCCTCCTTCCACATTAGCAAGATCCTTCGCCGGGCTACTAGGGACGCAAAGGCCAGAACTGGATTTCATTCTTGGCTACAATGTTGGTTATGTCCAATACAGTCATTACTGTGGAGTATTGCATTCTATGGTTGTGAGAGTTGGACTCTGGAAATAAGGGTGAGAGGCGGTCCAATGTATTGTGCAGGAGGGCATGCCAGGCGTAGTACCAGACATATCATGGAATCATAGAATTTACAGTGCAGAAGGAGGACATTCGGCCCATTGAGTCTGCACCGGTCCTTGGAAAGAGCACCCTACTTAAGCCCACACCTCCAACCTATCCCCATAACCCAACCTAACCTTTTTGGACACTATGGACAATTTAGCATGGCCAATCCACCTAACCTGCACATCTCTGGACTGTGGGAGGAAACCGGAGCACCCGGAGGAAACCCACGCAGACACGGGGAGAAAGTGCAAACTCCACACATAGTCAGCCACCCAAGGTCGGTATCGAACTCAGGTCCCTGGCGCTGTGAGGGAGCAGCGGCAACCACAGTGTCACCACGCCGCCCCAAAGACATAGAAACCGCTGCATTTGTGGCCACCGCAGCTGCAGGAGGCCGCACTTACACCGATGCAGTCGCAGTGGCTGCAATTGCACTGCCAGTGTGGCTCGCAGGTAGCTGCCTGCATCATTCCAGGTGCATAACCACGACGATGGCACCAGCAACACCGACTGCCTGTTTCAGCTGAGGTGGCAGGAGATGCAGTGCACTTGTAAAGTTACAGAACAAGTATGATATCTGTACTAAACTAAATACACAACTAAAAATGAGGTGTTAATTGGGCGAAGCTACAGCACAGGACTACTTGCGGCCCAGAGAGGTTAAGCAGCAAGTGATGGGCAGAACTAAGCAATCCTACAACCAACAAATTACTCTGCAGTAATGCCACATCCTGCCACGAACGGTGGTGGGCAACTGAACAACTCACTGGAGGAAGAGGCTCCACCAAATATCCCCATCCTCAATGAGGGGGAAGCCCAGTACATCAGTGCAATTAAGGCTTAAGCATTTGCAACCATCTTCAGCCAGGAGTGGGATGATCCATCTATAACAATCTTTATTGTCACAAGTAGGCTTACATTAACACTGCAATGAGTTTACTGTGAAAAGCCCCTAGTCGCCACACTCCGGCGCCTATTCGGGTACACAGAGCGAGAATTCAGAATGTCCAATTCACCTAACAGCACGTCTTTCAGGACTTGTGGGAAGAAATCGAAGCACCCGGAGGAAACCCACGCAGACACAGGGAGAACGTATAGACGCCACACAGATAGTGACCCAAGCGGGAATCGAACCCGGGTCTCTGGCGCTATGAAGCAACATCGTGCTTCTTGGCCTCCTCCAGAGATCCCTGGCATCACAGGTGTCAGTCTTTAGCCAATTTGACCACTCTAAGTGATATCAAGAAATGGTTGCGAAGGCCATTGGCCCTGATGATATTCCAACAATAGTGCTGAAAACCTGAGCTCCAGAACTAACCGTGCCCCTAGCCAAGCTTTTCCAGTACAACTACAAAATTGGCATCTACCCGGCAATGAGGGAAATTGCTAAGGTGTGACCTGTCCACAAAAACAGGACAAATCCAAGAAATTACCGCCTCTACCCTCAGTCATTAGTGAAGTGCTGGAAGTAGTCATCAACAGTGCTATCAAGCAGCACTTACTTAGTAATAATCTGCTCACTGACACTCGTTTGGGCTTCCACCAGGGACATTCAGCTCTTGGCCTCATTACAACCTTAGTCCAAACATGGTCAAAGTAGTTGAACTCAAGAGGTGAAGTGAGAGTGACTGTCCTTGATATCAAGGCAGCATTTCACCAAGTGTGGCATCAAGGAGTCCGAGCAAACCTGGAGTCAATGGGAATCAGGGGGGGGGAAGTCTCTGCTGGATGGAGTCATACCCGGCACAAAGGAAGATGCTTGTGGTTGATTGATGTCATCAGGTTTCACTTTGGGATCAGACCTGCCCAGTATTAACATCAGTTGGGGTCATAATATTTATTTGGCTTGTTCAAACATTGTGTTCTGCTAATAGATCTTGAGAACCATTTACTTGTTTACAGATAGCGAGCTAATGGAATATTGTTTGTTTGAAGGGCCTCTGGGTGTAAATAATTTATGAGGGCTATTGTGTTTGGTCCTGGCTAAACAAGTTAAGGGTCATCTTGTAAGAAGAGACAAAAGAATGCCTCATGCTTTGAGTACAGATAATTTGGTTAAAAAGAGGAGCCAGGTCTGTCTGAAACATCAGTTGGTCCTAGAACTCTCATCTGAATAGAGCTGTTTCAGTTTGGGCCTGAAAGGTTCTCTTCCCAAAGATTCTGCACAGAGAAAAGCAACTAGAAACCTGGTTGTTAAATTTATTCATGAGTGAGTTTTATAAGAAGTATGCGGACCTGCTGGGCCCTCTGTTGGTAAGGATCTTTAACGAGGCTAGGGAAGGAGGGGTTTTGCCCCCGACGATGTCTAGGGCGCTGATCTCCTTGATCCTGAAGCGGGACAAGGATCCCCTACAGTGTGGGTCATACAGGCCGATCTCACTCCTAAATGTAGATGCAAAGTTGTTGGCGAAGATTTTAGCCACGAGGATAGAAGACTGTGTGCCGCAGGTCATTCACGAGGATCAGATATGAAAGGGAGACAGCTGAATACAAATGTACGGAGGCTCTTGAATGTTATAATGATGCCGGCGGTGGAAGGGGAGGCGGAGATAGTGGCGGCAATGGATGCGGAGAAGGCCTTTGATAGGGTAGAGTGGGGGTACCTTTGGGAAGTGCTGAAAAGGTTCGGGTTTGGGGAGGGGTTTGTCAGGTGGGTTAAGTTGCTGTATGAGGCCCCGGTGGTGAGTGTGGCCATGAACAGAAGGAGGTCAGAGTATTTTCGGTTACACCGGGGGACGAGGCAGAGGTGTCCCCCGTGCTCTTTGCGCTGGCGATTGAGCCCCTGGCCATGGCATTGAGGGAGTCAAGGAACTGGAGGGGGCTGGTGCGGGGTGGGGAGGAACATCGGGTGTCGCTCTATGCGGACGATTTGCTGTTATATGTGGCGGACCCGGTGGTGGGAATGCCGGAGGTGATGAGGATTCTCAGGGAGTTTGGGGATTTCTCTGGGTATAAGCTCAATATGGGAAAGAGCGAGTTGTTCGTGGTGCACCCAGGGTACCAGGGGAGAGGGATTGGTGAGCTCCCACTAAAAAGGGCGGAGAGGAGTTTCAGGTACCTGGGGGTCCAGGTGGCTAGGAGTTGGGGGGCCCTGCATAAGTTTAACTTCACGAGACTGGTGGAGCAAATGGAGGAGGAGTTTAAGAGGTGGGACGTGCTGCCACTCTCCCTGGCGGGTAGGGTGCAGTCAGTTAAAATGACGGTGCTCCCGAGGTTTTTGTTCCTGTTCCAGTGCCTCCCCATCCTGATCCCTAGGGCTTTCTTCAGGCGGGTTAGCAGGAGCGTTATGGGGTTTGTGTGGGTGCAGAAGACCCTGAGGGTGAGAAGGGTGTTCCTGGAGCGGTGCAGGGATAGGGGGGGTTGGCGCTGCCTAACCTCTGTGGGTATTATTGGGCCATCAACGTGGCGATGGTGCGTAAGTGGGTGATGGATGGGGAGGGGGCGACATGGAAGAGGCTGGAGATGGCGTCCTGTGCGGGCACGAGCCTGGAGGCGCTGGTGACGGCGCCGCTGCCGCTTCCTCCAATGAGGTATACCACGAGCCCGGTGGTGGCGGCTACCCTCAAAATCTGGGGGCAATGGAGACGTCACAGGGAGGCGGTGGGGGCCACGGTGTGGTCCCCGATACGGGGGAACCACCGGTTTGTCCCGGGGAGGATGGACGGAGGGTTCCTCAGCTGGCACAGGGCAGGTATTAGAAGGATGGGGGACCTGTTTGTGGACGGGAAGTTCGCGAGCCTGGGGGAACACCTTCAGATATATGCAGGTAAGGGCGTTTGTTCGGCGGCAGGTGGTGGAGCTCCCACTGTTGCCGCCACGCAGTGTCCAGGACCGGGTGCTGTCGGGGGTGTGGGTTGGAGAGGGGAGGATCTCGGCAACGTATCAGGCGATGCAGGAGGAGGCGGCCTCAGTGGAGGAGCTAAAGGGTAAGTGGGAGGAGGAGTTGGGTGAGGAGATTGACGAGGGGATGTGGGTGGATGCCCTGGGTAGAGTGAACTCTTCCTCTTCTTGTGCGAGGCTCAGCCTCATACAATTTAAGGTGCTGCACAGGGCTCACATGACCGGGGCAAGGATGAGCCGGTCCTTTGGCTGCGAGGACAGGTGTGTTACGTGCTCAGGGAGCCCAGCAAACCACACCCACATGTTCTGGGCATGCCCAGCGCTGGAGGGCTTTTGGAAGGGTGTAGCGAGGACGGTGTCGAGGGTGGTAGGTTCCAGGGTCAAGCCGGGCTGGGGGCTCGCAATATTTGGGGTGGTAGAGGAGCCAGGAGTGCAGGAGGCGAAAGAGTATTCTGGCCTTTGCGTCCCTGGTAGCCCGGCGAAGGATTCTCCTTCAGTGTTAGGATGCGAGGCCCCCAAGCGTGGAATCCTGGATCAACGATATGGCGGGGTTTATTAAATTGGAGAGGGTGAAATTTGCCTTAAGGGGATCGGTGCAAGGGTTCTTCAGGTGGTTGCAACCGTTCCTAGACTTCCTGGCAGAGCGTTAGAAGATGGTCAGCAGCAGCAACCCAGGGGTGGGGGTCTCGGGGGGTGGGGGGCAGGGGGGGTTGTTCGTTTTTCTTGAGTGGGCGTGTATATTTGCTTTTGTGTTGATGATGGCTGTTAATTTATTATTTATGTATACTGGGGGGGGGGGTTCTTTTCTTTCTGTATTTTGTTGTTGATATTTTGTGAAAATTTGAATAAAGTTTTTTTTTTTTTTAAATTTATTCATGAGTGGTATATGAAATATATTGGTTTTCTTAATTGGAATATAGTGGCAGGTTTAAGAAGTAAGTTAAGATTTTCTCTTTTACTTAAGAACTGTTGTACTCCTTTGTTGCTAATGTGGTTAATTCTGTGTTCAAATTAAAGTTTGTTTTAACATAAAACATACCTATGGGTCAGTGTTATCACTCCTGTGGTACAGTAACATTTCTTTTCAGTTTCACAAATTGCAAACAGTTGGGTTCTTGTCCGGGTTTCTAACATAATTGGGAACTCGTCCGAGATCCTAACAGTAATCTTGGGTGTGTAATCACTGCTGTAATGTCGGGACAGTTTTGGGCCGAGATTGTGCCACGATAATGATGATGAAACTGTTAACATTCACCATCATTACTCCACTTGACAGCAATTGAAATTAACAGCAACATCTGGAGTCCAGACGTGAGCAAAATAACATACAAATCCAAAAGTTGCTGTCAAAATCTATGCTGCTCTCAAGTGTAATGTAGAGGTTCCCAAAGACCACTATCTCTCTTGAAATCATGAATTGGTATGAAGGGCAGCAAGGTGGCATATGCAATTTAAGTACATGGACTGCACAAATGTTAAAAAAGGTTCCTCTATTCCACCATCATCATAACTGTATAAACTATCGAAAGAAAGAATAACTCCAAGATCTCCATTTGCAGAGACTGTTCACCGCCAATGCCCCAGGTGTCTGTCCTGGGTGGGGCCTTAGCTCCTCAGCTCAGAATGTACCAGGCGCGTTCAGGCTTGTCCTGTTCCTCCCCTCTGTCCATGAGGCTTCTCAGACTCAAGATGCTGTTGATGAGTCTGACTATGTCCCAAATTCCCTTCCTGACTATCCATCCACCCCCAGAAACTTTAAGCTGCCCTAGGCTCCTGCCCCACCGCTACTCACGAGTCCTGGCTTTGTCCCGGCTACTCCCTCGCCTCACAGGATCTGGCTCAGGTCCTGTTGTCAAGGACACTGCCCCCTGCATGGAGCAGCCCACTGGGGGCTGACTGGCCTCCCTGCTCGGTGCTTTCCTCCACCATCGCCACCTGCTACCTGTTGCCCGACTACACACTGAACAAGTCGCTCTCATTCCCACACACGTGTACCCCATCGCTCCCACTCCCACACACGTGTACCCCATCGCTCTCACTCCCACACACGTGTACACCATCGCTCTCTCTCCCATACACGTGTACCCCATCGCTCTCACTCCCACACACGTGTACACCATCGCTCTCTCTCCCATACACGTATACCCCATCGCTCTCACTCCCACACACGTGTACCCCATCGCTCTCACTCCCACACACGTGTACCCCATCGCTCTCACTCCCACACACGTGTACCCCATCGCTCTCACTCCCACACACGTGTACCCCATCGCTCCCACTCCCACACACGTGTACCCCATCGCTCTCACTCCCACACACGTGTACCCCATCGCTCTCACTCCCACACACGTGTACACCATCGCTCTCACTCCCACACACGTATACCCCATCGCTCTCACTCCCACACACGTGTACACCATCGCTCTCACTCCCACACACGTGTACCCCATCGCTCTCACTCCCACACACGTGTACACCATCGCTCTCACTCCCACACACGTATACCCCATCGCTCTCACTCCCACACACGTGTACACCATCGCTCTCACTCCCACACACGTGTACACCATCGCTCTCACTCCCACACACGTGTACACCATCGCTCTCACTCCCATACACGTGTACCCCATCGCTCCCACTCCCACACACGTGTACCCCATCGCTCTCACTCCCACACACGTGTACACCATCGCTCTCACTCCCACACACGTGTACCCCATCGCTCTCTCTCCCACACACGTGTACCCCATCGCTCTCACTCCCATACACGTGTACCCCATCGCTCTCACTCCCACACACATGTACCCCATCGCTCCCACTCCCACACACGTGTACCCCATCGCTCTCACTCCCACACACGTGTACCCCATCGCTCCCACTCCCACACACGTGTACACCATCGCTCTCTCTCCCATACACGTGTACCCCATCGCTCTCACTCCCACACACGTGTACCCCATCGCTCTCACTCCCACACACGTGTACACCATCGCTCTCTCTCCCATACACGTGTACCCCATCGCTCCCACTCCCACACACGTGTACACCATCGCTCTCTCTCCCATACACGTGTACACCATCGCTCTCACTCCCACACACGTGTACCCCATCGCTCTCACTCCCATACACGTGTACCCCATCGCTCCCACTCCCACACACGTGTACCCCATCGCTCTCACTCCCATACACGTGTACACCATCGCTCTCTCTCCCACACACGTGTACCCCATCGCTCTCTCTCCCACACACGTGTACCCCATCGCTCCCACTCCCACACACGTGTACCCCATCGCTCCCACTCCCATACACGTGTACACCATCGCTCTCACTCCCACACACGTGTACCCCATCGCTCTCTCTCCCACACACGTGTACCCCATCGCTCTCTCTCCCACACACGTGTACCCCATCGCTCTCACTCCCACACACGTGTACCCCATCGCTCCCACTCCCACACACGTGTACCCCATCGCTCTCTCTCCCACACACGTGTACCCCATCGCTCCCACTCCCACACACGTGTACCCCATCGCTCTCACTCCCACACACGTGTACCCCATCGCTCCCACTCCCACACACGTGTACCCCATCGCTCTCTCTCCCACACACGTGTACCCCATCGCTCTCACTCCCACACACGTGTACCCCATCGCTCCCACTCCCACACACGTGTACCCCATCGCTCTCTCTCCCACACACGTGTACCCCATCGCTCTCACTCCCACACACGTGTACCCCATCGCTCTCACTCCCACACACGTGTACCCCATCGCTCCCACTCCCACACACGTGTACCCCATCGCTCTCTCTCCCACACACGTGTACCCCATCGCTCTCTCTCCCACACACGTGTACCCCATCGCTCTCTCTCCCACACACGTGTACCCCATCGCTCTATCTCCCACACACGTGTACCCCATCGCTCCCACTCCCACACACGTGTACCCCATCGCTCTCTCTCCCACACACGTGTACCCCATCGCTCTCACTCCCACACACGTGTACCCCATCGCTCTCACTCCCACACACGTGTACCCCATCGCTCTCACTCCCACACACGTGTACACCATCGCTCTCTCTCCCATACACGTGTACCCCATCGCTCTCACTCCCACACACGTGTACCCCATCGCTCTCTCTCCCACACACGTGTACCCCATCGCTCTCACTCCCATACACGTGTACACCATCGCTCTCACTCCCACACACGTGTACCCCATCGCTCTCACTCCCACACACGTGTACCCCATCGCTCTCACTCCCACACACGTGTACCCCATCGCTCTCACTCCCATACACGTGTACCCCATCGCTCTCACTCCCACACACGTGTACCCCATCGCTCTCACTCCCACACACGTGTACCCCATCGCTCTCACTCCCATACACGTGTACCCCATCGCTCTCTCTCCCACACACGTGTACCCCATCGCTCTCACTCCCACACACGTGTACCCCATCGCTCTCACTCCCACACACGTGTACCCCATCGCTCCCACTCCCACACACGTGTACCCCATCGCTCTCACTCCCACACACGTGTACCCCATCGCTCCCACTCCCACACACGTGTACCCCATCGCTCTCTCTCCCACACACGTGTACCCCATCGCTCTCTCTCCCACACACGTGTACCCCATCGCTCCCACTCCCACACACGTGTACCCCATTGCTCTCTCTCCCACACACGTGTACCCCATCGCTCCCACTCCCACACACGTGTACCCCATCGCTCTCTCTCCCACACACGTGTACCCCATCGCTCCCACTCCCACACACGTGTACCCCATCGCTCTCACTCCCACACACGTGTACCCCATCGCTCTCTCTCCCACACACGTGTACCCCATCGCTCCCACTCCCACACACGTGTACCCCATCGCTCTCTCTCCCACACACGTGTACCCCATCGCTCTCTCTCCCACACACGTGTACCCCATCGCTCTCACTCCCACACACGTGTACCCCATCGCTCCCACTCCCACACACGTGTACCCCATCGCTCTCTCTCCCACACACGTGTACCCCATCGCTCTCACTCCCACACACGTGTACCCCATCGCTCCCACTCCCACACACGTGTACCCCATCGCTCCCACTCCCACACACGTGTACCCCATCGCTCTCACTCCCACACACGTGTACCCCATCGCTCTCACTCCCACACACGTGTACCCCATCGCTCTCACTCCCACACACGTGTACCCCATCGCTCCCACTCCCACACACGTGTATCCCATCGCTCCCACTCCCACACACGTGTACCCCATCGCTCTCACTCCCACACACGTGTACCCCATCGCTCTCTCTCCCACACACGTGTACCCCATCGCTCTCACTCCCACACACGTGTACCCCATCGCTCTCACTCCCACACACGTGTACCCCATCGCTCTCTCTCCCACACACGTTTACCCCATCGCTCTCTCTCCCACACACGTGTACCCCATCGCTCTCACTCCCACACACGTGTACCCCATCGCTCTCACTCCCACACACGTGTACACCAACGCTCTCTCTCCCATACACGTGTACCCCATCGCTCTCTCTCCCACACAAGTGTACCCCATCGCTCTCTCTCCCACACACGTGTACCCCATCGCTCCCACTCCCACACACGTGTACCCCATCGCTCTCTCTCCCACACACGTGTACCCCATCGCTCTCACTCCCACACACGTGTACACCATCGCTCCCACTCCCACACACGTGTACCCCATCGCTCTCACTCCCACACACGTGTACCCCATCGCTCTCACTCCCACACACGTGTACACCATCGCTCCCACTCCCACACACGTGTACCCCATCGCTCTCACTCCCACACACGTGTACCCCATCGCTCTCACTCCCACACACGTGTACCCCATCGCTCCCACTCCCACACACGTGTACCCCATCGCTCTCTCTCCCACACACGTGTACCCCATCGCTCTCACTCCCACACACGTGTACCCCATCGCTCTCACTCCCACACACGTGTACACCATCGCTCTCACTCCCACACACGTGTACCCCATCGCTCTCACTCCCACACACGTGTACCCCATCGCTCCCACTCCCACACACGTGTACCCCATCGCTCTCTCTCCCACACACGTGTACCCCATCGCTCTCACTCCCACACACGTGTACCCCATCGCTCCCACTCCCACACACGTGTACCCCATCGCTCTCTCTCCCACACACGTGTACCCCATCGCTCTCACTCCCACACACGTGTACACCATCGCTCTCTCTCCCATACACGTGTACACCATCGCTCTTACTCCCACACACGTGTACCCCATCGCTCTCTCTCCCACACACGTGTACACCATCGCTCTCACTCCCACACACATGTACACCATCGTTCTCACTCCCACACAGAGCTCTTACGTGACTGCTTAGAGACAGTGGACTGGTCCATATTTAAGAACTCAGCGACCAACTTAAATGAGTATGCCACCACCGTCACAGACTTCATCAGCAAATGTGTGGACGACTGCGTGCCAAAGAAAGCAGTACGTGCGTTCCCCAACCGGAAACCATGGCTCAATCGCGAAATTGACTCCCTACTGAAGGACAGATCTGAGGCGTTCAAGGCAGACGACCCTGACCTATACAAGAAATCCAGGTACGACCTCCGCAAAGCCATCCGGAATGCCAAGAGAGAATATCAAACCAAGCTAGAGTCACAGACAGACTCTCGGTGGTTGTGGCAAGGACTAAACAACATAACGGGCTACAAAGCGAAGCCGAACAGTATCTCTGGCAGCAGCGCACCCCTCCCCGATGAACTCAATGCATTCTATGCTCGGTTCGAGCAGGTAACCAACAATCCGCTGGCGAGTGCCCCAGCAGCCCATAATTCACCCATACCCACCATCACAGCTTCCAAAGTCAGATTGGCCTTCCTGAAAGTGAATCCTCGGAAGGCGACGGGCCCAGACGGGATCCCTGGTCGTGCACTCAGAGCCTGCGCGGACCAGCTGGCAGAGGTATTCAATGACATCTTTAACCTGTCCCTACTCCATTCCGAGGTCCCCACCTGCTTCAAGAAGACCACCATCCGGTACCAAAGAAGAACCAGGCAACGTGCCTCAATGACTACCGACCAGTGGCCCTGACTTCAGTCGTAAATGAAGTGCTTCGAGAGGTTGATCATGAAGCGCATCACCTCCATACTCCCAGAACACCTTGATCCACTGCAATTCGTGTACCGCTGCAACCGGTCCACATCAGACACCATTTCCCTGGCCCTACACTCATCCCTGGAGCATCTCGAAAACAAGGACTCCTACATTAGACTCCTATTTATTGACTACAGCTCCGCCTTCAATACCATAATCCCAGCCAAGCTCATATCAAAGCTCCAAAACCTAGGACTTGGCTCCTCACTCTGCAACTGGATCCTCGATTTTCTGACCAACAGACCACAATCAGTAAGAATGAACAACAACACCTCCTCCACAATAGTCCTCAACACCGGCGCCCCGCAAGGCTGCGTACTTAGCCCCCTACTCTACTCCCTGTACACACACACACGACTGCGTGGCAAAACTTGGTTCCAACTCCATCTACAAGTTTGCTGACGATACGACCATAGTGGGCCGGATCTCGGATAACGATGAGTCCGAATACTGGAGGGAGATAGAGAACCTAGTGGAGTGGTGTAGCGACAACAATCTCTCCCTCAATGCCAGCAAAACTAAAGAGCTGGTCATTGACTTCAGGAAGCAAAGTACTGTACACACCCCTGTCAGCATCAACGGGGCCGAGGTGGAGATGGTTAGCAGTTTCAAATTCCTAGGGGTGCACAGCTCCAAAAATCTGTCCTGGTCCACCCACGTCGATGCTACCACCAAGAAAGCACAACAGCCCTATACTTCCTCAGGAAACTAAGGAAATTCGGCATGTCCACATTGACTCTTACCAACTTTTACAGATGCACCATAGAAAGCATCCTATCGGGCTGCATCACAGCCTGGTATGGCAACTGCTCGGCCCAGGACTGCAAGAAACTTCAGAGAGTCGTGACCACCGCCCAGTCCATCACACAAACCTGCCTCCCATCCATTGACTCCATCTACACCTCCCGCTGCCTGGGGAAAGCGGGCAGTATAATCAAAGATCCCTCCCACCCGGCTTACTCACTCTTCCAACTTCTTCCATCGGGCAGGAGATACAGAAGTCTGAGAACACGCACGAACAGACTCAAAAACAACTTCTTCCCCACTGTTACCAGACTCCTAAACGACCCTCTTATGGACTGACTTCATTAACACTACACCCTGTATGCTTCATCCGATGCCAGTGCTTATGTAGTTACATTGTCTATGTTGTGTTGCCTTATTAGGTATTTTCTTTTATTCCCTTTTCTTCCCATGTACTTAATGATCTGTTGAGCTGCTCGCAGAAAAATACTTTTCACTGTACCTCGGTACACATGACAATAAACAAATCCAATCCAATCCAACACATGTACACCATCGTTCTCACTCCCACACACGTGTACACCATCGCTTTCACTCCCACACATGTGTACACCATCGTTCTCACTCCCCCACACGTGTACACCATTGCTCTCACTCCCACATGCAATTGAGGTCATGAAAGGACCTCAATTCCCAGAAGTCAAGTAATGATTTCCATCTCAGGGTTTGTTAATCAATGGGAATGTACATCTTGTGTGCAAGATATAATGACCACTCAGGTAGATTTCAGTGAGCTAATAGCTTAGGCTGCTCTGTTGAATAGCGATATACCCACATGTGAATAAAATAACTTGCACTTACACTGCCTCTCACATCGTTGAAACATTCCAAATCTGTTTCACAGTCTTACTTTTTGACATGAAGCCATTGTGAATGACAATGGCAATTAGCACATTGGGTTCCCCAAAAACTAATGAGAAAACGACCAGATAACAAAATTAACAGTAGATGGTGAAATAAAATAAAATTTAACCAAAATACATCGTGTCAAAGTTCAGCAGTTGAAAATGAAAATGAAAATCACTTATTGTCACAAGTAGGCTTCAAATGAAGTTACTGTGAAAAGCCCCTAGTCGCCACATTCTGACGCCTGGTCGGGGAGGCTGGTACGGGAATTGAACCGTGCTGCTGGCCTGCCTTGGTCTGCTTTAAAAGCCAGCGATTTAGCCCTGTGCTAAACCAGCCCCTCCTGTGCTGAACCAGCCCCTACCAGTTGGTATAATTCTAATTTTTTTTGTTGGAGTGATAAGATTGTCAGAAATTTGCAGTTATTTTTAGCAAAGTATTTGCTTGCAATCTTATCAGATGTCTTCAAAAGGTCAGTTTTGGTTCAAAGGTTGATGGAGAATGAGTTTGAACAAAAGCTGTTTACAATATAAATCTAGTTTTTTTTTGTCTATGAGTAAATTAAATAAGGAAATGTCTAATTGCTGCTTGAAGGTACACAGGGGATCATGTGGCAGTACTTAGCTCAAGCAGAATTGTTGAGAAGCAATTGGGCTCCAGCCTGAGTTCCATATACAGAAGAGGGAAATTGCTATTTTAAAAGTATCTCATAAACAGTGAACAAAGCATCAGTAAATAAACACACTACATGATGTGATGAATTGCACAGACCAGGAATGTCCCACTTTCAATGTCTCGTGTGTCTGCTGAATTAGCTGACTTCCCAACTTTCAGTCAACACTCCCCTTCACTTCTCCATGAATCTGTGAGAAAATAATAATAATTTTTGTAATAATCTTTATTATTGTCACAAGCAGGCTTACATTAACACTGCAATGAAGTTACTGTGAAAAGCCCCTAGTCGCCACACTCCGGCGCCTGTTTGGGTACACGGAGGGAGAATTCAGAATGTCCAATTCACCTAACAAGCACGTCTTTCGGGACTTGTGGGAGGAAACCGGAGCACCCGGAGGAAACCCACGCAGTCACGGGGAGAACGTGCAGACTCCGCACAAGACAGTGACCCAAGCCGGAAATTGAACCTGGGGCCCTGGCGCTGTGAAGCAACAGTGCTAACCACTGTGCTACCCCGATGTGAGAAACTCAGAGATCTACCTTATACCCAAAATGTAATTTCCTTTGACCGAACTTAAAAAAATTAGAAAATGTGATGTGAGGAATAATCTTTTCACACAGCGAGTGAGTTGGGATCTGGATTGCACTGCTTTGAAACATGGTGGAGGCAGGTTCCATTGAGGGATTCAAGAGGACATTAGATGATTATTTGAATAGAAAGAATGTGCGGGGGGACGGGGGATGAATGAAAAAGGCAGGAGAATGGCACTAAGGTGCTCGTTTGGAGCAGAAATGTTGGGCCAAATGACCACCTTCTGCTCTGTAACGATCCCATGATTCTTCATTGTCAATGTTCCAACATTTCGCATTACTGTTGAGACTTGATTTCCCTCAACTTCAAATTTTGCTACACACCTGTTTTGATCTGGGGGATCCTCAATCGCAGCAAGTCCGTACTCTTGTCAATGCAATGTTCAGCAAATTAATCCCAAATTTGCTTCATGTTTGGAATCCCCCATTCAGAAAAGCACTTCTGATATGGGCTTGAGGATATTCATTCGATGTAGATGTCACAACAAATCTTTTGACCTTTACAATTGTTTCTAAATCCATTCGCAAGTCAGGTAACCAATGGTGGAATGATGCATTATGCTTGTTTCTCTTCACGGCACTGCTGAGCATGGTCCTTTGGGACCGAAATGGCAAGAATCTGTGATCTACAGTTTGGATGTGAAACCAACTTCCGCCAAGGCCAAATATCATTTTGGTCTGCCTTCAACCTCATTAACAAACATAATAATAGGAGCAGGAATATGCCTTACAGCCCCCGTACCACAACCCCACTTCCCTGCTCTATCTCACGTCCCTCGATTCTCCTAATGTCCTAAAATCTATCAATCTCAGTTTGAATGTGGTTTTGAACTATTGAGAAACCTCTCCGCCGCCAGCAAGGGTAGAAAATTGCAATGATTTCTAACCCCCCTACCCCTGAGTGAAACTTCTCATTTCAGTCGGAAATGCCTGACCCCCTTATCCTGAATCTATAACCCCTAGTTTTAGACTTCCTAGGCAGGAGAAACACCCTCACCTTTCAGCGGCAACCCTGTCACGCTGCCTAACAATGTGATACATTTCAATGAGACTGTCATGATATTTAGATCAGCATATCATGGTGCAATCACACACACACTGATGGACATGCAGTAGGACCAACCAACACACACACAACATCGCAGCCAATCACCAGTGAGAGCACACGCACTATAAAAACAGGGGACACTACAGTTCCCGCTCATTCCAGCAGCAGCCAGCTCAGAGCACCAAGCTCAGAGCCTGCCACTCAGACATTCACCATGTGCTGAGTGCCTCACCCAGATAGTAATAGGACAGGGTCCACAGATTAGCTGGTAATGCACGTACCCAAGTTAGCAGTGTGCTGTTATAGTTAAGTGGGAAATAAAATTGAGTTCCACCATCTCCAGCCGTGTTGGATCGTTTGTACATCAGAACACCCAACACGACAGAGACCACCTCGCATTCTCTTAAATTCCAGAGAATTTAGATCCATTTTACTAAATCTCTCTCTATAGCCCCCTCATCTC
This sequence comes from Scyliorhinus torazame, assembly GCF_047496885.1. Classification (NCBI taxonomy): domain Eukaryota; kingdom Metazoa; phylum Chordata; class Chondrichthyes; order Carcharhiniformes; family Scyliorhinidae; genus Scyliorhinus; species Scyliorhinus torazame. The sequence continues at coordinate 245,744,555 of NC_092716.1, forward strand.
AGGAATTAATCTGGTGAATTTCCTGTAACACTTCCAATCCAAATATATCCTTCCATGGGTAGGGAGACCAACACTGCTCACTGGTCTCCACTAAAGATCTGTCTAATTCTTGCAAAATTTGATTTCTCTTATATTCCAACTCCTCTGTAAGAATAGCTAACATTTAATTTGCCTTCCTAATTTACTGTTGAACCTGCATGTTAATCGGGATGCATGCCAAGGTACCTCTTAATATCAACACCTTCTCACCATTTCAAAAATATCCTGCTTTTTTATTGCTTCCTATTTCCACGCAATACTCCATCTGCCGTCTTACCAACTCACAAAAACTGTTCATATCTCGATGAATTCCTGGCACAATTTTTCTGCCTTTCCCAACCGGGCTCTGTACCTTCCTCAAAGTTGGATGCATTGAACTCCTGTTACTCATGTGTGTCATTGATATAGAGAATAAATTGCTGGCGCTGGTCCTTGTTGTACCTGTTATGGACAGGAGAGGTATTAATTTAAACAGATTTATTCACTCACCACCCTCTGTAAACAGAAAGGCATTTGGATTTGCTTCCATCTTTATAAGTAGTGGCATATTTTCCAACTCTTCACTTTTGTTGTGGCCCAATTTCTATTAATAACTCCACAGCAACTCAAAATAACCTCAAAGGGTTAGTTTATTTTCACACACTTAAAACATAGGAACAAAGAAAATAGGAGCTGAAGGAGGCCATTCGGCCCTTCAAGCCTGCTCCGCCATTCATTATGATCATGGCTGATCATCCAACTCAATAGCCTAATCCCGCTTTCCCCCCATATCCTTCGATCCCCTTCACTCTCAGTGTATCTAACTGCTTCTTGAAATATACAATGTTTTTACTTACTGTGGGAGTGAATCCCACAGGCCGCTCACTCTCTGGGTGAAGACATTTCTCCTCATCTCTTCCCAAATGGTCAACCCCATATCCTCAGACTGTGACCCCTGGTTCTGGACACACCCACCATCGGCAACATCCTTCCTGCATCTACCCTGTCTAGTCCTGTTAGAATTTTATAGGTTTCTGGAGTTTTCTCATTCTTCTGAACTCCAATGAATACAATCTTAACCGATTCAATCTCTCCTCATACATCAGTCGCGCCATCCCAGGAATCAGTCTGGTAAACCTTTGCTCCCTCTAGAGCAAGAACATCCTTCCTCAGAAAAGGAGACCCAAACTACACACAATATCCCAGGTGTGGCCTCACCAAGGCCCTGTATAATTGCAGCAAGACATCCCTGCTCCTGTACTCGAATCCTCTCGCCATGAAGGCCAACATACCATTTGCCATCTTTACTGCCAGCTGTACCTGCACGCTTACCTTCAATGACTGATGTATGAGGACACCCAGATCTCGTTGCACATTCCCTCTCCTAATTTATGGCCATTCAAATAGTCTGCCTTCTCGTTTTTCCTACCAGAGTGGACAACCTCGCATTTATCCAAATTATACCGCATCTGACATTCATTTGCCCCCTCACTCAACTAGTCCAAATCACACTGCATCCTCCTCACAGCTCACCCTCCCACCCAACTTGGTGTCATCTGCAAATCTGGAGATATTACATTTTGTTCCCTCATCTAAATCATTGATAAATATTGTGAATAGCTGGGGTCCTAGCACCGATCCCTGCAATACCCCACTAGTCACTGCCTGCCAATCTGAAAATGACCTGTTAATTCCTACTCTTTGTTTCTTATCTGCCAATCAGTTTTCTATCCTTCTCAATACACTAACCCTAATCCCATGCACTTTAATTTTACACACTAATCTCTTACGCTGGCATTTGTCAAAAGCCTTCTGAAAGTCCAAATTAACCACATCCACTGGCTCCCCCACGTCAAATCTACTAGTTACATCCTCGAAAAATTCCAGTAGATTTCTTAAGCATCATTTTCCCTTCATAAATCCATGCTGACTCTGTCCAATCCTGCCACTATTTTCTAAGTGCTCTGTTACCTTTGAAGGAAGTCTTACAACACCAGGTCAAAGTCCAACAGGTTTGTTTCAAATCACTAGCTTTTTGAAACAAACCGGTTGGACTTTAACCTGGTGTTGTAAGACTTCTTACTGTGCTTCACCCCAGTCCAACTTCGCATCTCCACATCATAAAACCTTTGAAAATGGATTCTAGAATTTTCCCCACTACTGACGTCAGGCTGACTGGTCTATAATTCCGTTTTCTCTCTACCTGCCTTCTTAAATAGTGGAGTTACATTAGCTACCCTCCAATCCACAGGATTGTACCAACAGAAATAAAGAATCTTTGCAGCTTCCCCATGCGCTCCTTGAATGTTTGCCACTGCCTATCTACTGTCATCCCTTTAAGTAATGTTTCCCAATCTATCACAGCCAACTTGCGCTTCATGCCATCGTAGTTTCCTTTAATAAGATTCAGGACTTCAGTCTCAGAATCAACTACTTCACTCTCCATCTTGATGAAAAAGTCTATCATATTATGGTCGCTCATCCCCGAGGGGTCTCGCACAACTAAATGGCCAATTCCGTTCTGATTACACAGTACCCAATCTAGGATGGCCAATTCCGTTCTGATTACACAGTACCCAATCTAGGATGGCCTACTCGCTAGTTGGTTCCTCAAAGTATTGGTCCAGAAAACCATCCCGTATGCACTCCAGGAATTCCTCCTCAATGATATTGTGGCTAATTTAATTTGCCCAATCTTTATGCAGATTAAAATCACCCATAATTACAGATGTTCTTTATTGCATGCGTCTCTAATTTCCTGCTTAATGCCATTCCCAACATCACCACTGCAGTTTTGGGGTCTATATATGATTCCCTTGGTGTTTCTCAGCTCGACCCATACAGATGCCACATTGTTGGAACTAATATCCTTCCTCACTATTGCGTTAATTTCTTCTTTAACCACCACTGCAACTCCACCGCCTTTTCCTTTCTGTCTGTCCTTCCTAAATACTGAATACCCTGGACATTCAGTTCCCATCCCTGGTCACCTTGCAGCCATGTCTCCATAATCCTAATTATATCATTCCCATTTACGTTTATTTGGGCAATTAGTTCATCCGCTTTATTGTGAATGCTCCGCGCGTTAAGGCACCAAACCTTTAAGCTTGTCTTTTTAACATTAATTGTCTCGCCAATATTTTTCACTGTGGCCCTGTTTGAATCTGGCCTTTGGTTTCTCTGACTATCACTTTTCTTATTCCTCTTTCTTCTTTTGTTTTTGTCCTTGTTTCCTTCTCCTCTGACTCCTTGCCTAGGTTCCCATCCCCTTGCCATTTTAGTGGGAGGGTCACAATGTTGCCTTCTGTGCATTTGTATAGTAAAAGAGGGATGGAGAAAGGAAAGATTTACAGTACAGAGATCACAAAAAAATAGTTTCACGTGGGTCCCAGAATCCAACGAGGTATTCCTTCATGGCGGTTGAGGAACTGAAACCCAATGCTGGTCAATTCACTTTTCCGGTGGTGTTGACTTCACACAATGAGATAGGGATAAGTCCTGTTGGCCGTAGTACAGACCTTCCAGTAGCAATGTAGGTGGGGTTAGGTGTCCAGACTGGCCCAGAGCTCCTTGACTGCAATGCTGCTAGTTAGCTGGTAAAATGACAGATTGACTTTGTAGTACAGCAAGATATTACTGGTTCCACAAATCAGTGCGCCACATCACATGACTCCTATCTCTCCACATTTTCTTTGACAAAGCATGTGTATCCCTCATCTGGGCATGTGTCTCCCTCGTCTGGGTCCCCAAGAGTGTTAAATGTCTCAACCATCAAGAAGTGACAGGAAGGTTGTGAGGCCCTTTGTCCTAGCAAATGAGCAGACTCCAGTTGGTCAGACCAGGTTATGAAATGTTGTATCACTCTCTTTATATTTGGTCTATGCAGCCAACAGGGAGATGGTTGGTGTCTCTTCAGAGGTAACAAGGTTAGAGTTTCTCCGATACTGCCAGGTAGCTACTTTTTGTGCCCATTTGATTCCATTTTGGAAATAGCAATGAGCATATCTTTTCTTTTCAAATATACTGGGTGAGGTCTTGGTGCCCTCACACACCAGCCAAGTTACAATCTGCAAACCTGAAAATGGCCCATTTAATCCTCCTTCCCTTTTTCTGTGAACCGGTGCTGGATTCAAGCTAATATATTACCCTGAATCCTAATTTAATTTTAACAACCTTGAGTGGCACCTTATCAAATGCCTTCTGAAAATATCCATCCACCAGTCCTCTTTGCGCAATTTACACTCTCTAATATCAAGCGTGACTTCCCTTTCATAAAATCATTGAGTCTGTCTAATCATATTGCCATTTAAGTGCACTGTTAACATCACCCCTAAAAAAGATTCTAGCATGTTCCCAATGACGAATGCGGGGCCAGCTGGCCCAGTTTCCTTTTTTTCTCTCCTCTTTTAAATAGCAGGGTTCAAATCCAGAGATTGTTCTAGAATCTAGGAAATTCTGGAAGTTGAAAACCAATGCAGCCATCTCTTTCAAAGCCCTTGGGTGTAGGCCATCAGATCCAGGGATGGGTCAGCTGTTAGTCACATCAATTTCTCCAGTACCTTCTCTTTATTCATATTAAGTTCCTCACTTCCAGTAGATCCTTAGTTCTCTATTAATTCTGGTATTTTTTGTGCCTCCTATTTGAAGACAAATACAAAGTATTTGCTTAATGCCTTTGTCATTTTATTTTTCTCCATTTATCATTTTTACCATTTCGACCTCTAAGGAACTTGTGTTTACTTTTGCTGATCGTTTCCTTTTTACATACTTGCAGAAGCTCTTACAATGTTTTTATATTGTTTACTAGTTTACTCTTATTCTATTTCATACCTCTTCCAATTTCTTGGCTATGCTTTGATTTCTAAAACCCTCACAATCTTCAGGCTTACTACTCATTTGCGTCATCTTTTAATATAACACTACCCTGAACTTTAGCCATAGTTGGATCATTTTCCCATGGCGTTCTTAATTCCTTAAAGGGATGCATGTTCATTGAGAATGGCGATTTATAGACAGCACGGTGGCGCAGTGGCTAGAATTGCTGCCTCATGGCACCAAGGTCCCAGGTTCAGCTCTGGCTCACTGTCAGTGTGCAGTTTGCACATTCTCCTCGTGTTTGCATGGGTTTCGTCCCCACAACCCAAAGATGTGCAGGGTAGGTAGATTGACCACGTTAAATTTCCCCTTAATTGGAAAAAATGAATTGGGTACTCTAAATTTATTTTTTTTAATTTTAAAAGAGAATGGTGATTTATTTATTTGAATGTTCACCACTGACCATCTCCTGTCATATCTTTAAATCTAATTTCCCATATATCTTAGCCAATTAACTCCTCAGACTTACAACTTTGTTGAAATTAATGACAGTTTTGGACTTCACTTCACTCTCAAACTCACTATGAAATTTTATCATATTATTATCAGTCTTGCCTGATGGATTATCTACACTTGGGTTACTATTAAACTCTGTCTCGTTACACAATGCTAGATCTTAAATAGCCTGTTCCCTCCTTGGTTTACAATTTGTGGTTCCAATAAACTGCCCCAAATGCATTCCTCAAACTCATCGTCCAAACTACTCTGCCATTGTCGTAAAGTCACAGTTTCCACTGACATGAACTGACGATATGTGACTGCTCCGTAGCACAATTAATTTAGTTCATTGCCACAGATGGCTGATTGAAAGGAACACTCAAAGCTACATTTCATATTCGGTGGCATTGTTTAATGAAAATGGGAGAAAAAGCCACTCTGATGTAGGGGAGTATGGAACCATTTTTTAATCAAATATAAACGTGGGGTGAAAAAGTGTGATCCTGACATGACTGCCAGAAGAAAAGGTACAAGAATGAAAATTTAAATAAAGGAATGCAATAACGCAGTCAGTAAAAAAGAAAAGTCATCTTGCTTTCCTCCGTGCTGTTCCAACAATAAGATTGTCCTTTGGCCTGAAAGCCACATTTGAATGTGTTCCATACAGATAAGTGGATTTTGGCTTCTCTTTTATCTTGCATGCTCCTTTTTTAGTGGCATCTTCTGAGCGTGGAACAAGGATGGGCTTCCATGGAATTGGATTGCAGTAGCTTGGAGTGGGATATGAACTTCCATCGTAGTACCCTGCAGTAATATAACAGACATATATTGTTTCAAAAGGTATGACTCAAAATAGTCGATCCTGGGCTACTCAGCTCAAATACAAATACACATGAAGCAGTGGGTTGATTAACCTTTCCAGGACTGAAGCAGCAGCAATGCAGTACTATAATCAAATAAAGGGCAAGAAATAATAAGGATAGCATTTTAATTTCTTTCTTCAAAAATACCACATCATTAGTTAACAGTTCACAGAAAATTGCTGGAAAAAAGTGCTGTTTCCTTTCAGAAGTGCAGAGTTGGAGTTGATGCTTTGTTGAGCTCCCACGGAGTGTTAGTCTTGTACCCTTCACAGTCCTCCATAAGTTTTCAATTTCAGTAAAGCTGTCAAGGAGAGGTGTAGAGTGGAGGTTGAGGTGCTTCAAAACGGGAAAGGAAAAAGCCATTTAAAATAGAAAGGGCCTATTGTACATAACCACGAGTATTTCTTTCACACAGGCTTGAATTCAAAAGAAAAATCTCCCACCATATATGGTAAAAACTAGAATGCCCTCTGGTCTTCACACTGGAGGGAAATGTAAAATACAAAATGAAGTCAACCGGCAAGGGAAACCTAAGCCTTCTGCATATCTTCACAAATGTTGATGGAAGCTGGAACGCATTTGTCAAACTGGAGTGCGATAAACAGGAGACGGTTCTGGTTGTTATCAACCAAACAAGGAATGACAGCACTCGGCAACACCAAAGCGCGGCCATAGGGCAGGCTTACCTCCACAAAGCACAACAGCAAACAGCGCGTGAATTCAAAACCAGCTGTGAAACAAAGGCTACTGATAAGACATCATCGGGAGGATAACATGCAGATACAACAAACTCTAAAATCTCTGCAATGTTTTTATGGAAGCTATTTGCACACATCTTGGTGCCCTCCAGGCGGCTGTCTGAAATTTGATATGCTGGAGAAACACAAAATTAAGGGAGGTCAAAAGAATGGAAGGTGATTTTTTTTTGTCCTGCGAGAGGAGCGATGGAGCTTCGCAGCGGACTCCCCAGAAAGTATTCTTTTCTTCACTCGATTAAATTGGTGGTTAGTGCTGAGATCACACCAATCGCAATATGGAGCACTTTTTGAAATAAATATCAAGAAACAATGTCTGACCACGCTTTGATCAACAGTTTCAGCTCGCCCAACTAATCTCAAGCTTCATTTTTATTGAATATGTTGCATAACATCCCATTGCCAGCAAAACTGAAAAAATAATAACCATGTTCTTCAAGAATAAACAATATAAAATATATGGAATTCCTTTCCAGACACAAATCAAATAACTTCCAATTTTACCTCTGGCTGAATACAGACAAGCAGGATCCAACTGGCTGTTTCAGCCAGTTATGAGACTCCCATAAGAATAATCACACAAGAAAGAAATAAGTGACTATAATTCCACATATTATGCAGATAATACGCATGGAAGTGTGCTGCGGCAGTGACATATCTCAAGGTTAAAACCTTCAAGCTTCATTAAGTTCACTCTCATGTCCAGCAAGTCATCTCAATCTTTCAACATGAAAATCTTGTAACATATTCCAGACTCTGAACTGTCCTATTTAATTTTCAACATTGTCAAAAGAGTGAAAATTTTAAGATAGCAACAGCTTTTTGGAATAATAAACGGAATAAAACAGTTTACATTTTGTATCTTGCTGCAGCGCCAAAATGTTTAATGCATAGTTTAACTTGAATTTTCGAAACGCAATCCATGGTTTCAATGAGGAAATGTTTAGGCAGTAACATTTATTTAAATGAGATATAGAAAAGCGACACAAACCTGTGAGTTTACCATTAACATAGCCAAAGCTGCTTGGAACAGTCCGAGGTCTGGTTTTGACCTTTTCTAACCACTCTTGGTAAACCTTGTCTGCCTTTTCCTTCCTTTCTTGTGTTTCAGCTGTTTTCTTTTCTTCTTCATTCTGAAGATATAGGATAAAGTCAATATTATTTGCAGCATCACATACATATCCAAATCAGGTCCAACAAGACAAGCAAATACTCGCCTACCTGAAATGAAATGAAATGAAAAAGTGTCCTGAAGGGTCCTGATAATAATACAAGTGGAGGCTAATAACTAATTAATTCATGATACAGTGTTAGAACAGTGCAGTTTGATAGCTTAGTACAGATGATGACCAGAAACTTGATACCATTATTCAAGAAAGGAGGAAGGGATAAACCAGGAAACTACAGGCCAGTAGGTCTAACCTCAGTGGTGGGGAAACTATTGGAAGCAATTCTGAGTGACCAAATTAATCTGCATTTGGAGAGGCAGGGATTAATCAAGAACAGTCAGCTTGGTTTTAAGGGGAGGTCATGTCTGACCAACTAGATTGAATTTTTAAGAATAAACTTTATTATGGTCACAAGTAGGCTTACATTAACACTGCAATGTAGTTACTGTGAAAATCCCCCAGTCGCCACATTCCGGCGCCTGTTCGGGTACACAGAGGGAGAATTCAGACTGTCTAATTCACCTGACAAGCACGTCTTTCAGGGCTTGTGGGAGGAAACCGGAGCACCCGGAGGAAACCCACGCAGACACAGGGAGAACGTGCAGACTCCGCACAGAGTGACCCAAGCCGGAAATTGAACCCGGTTCTCTGGTGCTGTGAAGCAACAGTGCTAACCACTGTGCTACCGTGCGGTGCCGCGAGGTGGCCAGGTGTGTAGATGAGCGAAATGCATTTGACGTAGTCTACTTGGACTTCAGCAAGGCTTTTGATAAGATCCCACAAGGGAGACTGATGGCGACGATAAGAATCCATGGGATCCAAGAAAGTTTGGCAAATTGGATGCAGAATTGGCTGAGTGGCAGGAAGCAGGGGTGATGGTCGAGCTGTGTTTTTCTAACTGGAAGACTGTGTCCAGTGGGGTCCTGAAGGGATCACTGTCAGGCCTTGCTGTTTGTGCTTTATATAAACGGTTTAGACATGAATGTAAAAGGGTTGAGGCGAACGGAGCGGCCGCAGCAAAGACGCTCCAGCACAGCCACAAAATCACGGCTTTTTTGGGGGGGCTTTCCCGGGGAATGTGCAACAACAAAACAAAAAAAATTCTTTAGGCCCCGCGAATTCGGCCCTGTCCAGGCGCCAAAGCTCCGATCCACGGAGCTGGAGAGCGAGAGAAAAAAAAGGAGAGACTGGTCCCGGTGAGCTGCCCATGGAGGAGGAGTGGGGATCGCTCAGAAACGGCCTGAAAGTCGGAGCACGGACAGGATCACACAAGAACAAAATGAGAATTTTAAAATTCAGCCTTCCTTGTTCCTCTCCTGCAAATTAAAAAAAAAAAAAACTTTTTTTTTTAAAAGGGAAAAAAAAACAAAAACAAAAAATCCCTTTTTATTAAAAAAAAAATCGTTTTTGAAAGGATCCAAGGGATTTTTTTTCTTTGGTGGGAACAAAAAAAATAAATTTATTTTTCGCACCAAAACCCAGGAAAAAAAGAGAAAGGCACTGACAGAAATATGCCTGCAAATAATAAATTGGGGGGACGGCGAGATGTAAGAAGGAACAGCAGTGAAGGCAAAGGAAAAAAACAGGAACCAACTCCGTCAGACACGGGGGACCTACTACGAACACGGAGACAAGGCTGGCCGCCTAGTGGCTCACCAGCTGAGAAAGCAGGCAGCCATAAGGGAAATAGCGCAGGTAAAGGATAGCAGAGGCAGACTGGTAATAGAACCAATGGAGGTCAATCGGGCATTTGAGACCTTCTACCGGGGACTGTACACCTCCGAGCCCACCCGCGGGTATGAAACAGTTCCTAGACGGACTGGAGCTACCAGTAGTGGGTGAAGACAAACAGGCGGAGCTGGAAGCACCAATAGACCTGGGAGAAATCATGGAGATCATCAGCTCCATGCAAGCGGGGAAAGCACCGGGACCCGATGGGTTCCTGGCGGACTTCTATAAAAATTTGCGCCAGTCCTGGCCCCACACCTAAGGGACATGTTCGCGGACTCACTGGCAAGGGGCACCCTGCCCCCAACGCTAGTGCAGGCCACAATTTCACTGATACCCAAAAAAGATAAAGACCTGACGGAATGCGGATCGTACAGACCGATTTCACTGCTGAACGTGGATGCGAAAATACTCGCAAAGGTCCTGGCCAAAAGGCAGGAGGGCTGTGTACCAGAGGTGGTCGCAGAGGACCAAACGGGCTTTGTCAAGGGTAGGCAGCTCACAGCGAACGTCAGGCGGCTGCTGAACATAATAATGACCCCCCCGGGGAGAGAACACCAGAGGTGATCGTCTCCCTGGACGCAGAAAAGGCCTTCGACAGAGTCGAATGGAAATACCTCCTCGAGGTACTGGAACGGTTTGGGCTAGGAGTGGGGTTCACCGCCTGGGCGAGGCTCCTGTACAACGCTCCCAAAGCGAGCGTCCGAACTAACACCACCAGCTCTAAATACTTCCAGCTGCAGAGAGGAACAAGACATGGCTGCCCCCTGTCCCCACTCTTGTTCGCGCTAGCCATCAAACCCCTGGCGATAGCCCTGCGGGACACGAAAAGCTGGAAGGGAATCCGGAGAGGAGACAGAGAGCACAGAGTCTCACACTCTATGCAGATGACCTGCTCCTCTATGTCTCAAAGCCACAGGAGGGACTGAAGGCAATACTGCAAATGCTGAAAGAGTTTGGCACCTTCTCGGGCTACAAAATTAATCTGGGCAAAAGCGAGGCATTCCCAGTGAACCCAAACGGGGAAGGGAGCGTGCTGGAGGGGCTCCCGTTCAAAACAGCCCAGAACAGATTCCACTACCTGGGAATCCAGATAGCCAGAGAATGGACACAGATCCACAAGTGGAACCTGACCAGCCTGGTGGAGGAAGTAAGAAGAGACCTTCAAAAGGTGGGGCTCACTCCCACTCTCCCTGGCGGGGAGAGTGCAGACGATCAAGGTGAACGTACTGCCAAGGTTCCTCTTCCTGTTTAGATCCATTCCGATCTTCATCCCCAAGGCCTTTTTCCAAAACGTAGACACTCTAATCATGGCGTTTGTGTGTGTGTGTGAGGGGGGGGGGGGGTAAGAACCCGAGAATCCCAAAACAGACACTGCAAAGAAGGAAAATCAAAGGGGCTTGGCCTTACCAAACCTACAATACTACGCCTGGGCAGCAACGGCAGAAAGAGCGAGGGAATTGGTACAAGAACCCGACACAGATTGGGTACAAATGGAGGAGGCATCCTGTAAAGGAACGACCCTCCGGGCCCTGGCTACAGCAGCACTCCCATCCCCCTCAACAAGATACACAACAAGCCCAGTGGTGGCGGCTACGCTGAGAATGTGGATCCAGCTCAGACAACACTCCGGGATAACTAAAATGTCCCCCATGGCAAATTCCCCCCAGCCATGCTAGATACCACCTTCAAATGATGGAGGGGGGACGGGGGCACATTGACGGTCGGGGACTTCTACGTAGGGCACAGACTGGCGACACTGGACGGACTGACGAGGATGTGGAGGCTAGCAAAAGGACAGGAAATGAGACACCTCCAAATAAAACACTTCCTCCGCAGAGACAGTGGGGTATCCTGGGGCCCCAGAAACCACACTACTAGAGGACCTGATAGGCACAAGCAACGAGAAGGGGGGACTATGTGGGAAAATATACGGACAGCTACTGGACAGAGCCCCGACTCCACTGGATGAGATCAGACAAAAATGGGAGGACGAACTGGGGACAGAGGTAGGATGGGGACTCTGGAGCGAAGCACTGAGTAGGGTGAACTCCACCTCCTCCTGCGCAAGGCTAAGCCTAATGCAGCTCAAAGTGGTGCACAGAGCGCACCTGACCAGAACCCGAATGAGCAGGTTCTTCCCGGAGGTGGAGGACAAATGTGAGCGGTGCCAGAGGGGCCCGGCCAACCACACCCACATGTTTTGGGCTTGCCCCAAGCTTGCTGGGTTCTGGACAGCCTTCTCCGAGGCAATGTCCAAGGTTGTGGGGGTGAGGGTGAAGCCAAGCCTAATAGTGGCAATCTTCAGGGTATCGGAGCAGCCAGAGCTACACATGGGGAAGGGGGCCAACGCCCTCGCTTCCCTAATCGCACGCCGGAGAATCCTGCTCGGCTGCGATCGGCCGCACCACCCACAGCTGCAGACTGGCTCGCTGACCTTTCGGAATTTCTCCACCTGGAGAAGATTAAAAGTACGCCACCCGAGGGTCGGAGGAAGGCTTCCTTGATACTTGGGGGCAGTTTGTCGGTCTGTCCCAAAACCTGTTCGAGGCCAACAATGAGGAAAATGAAAAATGAAATGCAAAAAAAAAAAGAAAATCGCTTCTTGTCACAAGTAGGCTTCAAATGAAGTTACTGTGAAAAGCCCCTAGTCGCCACATTCCGGCGCCTGTTCGGGGAGGCTGGTACGGGAATTGAACCATGCTGCTGGTCTGCCTTGGTCTACTTTAAAAGCCAGCGATTTAGCCCAGTGTGCTAAACCAGGAGTAACCGAATAAGATTTTTTTTCTAAAAACACCAAGATAGATGTTACCAAAAGACTGCGCAACCCGGGGGGGGGGGGGGGGGGGGCAATGAAAGGCACGTAGGGTCAGTTAAACGAAGGACAAACTAAACCTCTGTATAATGAAGGAAATTAGCGCAGGCGAGAAAAATGTGATGTGTATATATACAACTGTTTATAAATATGAGAAATGCCAATAAAAAGATTTTTTAAAAAAAAAGAAATAAACGTTATATACCGCATTAAAAAACGAGGGAAAAAAAATGTTAGGGGGTTGACCAGTAAGTTCGCGAATGATATGAAAATTGCTGGGGTGGTAAATAGCGAGGAGCATCGCCTTAGATTATAGGAGGATATATACAGGCTGGTCAGATGGGCTGATCAGTGGCAAATGGAATTCAATCTGTATAAGCGTGAGGTCATGCACTTGGACAGACACACAAGGCAAGGGTATACATGATAATCGCCAGGAACCTGGGAAGCACCGAGGATCAGAGAGGCCTTGGTGTGCATGTACACCCGTCCCTTAAGGTAGCAGAGGAGGTGGATACAGTGGTTAAGAAGGCATATGGCTTACTTGCCTTTATTAGCTGAGGTATAGAGTTTAAGAGCAAGGAGGTTATGCTGGAACTGTATAAAACTTTGGTTAGGCCACAGCTAGAGTATTGTGTGCAGTTCTGGAATCCACATTATAGAAGAAATGTGATAGCACTGGGAAAAGTGTAGAGGAGGTTTATCAGGATTTTGCTTGGGCTGGAGAGTTTCAGCTATGAGGAGACATTGGATAGACTGAGGTTGAAGCGACTATTTACAAAATCCCATTATTAGGATCCAGCAAAAAGTTGCATTCAAATTTTAATTACGGTATTTAAAGATATGAAATGTCATGGCCATAATCATAGATTATCATAGAATTGACAGTGCAGAAGGAGGCCATCTGATATAATTTCACAAATTAACACTGTTTAACCACATTCTTGGCAGCACCATCAGAATTAAACTACTAAAAAATAATCTGAAAGCTAATCCTACCTTTTCAATCTTTTTTGTCTCCATTTTTTGCAGCTTCTTTTTCTTAAGCCAGTCCTGAAATCTTTCACTTGCTCTTTCGGCTGCAAGTCCTCTTGCTCGTTCCTTGGCTTTTTCTTCCTCCTGCACCTTGTGAAGTTTAATTTCTTTCGCCATTTTCTCCTGTATCCAATAAATTGTCCATGCAATCAGCAGATGAACAAGTTGATATAAACTTTCTATACCTGCATCAGGCAGCTTCTTAGAATAGGACACAGATAGTGACATTGCTCATGAGCCTGTCTAGTTGGGCCTTGATCGGAGTCTTATCCTATACTACCACGTTGCCTCATAAAACGCTCAGGCCAATTATGATTGGACAATAAATAAAGTAGACACACATTTGTTCAAGCAGGAGACACTGAGTGATCTTTCAGTATTTGATTTTAGATATTTATATATGTGTGGCACAGTGGTTAGCACTGTTGCCTCACAGCGCCAGGGACCCGGGTGGGTTGTGTGCGGAGTTTGCACTTTCTCTCCATATCTGCATGGGTTTCCTACAGGTGCTCCGGTTTCCTCCCACAGTCCAAAGATGTGCAGGTTAGGTGTATTGGCCATGCTAAGTTGCCCCTAGTGTACAAAGATGTGTAAGTCAGGTAGAGTTACTTGAATAGGGAAGTGGAGTGGGCCTAGGCAGTGTTCCCTTTCAGAGGGTGGATGCAGACCCGATGGGTTGAATTGTCTCCTTCTGCATTGCAGCAATTCTATTAATCTATTTGGTGGGTCAGACAGTTCAAGCTCATTTCAAATAGAAAGCTGGACCTTGTGGGTGGCACAGTGGTGCAGTGGTTAGCACTGCTGCCTCACGGCGCCGGTAACCTGGGTTCGATCTCAGCCCCGGGTCACTGTCCGTGTGGAGTTTGCACATTCTCCATAACTGCATGGGTCTCACAACCCACAACCCAAAGATGTGTAGGGTAGGTGGATTGGCCGTGCTAAATTGCCCCTTTATTGGAGAAAAATAATTGGATGCTCAAAATTTTTTTTTAAAGTTAGAGTTTGGAAAGGAATACTATCATCTTTCAATTCTAGGCCAGATTCAAACTAAAGCCTCAAGTAATCCTGTAATATACTAAATCAGTGATTTACACAGTTCCTCCAAGTTCCTTAGATTGGTGTACTTCCCCTTATAGCACTAATTTCACATCTACATCTTGATAACTCTCTAGCAACACCAGAGTTTTCAGCCAACTCTACATTATTTTTGGGAAGATCAGAATGCAAATGTTCGAATGGTCCAAAACTCCCCCCACACACACCGACTCTGCAATATGGCCCATTCAACCAACAACCCTGGCCTCAGTGATGGCCAGTGGTTACCCAAACCCTATTGATTTCAGAATCTTCGTCGTCAGTTTTCAAGTGCCCTTATGGACTCACTTACACCACCTCTGTAATCTCCCGATTATAGCAAAGTCTCCACCTATAAGGATCCTGCAATCTGAAATTATCTTCCTAAACCTCTTCACTTTGTGGCATTCCACATATTTAACTGGTTTTGATTGTTATTAATTGGTAATATCTCATTTCCCGAAATACAAGTAATGAAAGTTGCCCATTGCTAGAAGCCGTCATACATCGGTTCATTGGCAGCAATCTTGCTTAAAAGTCAGGAAGATGTGGGTTCAAGTCCAAGCCTCAAGATTTGAGCACATAGTCCAGGCTGACACTTCAGTGTAGTAGAGACAGGACTACACAGTCAAAGGACCTGTCCATCCTCTCAGGCGGACAAACAAAAATGCGCTCCACTGTTTGAAGAAGAGCTGGGCAGTTCACCCAATGTCCTGCCTAATGTTCATCCTTCAACCAACATTACACACACAAATTATCTGGCCGTTTTCTCAATATTTTGGTAGAATCATGGTGCATGCAAACTGGCTTCCAACTTACCCAATGTTACAATGGTGACTACACTTCAGAGATTTTTAATCAAGTATGAAGGCAGGAAAAGGGAATGGCAGAGGAAATATCTAAAGGAGAGTTTGATAGGGTGGAAGACAGGAGTGATGAAAATTACAAACTCTTGCAAGGCAAAGGGAGATGTTAATAGGACAAGATTCTTCACCATGAAACTTGCTGAAAAGATGCCAGTCGGAAAGATGACGATCGCATAGCTGCACTGCATAACATTTTGACCTTCCCTAGAACGCATTTGTATAATATTTCAATATTATTCCATCCAGCAGGCCAGCTGAGAAACAGCAGAAACACGTTCCCAGCATTGGAAAAGGAATTTAAGTGACAATAAAATTTGCATTATAATTAATTGGCTGAGGGGTGATCAGTGGCTGCCTGGGCATTTTGAAACATGATACCCTAAATTACATTTTTATTTGGTCACAGTACAAAGAGTAATATTTGCCAAAAAAATTAAAATAGACTACGCATAAATTAGTTACTTTTTTCTGGAAAAGAAAAACAATTTAAGTATGATTTACTTTATTTCCAGAGGTCCTTTTCTCAGTTGCTATTGGCACACAATACAGATGACCACACAACACAGATGGAATGTGAAGTGTAAGAGGCAGTACACAATTAGGCTAAAGCTTGGGCGCACCGCAGTCAAGTTCTTTAAATGTAATTGCAAGGAAGTATGATTATACATAATATGGACAAACGCCTGCCGTTGTTCAGTGAAGCTATTGCTGACAACTGATAATTACCAGGAAATTATGATAAGCTTAACAATTCTTAATGTTCCGGCCATTTAATTTAAAGTTACTTATAAACTTGTTGATTGCTATGGTATTACACATGAAAATCAGACAATGTGAAAGTTTCACAAGGAAAGTTAAGAGGTTCTTGAGAATTTGGTATCCGTAAGTACAGCTAGTGGTATGAGGTCAAAGCAGGAAGAGTTTGGGCTATGTTACTATGAAGAAAATATAGTGAGGAAACACGTAACAGAGTTTAAAAAGTCACACATAATTGATTAGAATTGGAGCCATGAATCTTGGAGAGGCTATGCCTTCAGCTCCTAAGCTCTGGAATTCTCTCCCTAATCCTCGTTATATTTCAACTCTCTTTTAAGATGCCTTTCAAAAGCTACCTCTGACCAAGATATTAGTCAGCTGCCTTAATATCTCCCGAGGTGAGTCAGTGTCACATTTCTGATTGATAACCCTCCTGTGAGGCACCTTTGGGGCATTTTACCCTGTCAAAGACTCCATTTAAAGCAAGTTGCTGTTGACTGGTAGAGCAGAGGGTAAGTATTACAGCAAAGCCTGGAAATACGGCGCATTAAAACAAAATCGCAGTGCCAGTACAAATAAATGTCACAACTCTGACTGAAGCTAAGAGAATCAGTAATAGTGAGAATGTGACTTAAAATGAAACAGCAGAGATCTGGTTAAAAATAGAAAGACTCAAAAGTAACACTAAAGCAAAAAAACAAAAATACATGGAGCAGATAACAGGTAGATTGACATATATAAAACACGGGGAACACTTCAGCAGTCAAGGGCATTCAGCCTCTGATCTCCGGGTAAGCATTCTCCAAGGCGGCCTTCAGGACGCGCGACAACGCAGAATCGCCGAGCAGAAACTTATAGCCAAGTTCCGCACACGAGTGCGGCCTCAACCGGGACCTGGGATTCATGTCGCATTACATTCATCCCCCACCATCTGGCCTGCGAAATCCTACCAACTGTCCTGGCTTGACACAATTCACACCTCTTTAACCTGGGGTCACCCCATCTCTGGATCTGTAAAGATTTAATCACCTGCTAATGCTCGTATTCCAAGCATTGTCTGGCATCTTTGAATCTGTCTATATATATGTTTCTGGAACATACCTCTTCATTCACCTGAGGAAGGAGCAGCGCTCCGAAAGCTAGTGACATCGAAACAAACCTGTTGGACTTTAACCTGGTGTTGTAAGATTTCTTACTGTGCTCACCCCAGTCCAGAGCCGGCATCTCCACATCATATATAAAACATGACTAGTGTCATAGGGTTGACATATTGACCCCACTGCCCATCACAACGGAAGAATAAACGACAAGAAAGAGCCCACGGTCAGTGCAAAATTACCGAACCCTAGGGCCAAATTTTAAAAACACATTTCCGATGGAGTTCTGTTGGTCTTGCTTGTCGCTGCGATAAGGAGGGCCAATTTGCTTTTCCTCTATTTGACTCAGAGCAAATCAACCAACTGGTTTACAAAAAGTTGTAAGAGCCTAAGCTCCTCACCCGAAACAGGTTTTGAAACGTCCGTGAGGGAGTTGTCTTCTATTCCGGATGCTTATTGATTCCATCCCCCCCTCCAGCAGAAACAAAGCACTTGCTTCCATCTAGACAAAACTGTTTTATCTGCAAGTCCGAGAACCTGCACTCTAGCTGCTGCTGTACAACGAACATCCATAAAAGGGGAGAGTGCCTGGCCTCTGTTAATCATCTCCTTCCGTATAACATGTTGCAATTTGGGAAATCGGTGGTGCATCCCAAAATTAATATTCTACCCTGAAGGTGCAGCACACAGGTATTCCAACTTGCTACAGACCGTTTTTCAATGACAGTTCAAACATTCAACTGACCACATAGCAAAGAATTATTCTGATTATTTGAACAATGGTGGTTACAACATTAGAATAAAAGCCTCACAAGCAGATGCAATGAACCGCAGGGCTGTGCAGCAAAACTTCTATGATTCTGTTCTATAGTCTAAATATCAAGGGGGAAGGTAAAATTCGGAACACCACACTATCCAATGAATCGTAAGTCGCAAATCTACTAACATTTCTCAAAGATCCAGTCTTTTAAGGGGCAGCATGGGGCGCAGTGGATAGCACTGGGACTGCGACGCTGAGGACCCGGGTTCGAATCCCAGCCCAGGGCTACAACCCAAAGATGTGCAGGTTAGGTGGATTGGCCATGCTAAATTGGAAAAAAATAGTTGGGTACTCTAAATTTATTTAAAAAAAAGATCCAGTCCTTTATAACAGATGGAAATTGAACATATTCCATAGGATCCCCTGTGTGGGGAACTTGCAACAACTTTAAACCAGAGTGGCAAGTGCAGAAGAAGCACACCAAAGTATTTAACACTGATACTGAAAGCTTTGGCTAATATCTGGCTTCAATGGAGGGCTGCGCTGCATCACAGAGCCAAAGAAGCTGTGCAGAGGTGACAGAGAGAGAGGAAAGAGAAGAGTGCAAAGTGCGATAGGTAAACAGGCTTCATTATCTGAGCCTGTGACTTATGCCTGCACCATCTGTAGAACGAACTGCCTCTCAAGAACTGGGTTCTTTAGCCACTCAATGCTGTAGCAGCACGGTGAAGTAACTGAGCTGCTCTGGCATTTCCAACATTATCATTCGAGGACATAAAAAAATAGAAAATAGAAGGCCATCGGCCCTGCTCCGGCATTCATTAGGATCATGGCTGATCATCCAATTCAATAAGTCTTTCACCCCATATCCTTTGATCCCCTTCGCTATGTCTAACTGCTTCTTGAAAACATACAATGTTTTGGCCTCAACTATTTCCTGTGGTAACGAATTCCACAGGCCGACCACTCCCTGGGTGAAAAAATTTCTCCTCATCTCTGCCCTAAATGGTCTACCCCGTAACCTCAGACTGTGACCCCTGGTTCTGGACACACCCACCATCAGGAACAACCTTCCTGCATCTACCCTGTCGAGTCCTGCTAGAATCTTATAGGTTTCTATGAGATCCCCTCTCATTCTTCTGAACTCCAGCGAGTACATCCAAACCCATTCAATCGCTCCTCATTAGTCAGTCCCGCCACCCTAGGAATCAGTCTGGTAAACCTTCACTGCATTTATCCAAATTATACTGCATTTGCCATTAATTTGCCCACTCACTCAACTTGTCCAAATCACACTGAAGGATCTCTGCACCCTCCTCACAGCTCACCCTCCCACCCAACTTGGTGTCATCTGCAAATTTGGAGATATAACATTTTGTTCCCTCATCTAAATCATTAATATATATTGTGAATAGCTGGGGTCCTAGCACTGGTCCCTGCGGTACCCCACTAGTCACTGCCTGCCAATTTGAAATAGACCCTTTAACCTGCTCTTTGTTCCCTGTCTGCCAACCGGTTTTCTATCTATCTCAGTACACTACCTCTAATCCCATGCACTTTAATTTTACATACTAATCTCTTACGCGGGATTTTGTCAAAAGCCTTCTGAAAATCTAAATTAACCACATCCACTGGCTCCCCCTCATCAACTCGACTAGTTACATCCTCGAAGAGTTCCAGTGGATTTATTAAGCATGATTTCCCCTTCATAAATCCATGCTGACTCTGTCCAACCCTGCCACTGTTTTTTAAGTGCTCTGCTATAAAACCTTTGATGATGGTCTCTCGAATTTTTCCCACTACCAACGTCAGGCTGACTGGTCTATAATTCGTTTTCTCTCTACCTCCCTTTTCAAATAGTGGAGTTATATTAGCTACCCTCTAATCTGCAGGAACTGTTCCAGAGTCTATGAAATCTTTGAAGGTGACCGCCAATGCATCGCTATTTCTAGAACTATTTCCTTAAGTACTCTGGGATGTAGATTATCAGGCCCTGGGGGTTTAATCAGCCTTCAATGGCATCAATTTCCTCAACACCATTTTGCTACTAATATTGACCTCCTTCAGTTGCTCCCTCTCCCTAAACCCTACATTCCCCAACATTTCTGGTAACTTATTTGTGTCATTTGTGAAGACAGAACCAAAGAATGTATTTACTTGCTCAGCCATTTCTTTGTCCTCTATTACACTTTCCCCTGTTCCTGACTGTAAAGGACCTACATTTGTCTTCATCAATCTTTTTCTCTTCATGTACCTAGAAACTTTTAGTCAGGTTTTTATGTTCCCTGCAAGCCTACTCGTGTACTCTATTTTCCCCTTCTTAATCAATCCACTGGTCCTTCTTTGCTGAATTCTAAACTGCTCCCAATCCTCCGACCTGTTGTTTTTATTGGCCAATTTGTATGCCTCTTCCTTGGATCGAATACTATCTCCAATTTCCATTGTAAGTTATGGATTGGCCACCTTTCCTGCTTTACTTTTGTGACAGACAAGAATAAACAATTGCTGCAGTTCCTACATTGCGCTTCTTGAATGTTTGCTATTGCCTACCCACTGTCATCCCTTTAAATAATGTTTGCCAATCAATCATAGCCAACCCGGTGGCTCAGTGGCGCAGTGGTTAGCACTGTTGCCTCACTATGTCGAGGATTCGGGTTCGATCCTGGACCCGGGTCACTGTCCGTGTGGAGTTTGTAGATTCTCCATGTGTCTACGTGGGTCTCAACCCCACAATTCAATGATGTGCAGGGTAGGTGGATTGACCACACTGAATAGGAAAAAAAAGAATTGGGTTATTTGAATTTATTTTAAAAAATCATAGCCAACTCATATCATCGTAGTTTCCTTTATTAAGATTCGGGACCCTAGGCTCAGAATCAACTACTTCACTCTCCATCTTGATGAAAAATTCTATCATATTATGGTCACTCATCCCCAAGGGGTCTCGCACAACTGGATTGCCAGTGGACTGTTGTCTAGTTGGTTCCTCAAGGTATTGGTCCAGAAAACCATCCCATCCGTATACACTCCAGGAATTCCTCCTCCATGGTATTGTGGTTATTTTGATTTGCCCAATCTATATGCAGATTAAAATCACCCATAATTACAGATGTTCCTTCATCGCATGTGTCTCTAATTTCCTGTTTAATGCCATTCCCAACATCACCACTGCAATTAGGGGGTCTATATACAACGCCCACTAACATTTTTTTGTCCCTTGGTGTTTCTCAGCTCTACCCATACACATTCCACATTGTCGGAGCTAATATCCTACCTTACCATTGCGTTAATTTCTTCTTAAACCAGCAATGCAACCAACCGCCTTTTCCTTTTTGTCTGTCCTTCCTGACTACTGAATTCCCCTGAACATTCAGGGCCCATCCCTGGTCACCGTGCAGCCATGTCTCTGTAATCCCAATTATATCATACCCTTTTACATCTATTTGCTCCGCGCGTTTGTCTTTTTGACATTGTTTGTCCCGCTCAAAATATTTTTCACTATGGCCCTGTTTGAAATTGGCCCTTGGTTTCTCTGCCGATCACTTTTCTTATTCCCCTTTTTGTCATTTGTGCTTATCCTCGTTTCCTCCTCCTCCTCTGAGTCCTTGCATAGGTTCCCATCCCCCTGCCTTTTTAGATTAAACCCTCCCCAGCCACTCTGGGGAGTGGACATCAGTTCCATTCCTGCCTAGGTGCAACCCGTCCAGTTTGTACTGGTCCCACCTCCCCCAGAACCGATCCCAATGCCCCTGGAATCTGCAACCCTCCCCCTCACACCATCTCTTCAGCCATGTATTCATCAAATATAGCCTGCTATTTGTACTCTGACTGGCACATGGCACTGGTAGTAATCCTGAGATCACTGCTTTCGAGGCCACCAAGAACACAAGTACATGGCAATCCACTATAGCTATAGTTAAGAACTATGATGGCAAACCCCGCGAGTGAAGAAAGTGTTGCTGAAGCGCAGTGGGGGGGAGGTTGTGTTCGCGCTGCCGAACTTCTGCAATTGCTACTGGGCGGCTAATACAGCCATGATCAGGAAGTGGGTAGTGGGGGAGGGGTCGGTATGGGAGCAGATGGAGGCGGCGTCATGTAAAGACACCAGTCTGGGAGCATTGGTAATGGCACCTCTGCCGTTCTCGCCGGCCCGATACTCCACAAGTCCGGTGGTAGTGGCGGCTCTGAGGATCTGGGTGCAGTGGAGGAGATATAAGAGAGAGTGGAGGGAGCATCGATTTGGACCCCGATTTATAACAACCACAGGTTTGTACCGGGTAGGCTAGATGGCAGGTTCTGGAGTTGGCAGAGGGCAGAAATTAGAAGGATGGGGGATCTATTTATAGATGGGAGCTTTCCCAGCTTGAAAGCTTTGGAGGACAAATTTAAATTGCCAGCAGGGAATGGTTTTAGGTATTTGCAGGTGCGCGACTTCCTGGGAAAACAGTTGTCAGCCTTTCCACTGCTGCCGCCAAGGGGGATACAGGATAGAGTAGTTTCCAGTACCTGGGTGGGAGAGAGGAAGGTATCAGATATTTACCAGGAGCTTTCGGAGGCGGAGGAAACTCCGGTGGAGGAGCTTAAGGGCAAGTGGGAGGACGAGCTAGGAGGAGGGATAGAGACAGGT
This sequence comes from Scyliorhinus torazame, assembly GCF_047496885.1. Taxonomy (NCBI): domain Eukaryota; kingdom Metazoa; phylum Chordata; class Chondrichthyes; order Carcharhiniformes; family Scyliorhinidae; genus Scyliorhinus; species Scyliorhinus torazame. The sequence continues at coordinate 245,767,431 of NC_092716.1, forward strand.
CTATGGGCGGATGCCCTAAGCAGGGTTAATACCAGCTCATCGTGCGCCAGGCTTAGCCTGATACAATTTAAGGTAGTCCACTGGACACACATGACAGCGGCAAGGATGAGCAGGTTTTTCGGGGTAGAGGATAGGTGTGCGAGGTGCGCGGGAAGCCCAGCAAACCACGTCCATATGTTTTGGGCATGCCTGAAGCTTAGAGGGTTTTGGCAGGATTTTGGTAAGGCAATGTCCACGGTGCTAAAAACACGGGTGGTGCCGAGTCCGGAGGTAGCGATCTTTGGAGTGTCGGAAGATCCGGGAGTTCAGGGGGCAAAAGAGGCCAACGTCCTGGCCTTTGCCTCCCTGGCCGAGGACCAATGTTAGGATTCTCCTGGAGGTGACAGCCGTTCGGCGACTTTCGCGGGGAAAATTAAGAATGTCAGCAGATGCAGTATTCCGGGGGGGGGGGGGGGGGGGGGGGGGGGGGGGGGGGGGGGGGGGGGGGGGGCTGTCATTGTCTTTGTTACGGTTATAAAAAATTTCAAATACCTTAATAAAATATTATTTAGAAGAACTATGATGGAGCAGGGCTTGGAAAGATCTGGTTGGACAATGTCTCTGCCAGTGATTTTAATCTGTCACAATATTCAAGACATTGGAGATGCATTTAGAAACCTTTGCAAAGACAGAACCAATCTCCTCAAAGCTACAACTATGACACCAGTAGAAAGGAGTTCTCATTGGCTCAGTATATTAGCACCTTAACTACAATGAGGCGCATCACCATATCATTGCTCATAGTCCAGCAAATCCTTTGAGCCTCAGCTTGGCATGGATCTTCTCCCCACTAGTATAGAACTCCCTGTTCCTATTGCATGAGTGCAGCATGTCCATAATCTTGTTCAGCCCCATGGCCACCACATACTGCTGCAGCAAGGTACCACGCCAGAGACACAAATGTACCTTTTAAAAAACCTCTCCCCACGAGCTTCGCTGGCTGACACTGAGGCAAGGCGAGCTCAGTGTATATTTTTTTGATCCAGAGCTCTCAGCAGAGGGTATGACATATCTGTTACTAATATAAAGAAGCCATTGGGGAGATATAAATTAATGATGGAATAAAAGCTAGTCAGCAAAATACCTCCGATTGAATACAGGCCTTATCCTGCAGCATCTAAAAACACCAAAATCCAATCTTCAGTGGAGGATTTCAGCCACATCCTCAAACCTTCTACTCCTGAGCCCAAGGATGCTAAATATAATTGCCATATTCTAATAGCCGCCTTAGTTGCGACAAGCAAACTAGAACTCAAACCTGGAACTTGTAGAGGCCTGTGGATCACACACAGAACAGCCTTTGCGTATCAAAGCATTGGAGGAAGGTTGAATATTTACTTAATTGCCAGCAATTAAGCCAAAACAGATATGGAATTGTCTTAATAGTAACACATCAATCCCAAAATTTAGACTTGCGTTTTAATCCAACAGATTGTTTATTTTGCAAGTTTACTTTAAAAATTGAACTTGAATTACATATGAATATTTTACTAATTTTCTACAGCAGTTTACAATCATAGAATCATGCAGCTGTGGATGATTTTTTTCCCCCCTCATCAACCTCTGGTTCTTTTTTTGCCACCTTCAACCTGTGCTCTCATTACTGACTCACTAACCAGTTGAAATAGTTCCTTCAGATTTACTCTTGCAAAAATTGCTCAAACTTCAGTATCTTAAATTAAATCACCCTTTTTCTAATCTGCTTAAGAACAATCTCAGCTTCTCTACCCTCTAAACATAACTAAAGTCCTTCATGCCTGGCAACATTCTAGATAATCTACTTAAAGTGGGTTGAATTTCCAAAAATCAAGGCACGGGATCAAATTTATATCTTTTTACCTTTTCGTTTTTTCTCAGCACCCAATGTTTGTGTTCATCCTCAGCGAGAAGTTTCTTTCTTTCAAGTTCTTCGTGTTCTTTTAATTTTGTTTGTTTTAATGTCATCTCCTGTAACAAAGAAAGTATTTTTCTTTTTTGCATTCAAAACTTATGGAGTGCTGCAGAATGTTTCATCCTCAGTGTTTATGGGAAACGTTTAAGTTTTAGATTTTCTAGCGGCACCGAGGCATATGTACACAGATCAGAAAATAGTTACAGGCAAGGAAAGCTTAAGTGGACCATCTAGGAAAATCCTAAAGTCTTTCATCATCTAATTTCTCCTGAAAAGAGTCCCGTCTCCAACTGGAGAACGGCACCGTTTTTTGATATATTAGATTTGCAACACCTCACAAGTAACCTCTTTTATATAGGAACATGGGAGAAGGCCATTCAACTGAGAATGGTTGACCATCTGTCTTAATGTCATTTTCAAGCACCATCTCCATGCCACAGAATCATAGAATTGTACAGCGTAGAAGGAGGGCATTTGCCCATTGTGTGTGCACTGAATCTCCAAACGATCATTGTGAATTAGTGCCATTCTCCTGTCTTTTCCCCTGCACATTGTTTCTATTCAATTACTCTTGAATGCCTCGATTGAATGTGCCACCACCACACTGCCAGGCAGCGCATTCCAGACCCCAAACACTCGCTGCGAGAAAGGTTTTTCTCACATCATATTTGTTTCTTTTGAAAAATCACTTTAAATCTGTGCCCTCTCATTCTTCATCCTTTTACAAGGGGAAACAGTTTCTTGCAATCAACTCTGTCCAGCCCCCTCAGGAGTTTGAGCCTCTCTACCAAATCTCCTCTTGACCTTCTTTTATTCGAGTAGAACGGTCTCAACCTCTGCAATTTATCCCTACAACTGAAGTTTCTCATCCCTGAAACCATTTTTGTAAACCTCTTCTGCACACTCACCAATGCGTTCACAGCCTTCCTGTGGTGTGGCGCACAGAACCGTACACAATGAGCGGGATTTACCGACTGTTCACGCCAGTGGGATATTCCGGTCCCACCGACGGCGTGCGGGTTTTCCGGCGACGAGGGGTGCAGTCAACTGAAAATCCAGTTGACAACAACAGGACCAGAAAATAGTGGGCCGCCTCCACCGCCAAAAAACACGCGACGGGTTGCGTGGTAAATCCCGCCCAATATTTCAACTGAGGTCTGACCAGTGTTTTGTATTCGTTCAGCATACCCTCCTTGCTCTTGTACTCTATGCAGCTATTAATAAAGTCCAGAATATTATAAGCTTTATTAACTGTTCTCTCCAATCGTTCTGTCACCTTCAATGATCTGGGCACATATATACCCAGACCCCTCTGCTCATGCATCCCTTTAAGAATTATGTCCCTTATTTTATATTCTCCCCTAATATCATTAGAATCTAGAAATCTACAGATCTCTGTCTTTAACATACTCAATTACTGTGCTTCAACTGCACCCTGGAGTACAGAATCGCAAAGATTCACCAACAATGAACAAATTCCTCCTCATCTCAGTGCTAAATGAGCTGTCCCTTATTCTGAGGCTGTATCCCCTGGTTCGAGATCACCCCCTCTCCTCGTAACCAGATGAAACATCCTTTCTTCATCCACCCTGTTCAGTCCCTGAAGAATTTGGTGTTTTCCAATAAGATCACTTCTCAATCTTCTAAACTCTCGAGAATCATGGAGTCATAGAATCCCCCCAGTGCAGAAGGAGGCAATTTGAATGAGCTACACATTTGCACTCCCCCAATCTCTGTGACCCCATAACCTAACCTGCACATGTCTGGACACTAAGGGGCAATTTAGTATGGCCAATCCACCTAGGCCGCATATCTGTGGACTGTAGGAGAAAACCCACGCAGATACGGTGAGAACGTACAATCTCCACATAGACAGTGACCCAAGGCTGGAAATGAACCTGGGTCCCTGGCGCTGTGAGGCAGCAGTGCTGACCACTGTGCCACCCTGATGGTCTATTTACAAATACTTGGAATAACACAGACCTAATATTCTTTCATTTAGCATCCCCCGTATCAATACCCAGGACAGATCAAACTCCCAACAAAAGGGAAATCGTTTTTGGCGAATCGGAGAGTTAATTTACAGTTTGCGTGAAATTAATTCTCTATTACTACCCTGCACCCACTTCCTCAGCAAGCCCAACCCCTGCCCAGTGCAACAGTCCTACAGCTTGGTTAAATCCACGAGATAAGTATGTGTGTATAGTGCTTGGTGCAATGCTACAATGTCACGGCTTGTTGGATAATTATTAGCTACAGTGGAGTTTCAAATGACATAAGGCAAGCAACTCGATTGCTACAATATTGTTTAATGGTTTAAATTACTATTGTCACTAGAATTTCTCGAAATCAGTGCAAATGCCTTGAAGCATCCAAGACTGGTTATACCAGGTAAATAAAGAAGGCAGGCACTAACAGAGCTTCACTCCACTATGAAAAGCTTCCACACTTGCCTAGAAAACACTCGAGATTGAATTTTACAATAACTTAATAACATTTTTGTAGAGACTTGTAGTGGATAAACAAATTGTCAAAATACCATCACTGGTATAAGGGGCAGCACGGTAGCACAAGTGGCTAGCACTGTGGCTTCACGGCACCAGGGTCCCAGGTTTGGTCCCCCGCTGGGTCACTGTCTGTGCAAAGTCTGCACTTTCTCCCCGTGTCTGCGTGGGTTTCCTCCGGGTGCTCCAGTTTCCTCCCACAGTCCAAAGGCGAGCAGGTTAGGTGGATTGGACATGCTAAATTGCCCCATCTTGTCCAAAAAGGTTAGGAGGGGTTATTGGGTTACGGGAATAGGGTGGAAGTGAGAGCTTAAGTGGGTCGGTGCAGACTCGATGGGCCGAATGGCCTCCTTCTGCACTGTATGTTCTATGTTCTATGAAAAATACAAATTGAAGAATGCTTGTTGTAAATCTAACTTGATTGGACTGTATAATTTACACCAATCACATCGGAGAAATCAATCCAAAATTATTTCCAGCTAACAGAAAAATTGATGTTCAATTGCTGCCAATTTGGGAGGGGATCTTTCACAGCAACCAAAATAATAATAATCTTTATTGTCACAAGTAGGCTTACATTAACACTGCAATGAAGTTACTGTGAAAAGCCTCTATTTGCCACACTCCGGCACCTGTTCGGGTACACAGAAGGAGAATTCAGAATGTCCAATTCACCAAACAAGCATGTCTTTCGGGACTTGTGGGAGGAAACCGGAGCACTCGGAGGAAACCCACGCAGTCACGGAGAGAACGTGCAGACTCCGCACAGACAGTGACCCAATCCGGGAATCGAACCTGGGACCCTGGAGCTGTGAAGCAACATGCTACCATGCCGCCCATAGTCTACACTGAAGCTAATTTAAGTAATACTCACACTTACATCTTTCCACTGTTCTTTGGATCTCAAGACTATTTCAGTGTAACAGATTTGACATGCTATGGATTGTTCCCAAATTATTTTCATTCTTTCTATTCCTCACAAGCATCCCGTAACAAAAGAGCAGCCAGTAAATTGTGCAAAACAAGCATTTTGTTGGAATTTCATTATGATCTCCTAATCTATTATAGAATCAACATTATTCACAGCACTTGTTTAATGCCTTTATTCGATAAACTTCTCCCATGCTTTTTTTATTGAGGGTACTGACCGAACCCAAAGAACAATAGGACAAAGTACTTCAAATCTATTGGAAGCAATCTGTATCATTCAACCTTTCTATTTAACGACACAGACACGCTAACCAAAACACTTGCCTGTTGAGATTTGTTTTGGATTTTAATGCGTTCTTCCTTTGCTTTCTTGATCAACCATTTCTCCCAGGCAGTAAGTTCAACTTCCTTAAAGCGTTGCTCCTCCTCTTCACTTCGTTGTGCCTTTCTTAATGAAGTTTTAAATCTTTGAAACAAATTAATTACTTCACTACCGATTCTATGTGGTACATTGCTTGACGCAGACGTCAAGTGCATAAGTACTCGAAAATATAAGCACAAGAACAATGTAAGGATCAGAAACATCTTAATTTTATGGGTCCTTAATAACGTGCACAGAAGGTAAAGGGCAAAGTGATTTTCAAAGTACATGCTATCAAGCAATGATATCCAACACAATCCAAGGGCATCACACATAAATGGATAAGAAACCAACAGAGCCCAATATTATAGCTACCACTTATAAGGTCAGTAGTTACAGAGGCACCAGGCAGTCAAATAAATGGACCTCGGGAGTCTTCACTCATACGTTGCCCAACTTCACGGGCTCCACTCGCTGGAACTCGCCATTGTAGCGCGAGATCATGCCCAAAAGGCATGCAGCTGGAGGTCTCTGATCTCTTTGGAGACCCCGACGAGTGCCGCTCGTCTGGTCCCCGTTTGAGGGGACCAGTGCTGAATGGTACTCGCCCGAGGTGAAGGGATTGAATCCCAAGCCGCAGGTACCTTGGAAATCAGCACATTAGAGTAAGGCTTACTGCCTCGCTCTAATATGCAGATTTGCCAAAATAAGATCCTGCCCATTGTGGGCGGGATTCTTCTTGCAAGGTCTCGCGAGATTGCGGTGAATCCCATGAGGCAATGCGACTCGGGTGGGTCCTGGGAGCGGGGTCTCCCAGCTTTCACTGACCACGCTGCGCTGCAGTGAAATGATTTCTGGCGCAGCGTGGCCGGAAGATCGCGCCCTTTGTTTCGCTCTTCATTAGTAACAGAAATGTTTTACAATTCTGACATGGATGTGGGATTCACTGGTATTGCCACCATTTATTGCCCATCCCGAATTGCCCTTCGGAATGTGGTGGTGGTGAGCTGCCTTTCTTGAACCAGTGCAGTCCATATGATGTAGATAACTGTACAGTGCAGTTCCTTACACAGATTGGATACAATAGAGTGGCTTTCTCGGCCATTTCAGAGTGCAGGTAGTGAGTTAACCACTGGAGTTACAGACTGGGTAATGCCAGCAGAGATGTCATTCCCTAACGGGCATCAGTGAACCAGGTAGGTTTTTACAACAATTTGACAATATACATGATCACCAACACTGATAATGTTTTATTCTAGATTTACTTAATTAACTGGATTTAAATTCCCGCCTGGATTTGAACTCGTGTCTCCAAATCAGTAGCCCATCCCTCCAGATTACCAGTGCAGTAATTTCTTTGCAGGGACAGGAAAATGAGTGTATAACGTCACGGTGGTAATTTTTGGTACAGATTTTGACCATGTAAAAATGATGGGAGTGCTCAAAACAAATTAATTCAGTGCTTTGCTGTTTGACACCCATTGATAGGTGTATGTAATGATCAGTTCTAGTAAGAGAAATCAATTACTACAGGATTGTGCTTTCATCAGTCTCTCAGATTATAGATGGCGCTTTGCGATTCAGTGTATTCTGAACCAGTAGAATTTAAAACCATGGAATAGGTTATGTGATAATGATAGGTAGATTCAGTATCTGCAGTTTGTATCATTTTTAAGGCAGGAACTTATGAACAGCTTCGATCTAAAACTGTTAATCCAAAGCAGAAGTGCCGACTTTTAAGACTATAAATGAATGCTTTACTGGCTGAGCCACAGATGCACTAATTACTCTTTGTATCCTACATGGAGAATTGATATCTGAACACACCTCATAAATTCTCTTTGACCCCTTCACAATTCTCCAAGCTTTTCTTGCCAATTTTCTCCTGTTCACCCCTGAACTCAAAATGCAATTTAGAACATTTGTGCCATAATGTATTAATAACCCGTAGTAGAACCGACAGCTGCACAGCTGAATGATCTACCTGGATATTTTTGGTCTCACAGCACTTTTCTGTCTAATTGCAGTTGGTGTCACCTCTCCATTTGAAGCTCCACTTGCAGGTGTCATGGGGGCCTCGATCTCCCCCTCCTCACTTTCATAGCTGTCATGGTAAATAGGAGAGAGCAAGGAAGTGGTGGAACCTCTTGAAAACTCCGGATCACAACTCTTGCGCAGGTTTTCTCTTTTCAACCAATTGTTTTGTCTATATGGAATCAAAATTGGTAATTAGATTTTTTTTGGAAGAAGCTTACTGCACAAGATAATGCATTATTTTGCAAGCCTTAAGCTGTGCAACGATCTATGACAACAGGGTTCTTCGGTGCCACAAAATAACTGTCATACCTGAACATTATGTCTTGTGAATGGCAGTGTCAATGGCACTACACCTGATTGGTACTTTATTTACTACCTTTTAAATCATTATAAACACACTTATGCTGCACTGGGGAATGCAGGCTATGATTAAGCAGAAAATGCCTGCAAATCAAATTCCAAGCCAACACTTAAACTACGTGTTGTAATCTACTGAACTGTAACTACAAAAGCAAATTGTTAATAAGAAAATTACAGACTAAATGAAGAAATTAGCCCCACTTCTGAATAAGAGAACAGTCCGTTTTAGCTTCAGTTAGCAACTTTAAAAGTTCAACTTGAATGGAGTTTGCAAAAAAAAAAACAATGTCAGCAGCCAATCAGAATGCTGATTGAAAGGAGTGTGTGAATACTAATTACAGTAAGATATAGAGACAAAGAACTAGTTCAATAATTATTTTACCACGAGTCAGAAATTAGTTTTATCGGTAAAATAGAAATGTTACATCCCAGGGTGTGTGTGTGTGTATATATATATTAAGGTTTTCCAGTTAAAAATAAACAGAGCAAAACTACTGGGCTAAGGGACGACTATACTGTAGATATAACGTAAATTAGAACTGCAGCTTTTGAAATTTAAATAGAGTGACTGGAGATGGTTCTTTCGGTTGCAAAAATGTTCCTGGGTGTGGAAGCGATTACTCAGGATGGTTTGCAAAGAGAACCAAAACCTATAAGTTTGTCAGAGAAGCTGCAGTTAACCTCATCAAAAGGGGAAGAGTAATACAAGCCATAGCTCAATACTTAAATTTGCCAGAGACACAGCCTGAATCATTAGAATTAGCTAGAATTCAATTACAAATAGAAATGAAGAAATTGGAATTAGAAGCAAAGGAAATGGAGAGATTGGCAATGGCAGAAGAAAAGGAAAAGGAGACAGAAAATGAAAAAAAGAGAGGAGAATGGAAAAGGAGCAGGCTTTTCAAAAGGAAATGGAAAGGAGGAAGGTTGAGGTAGAAATGGAAATATTAACAAAGATAGAAAAAAATGGGAAAAGAGAGAGAATTTGAACTTCAGAAATTGGCACTGCAAGAGGAACATCAACTTCGAAGGTTGAAGTTAAAGGCAGATGCTGAGGAAAGTGTGGAGGAATAAGAAATGCTTCCTAGTCAAAAACTTAGCAGGGATATGTTTAAATATATTCAAGCATTGCCAATATTTGATGATAACATGTGTGGAAGCTTTTTTCATCTCATTAAAGTGGCTAAACAATTGGATTGGCCAAAGACCATATGGGTAGCGTTGGTTCAAACAACGTTGGTAGGTGGAGCTAGTGAAGTGTTTGCATCACTAACAGAGGAGGCATCTAGAGATTATGATGAGGTGAGGAAAACCATTAAGTCCATATGAACTAGTGCCAGAAGCCGAAAGACAAAAGTTTAGAAATCTAAGGAAAGAACCAGGTTAGACATATGTAGAATTCAAAAGAATTAAGCAAAATAATTTTGATAGATGGATAAGAGCATTAAAAATAGACCAAGCTTATGACGTTCTTAGGGAAATATTATTTTGGAGGGGTTTAAAGATTCACTTCCGTAGTAGTGAGAATTCATATGGAAGAGCAAAGGATTAAAACTGCTAGACGGGCACAGAAATGGCTGATGATATTGAATTGGTTCATAAAGCAAAGTTGGTTTCAGACATCAATTTCAATCTGTGAAAGATAGAAACTGGGGAACTGAGAAACTCACAGATGGTCAATGCAAAGAAGATTTAGTTGATGGTGTTAAGGAGCGCCTGCCTCAGAGAATAAGGATACCTATGATGGGGGTAGAGAGACAAGAAAACTTAAGTGTTTCATTGCAATAAAGTTGGACATCTGAAGTTGCAGTGTTGGTGGCTTAAGAAAAATACTGGGAAGACGGAATCGGTAAAACAGAATCAACCTGTGGGGTTTATTAAAGTGGGAGGAAGACCATTCTCCCAGTGGAAAAGGCACAACAGAGTTTACAGCCTGTTCAGAGGTTGGTGGATTAGCAGGTACCAGAACTTTTTAAGGATTTTATTTGTGAGGATAATGTTTACTGGTGTGAACAAGGTGGAGTAGGTAAGGAGGTTAAAATCTTAAGGGATTCAGGAGCAAGGCAATCTTTAATGGTGAGAAATAAGGATATATGGTTTGGAAGGAGTCTTGCCAGAAAAAATGATAATATGTAGAATTAATAGTGAGCCACTATGTAAGATAAGGTCAGAGAGTCCAATGAGAATGGTGTAGTGGTAGTAGGAGTAATACAAAAATTACCTTTTTGGGGTACAATTTATCCTAGGTAATGATATAGCTGGATCACAGATGGGAGTGCAGCCTACTGTGGTTGAAATGCCAGCGGAAAGTCAAACTGAGATGTTGCAAGAAGCATATCCAGATGTTTCCTGGTTGTGTGATAACCAGATCACAAAGCCACAGGTTGAGCCAGGAGGAAGAGAACTTGAGGAGTGCCAATAGGGAGGCTGAGGTTCAGTTGTCAGAAACAACGTTTGATCAGATGGTTAGTAAAGAACAAGAGCAGGTGGTAGATGAAGCGGATATCTTAAATTGGTTGAATTACAGCAGAAAGATTCAGAGATAAAGCAGTTATATCAGAAAGTGTATACGGAAATGGAATCTGAGTGCATACCAGAGTGTTCTTACATAAGAAGTAATTAATTAATGAGAAACTGGAGGCCTTTACATATTCCAGCAGATGAGAAATGGCAGAAGTTTACAGGATGTTGACAAGTACCTTTATCAGATAGGGCGAAGGAAATTTTGGCTTTTGTGATGTCAAATATCAATTTACGGTCATGCCATTTGGAATGAAGAATGCGCCAGCAACATTCCAAACATTAACCAACAAGGTCATCTCGGGTCTAAACAGTATACATGGACGATTTGGTGGTGTTCAGTGAAACATGGATGGGACACCTGGAACATTTCTTAAAATTATCGATCGATTAAAGGAAGCTGGATTGGTGATGAATTTGGCTCAGAGTGAATTTGCAAAAGCTCAAGTCACCTTCTTAGGCCATATCATTGGACATGGTCAGATGGCTCCATGGAATTTGCTAGTGGAGAATTTACAATACCATCGACGCGGAGAGAAGTACGGAGATTTCTGGGCATGAGTGGTTTCTACCAGAAATTTGTGACACATTTAAGCAGCATGGTTGCTCCACTGACTGAACTTCCAGCAAAACAAAATTTCAGTAGATGGAAGATTGTCAGGAGACATTCGATAATCTGAAGACTGTGTAAATCACCACACCAGTGTTCATGACACCTAATTATGCCAAGCCACCGAAGGTGGAAATTGATGCAAGTAATGTGGGTGTTCGTGCTATACTGCTGAAGGAAGACTAAAATGGACTATATTCATGTTGATTGTTGCTCGTTTAAAAATGTTAAATGATACAGCTATAGAGTATAAATTGTATTTAATCTTAGAATTTTTTTACATTAAAAACCATCAGTTTACATTGCTGGTTCATTTTTTTTTTTAAATGGGGAAGTGTGATGAATGGAGGATTTTAGGAATATTGGCTTCTAAATATTGAGACACCTTAAAGGTTAAAAGTCCAGGGTTGTGGTGTGTTTGACTGCAGTGGTCATGTTTTTTTAAATCATAGAACTTAGTGCAGGAGGCCAGTCGGCCCATCGAGTCTACACCGGCCCCTGAAAGAGCACCCGACCCAAGCTCACACCTCCACCCTATCCCCGTGACCCAGCAACCGCACCTTTGGACACTACAGAGCAATTTTTAGTGTGACCAATCCAACTAACCCACACATCTTTGGATTGTGGGAGGAAACCAGGGCACCCGGAGGAAACCTATGCAGACACGGGGAGAACGTACAGACTCCGCACAGACAGTGATGAAGCCGGGAATCGAACCCGGGATCCTGGCACTGTGAAGCAACAGTGCTAACCACTGTGCTACCGTGCCGCCTTAAAAAAAGAATTTGTTTTGTAAAGGCCTGGGAGCTTCTAAGAGCCAGAAGGAGAAATTGACCAAAGGAATGTGATTTTATAGTCTGGGCTAATGCATGATGGTTTGACTGGGGGAAAGTCCCTGGGGAGTTAATGAACTTTCAGTCTGTGGAGTTCATTTGTTTTTCAGCTTGGGGAGATTATGTCATTGCTGGATGGAGCCAGGCACTGCAGAGAGTCAGTTGCAGTCTGGTCTGGGATTGTAAGAAGAGGAATGGGGGTGGGGATGAGAACAGGAGTACTGAAAATATTACTCTCACAGTTGAGGATTCTGTCAACCACTGTTGGGAGGAACACTTTCATTGAAAATGGAGAACATTTAATTTATGGTTGGCTAAATTGCAAGGTGTACCTGGATTCCTTTTGTCCACGTGGAGTAGAAACTACTGGCTCTTTTGAAGCATTATCTTTCCAGTTCCATGACATATACTTTGATTCTCTGCTTGAAAGTCTGTTTGTCTGCTTGTTGGGAGATTCGTTTTCCTCATCTTCACTTTCATGATTAATGTGAGAGAGTAGAGACGAAGTGGAATCCGCTGAAGAGGAGAAGTCACAACTCTTAGATTGGATCTCAATTTCAGACTTCCTGTTTCGTTCAAATGGGTCTGAATAAGAATCTTGTGCTTTCAAATCTCTTTCACTTAACGTTGAAGACATTCTTCACACAAACTCTTCTGGTCAAAATAAAGATAATATCAGGTGATTAGGGCTTGAGAAAGATGATGCCAACCTTTATTAGAGATTTGCAAAAACTATTTTACAAATATAGTATTTTTATAAGTTATTTTGTGGGATGTGGGCTTCGCTGGCGACGCCAGCATTTATTGCGCATCCTTAATTCCCCTTGGGGCGGTGAGCCGCCTTCTTAAACCGCAGCAGTGCATGAGGTGTAGGTGCACCCACAGCACTGTAAGGGAGGAACTTCTGGGATTTTAGATCCAGCGACAGTGAAGGAACGACAATATATTCCAAGTCAGGATGTAATAAGGCTTGGACGGGAACTTTAAAGTGCTGGTGTTCCCATGTCTCTGCTACCCATGTCCTTCTAGGTGGCAGAGGTCGTGAGATTAAAAAGGTGCTGTTGAAGGAGGCTTAGCTAGTTGCCGCAAGGTGTCTCGTGGATGGTGGACACTGCTGCCACTGTACATTGGTGGAGGTAGTGGATGTTGAAGGTGGTGGATTTGGTGTCAATCAAAAGGGCTGCATTCTCGTGGATGGTGTTGAGCTGGAGTGTTGTTGGAGCTGCACTCATCAAGGCAAGTGAAGAGTATTTCATCACACTCCTGACTTGTGCCTTGTAGATTGTGAACAGAGTTTGGGGAGATACTCGCTTCAGGATTCCCAGTCTCTCACCTGCTCTTGTAGCCACAGTATTCATTGGGCTAGTTCAGTTAAGTTTCTGGTCAACGGAACCAGGATATTGATAGTGGGAGAATTCAGTGATGGCAATGGTACTGAATGTCACGGGGCGATGGTTAAATTCTCTCTTGTTGGAGATGATCATTGCCTGGCACTTGTGTGACGAGAATGTTACTAGTCACTTATCAGCCGAAGCTTGAACATTGTACAGGTCTTGCTGCATATTGGCGCAGACTGCTTGATATCTGACGAGTTGAGAATGGTGCTCAGCATGGTGTAATATCAGCAAATATTAGAGGGAAGGTCATTGATGAAGCAGTTCAAGATGGTTGGGCCTAGCACACTGTCCTGAGAAACTCCTGCAGTGATGTCCTGGGACTGAGATGAGTTATTTCCAGCAACCACACCCATTTTCCATTTTATGATTTCAACCAGTGGAGCACTTTCCCCCTTATTCTCATAGACTCCAATTTCATTGGGGTTTCTTGATGCCATATGCTGCCGTGATGTCAACAGCAGTCACTCTCTCCCCATTTCTTGAGTGCATCTCTTCTGTCCTTTTTTTGGACCAAGGCTTCAATGAGATCAGGAGCTGAGTGACCCTGGTGGAATGTGAATTATGTGTCAGTGAGCAAACCTTGCTGGGAACGTGCTGCTTTAAAAAAAAATTTTTTTTAGAGTACCCAATTCATTTTTTTCCAATTAAGGGGCAATTTAGCATGGCCAATCCACCTAGCTTGCACATCTTTTGGGTTGTGGGGGCGAAACCCACGCAAACACGGGGGGAATGTGCAAACTCCACACGGACAGTGACCCAGACCCGGAATCGAACCTGGGACCTCGGCGGCATGAGGCAAGAGGGCTAACCCACTGCGCCACCGTGCTGCCCGAGAATGTGCTGCTTGAATGTGCTGTTGCCAACACCTTCCATCACTTTGCTGATGATCGAGAGCAGATTGATGGGGCAGTAATTGGTCGAGATCGACTTGTCCTATTTTTTGTGTACATTACATACCCAGGCAATTTTCATACTGCCAGGTAGATACCAGAATTTTATCTGTACTGGAACAGCTTGGCCAGGGATGAGCTAGTTCTGGAGCACAGGTTTTCCATACTGCTGCCGAAATGTTATCAGGGCCCAAAGCATTTGCAGCATCCAGCGCCATCAGCTGTTTCTTGACATCCCGTGGAGTGCATAGAGAGGCTTAAGATAGGCACCTGTGATGCTGTTAAGTAATGGGTTGAGAGACATTGCAATTAGTGTCTCATTTATGTTAAGTATCCATTAATTGACACTGATATGTAAAGGGGCTTCAGGTGGCCTCTGTCAGGTGGTGTGTTGTTAAGGGTTTTGTGCAGAGGCTGTGGAAGTGAAATAAATGGTGTTTGGTGAAAAGGAAACAAGAACTTTAGACTCTTCATTTCACAGCAACTAAAACGTCTAACAATGGTAGCAGAGGATGGTTGCTGTGTAAATGTGAAGGTTTGAAAGATACAACTTTTCCTGATCAAACCAAGGAGTGAGTGAGAAGGAAAAAAAAAAAAGATACATGTCTGAACCCATGATAAAGATGGCTGGATATGAAAGGTAATCGTACGACGAATGGAGAAGTGCAGTAGTTATGTGGACTAAGGTAACTGCTATGGGAAAGAGAAAACAAGGTATGGCATTGTCTCTTTCTCTACCATATGGCAGTAAAATCCGAAACAAAGTGCTTTCTGAGCTGGAATTGGAAGAGTTAGACTCAGAAGAAGGTCTGGAGACTTTATTACATTATATGGATAAGACTTATAAGAAAGGTGACTTGTTAAGTGCGTATGAAGCATGGTCGGATTTTGATAAGTTCCGGAAAATGGAGGATATCTCCATGGAAGACTATATAATGGAATTTGGCAGACTATACAAAAGGCTGCAGAAACACAACCTGGAATTTCCACAGTCTGTGTTGGCCTTTAAATTACTTGAATGTGCTAGAGCGAGCAACATGGATAGGCTCCTGGTTTTGACAGGAGTTCAGTTTGCTGATAAGGATACCTTATTCGAACAGATGACAAAAGCTTTACAAAAGTTTCTGGGGAAACATTCGATTCCAATGGCTCTGATGACCCAAATAGGTCAGCCGGCAATAAGGCAGAATATGGAAGATACACTAGTAACAGGATGGCAAAATATATGGCTACGCACAGGGCTCAAGGCTATAGTCGGAGACCGAGACAAGGAAATTATGAAGACAGAAACCCAGTTAGAACCTACAATAGGAAGATGAACCCCAGAAATGCACGGGGCATGATAAATCGATGTTTTCGATGTGACTCTCAATACCATTATGCTTTCAACTGTCTAACTCGTTATGATAGAATGTTTGAAGCGACACATGACACAGAAGAGTCAGAAGAGGAAAAAGATAGTGACCAGAAAGAAGGCATCGTCCTATTGACAAGCCGTTTTACGCCGGTAATGAGGGTGTTGGTTGCAGAATCCTTCAACTTATGCTGTATTGGACAGTGGCTGCTCATCTACTGTGTGTGGAATTGACTGGTTAAAATGTTACCTGGACTCTTTGAATGCTGAAAATCGTAACAAGGTCAAGGAATTTGAAAGTTCCACAAGTTTCAGGTTTGGGGATGATAATACTCTGAAGTCACTGAAAAGAGTGGTGATCCCTTGCAATATTGCCGGAGTGAATCATTTCATTAGCACAGATGTTATATAAAGTGAGATACCGTTGCTTCTGAGCAGACCGTCGATGAAGAAAGCACACATGAAACTGGATATGGAACAGGATAAGGCAACAGTTTTTGGAAAGACGGTGGACTTACAATTTAAATAGTCGGGACACTATTGTATTCCATTACTGACAAATAATTTTTCAAGTAGTGGTTAAGGATGTGTAAATGGCAGTTGAAAATGGAACTTTAGCTGATAAAAAGCTTGTGGTATTAAAACTGCATAGGCAATTTGCACATCCGTCTCCTCGGAGACTGAAAAATTTATTAAAGGATGCAGGGGTAAGGGATGACGACTATACTGAACTGATAGAACAGGTTAGTGACCGCTGTGAAGTTTGTAGGAAGTACAGAAGGACACCAGCACGACCGATAGTAACCCTACCTTTGGCCAGGGATTTTAACGACATTGTGGCCATGAACCTTAAGATCTGGGATAAAGCAAATAATATATTTATTTTGCATTTTGTAGATTTAGCAACCAGATTTAGTCAATCAACAATTGTACGAAGTAAAGAAAAGAGAGTAATTCTGGATCAAATCGTGGAAAAATGGATAGGGACAGGAATGGATCCACCGGCAAAATTCCTTACGGACAATGGGGGAGAATTTGCTAATGATGAGTTTGTGTGAGAAAACATGAATATCAGAGTTATGAATACGGCTGCAGAAAGCCCATTTAGTAATGGTGTCTGTGAAAGAAATCATGCTGTCATTGATGACATGCTTCGGAAAATTTTGGCAGATCGACCAAATTGTAGGTTAATTCAGCTTTAGCATGGGCAGTACATGCAAAGAATTCATTGCAGATGGTTGGGGGCTATAGTCCTTATCAATTAGTGTTTGGTAGAAATCCTAAGATTCCGTCCATTTTGGATGACCAGCCTCCAGCTTGGGAGGGGACTACAATTAGCTCTGGTTTTGCTGAACATTTAAATGCATTACATAGCAGTAGAAAAGCTTTTTTGGAAGCAGAAGTCTCTGAAAGAATTCGCAGAGCTTTAGGACATAACGTACGGCCATCAGATGCCGTTTTTCAGCAAGGAGGCATGGTATACGATAAGCGAGACAATTCTAATGAATGGAAAGGCCCAGGGAAGATCATAGGCATAGATGGCAAAACAATTATTTTGCAACATGGTAATCAAACTGTTAGGGTCCATTCATCAAGGATAATGGGTACAGATTACACATTTTCAAATTTAGACAGAGCAGACAGACATGACGAGGAATCAGAGTCATCTGGTATGCATGTGTTACAGAACTATGAGGACCAATTAACTGATATAGACAGGGTTTCTGTGGAGGAACACAACACTTCTGGTGAATTAAAACAGGCCATTTTTCCGAAAGGGCAACTGCCAAAAATTGGTACAAAAGTGACATACTTGCCTGAAGGGTCTAGTCAATGGAGGAATGTAACTGTTATTAGTAGAGCAGGGAAGGCCACTGGAAAGTATAAACATTGGTTGAATGTACAGCATTCAGGGGAAGAAGTCAAGACAATGGATTGGGAAAACGAAGTTCAAAAATGGAGGGCACAGAAACGCAGTGCCAGTTCAGATAGTACAATCGGATAGTGAACAGGTCCGCAGGAAAAGGTCGAGAACTATTGAAAGGACATCCCACAGCAGAAGGGAAAGATCAAGCAGTAGCAGTACAGAACGAGATACCAGGCGGGAGAGGGGACGTAGTTTGTCAAGATCTCGGAACATGAGTAAGACTACGAATACTAATAGGAGTAGAAGCCCACATGCACGTGAGATTTTGGTGGCTTCAAATAAATTAGATGAAAAAGTTATTAAAGAAGCTAAACAGCAAGAATTGCATAGTTGGAGTGAATTTGGGGTCTACACGGAAGTACCGGATAGGGGACAAAGAGCTCTCTCCCACAGATGGATTTGCACGGAAAAGGTTCTTCCGGATGGAACTTATAAGGCAAAGGCCAGGCTTGTGGCAAGGGGATTTGAAGAAAACTTAGAAGATCAGGATTTAAGGGTAGATTCACCTACAGCAGGAAAGGTTATTTTAAAGATCTTCTTGGCTCTATTAGCCACAAAGGCATGGGAATGCAAATCTATAGATATAAAAGCTGCCTTTTTGCAGGGGCATCAGCTCCAGAGAGACATTTTTCTCCGTCCTCCTAAAGAAGCAGCTAACACAGAAGGGGTACTCTGGAAGTTGAACAAATGTGTATATGGATTAAATGATGCATCTAGAGTCTGGTATTTTTCGGTAAGGTCAGTTTTGTTCAAGTTAGGTTGTTGTCAGTTGAAAGCAGATCCTGCAATGTTTTACTGGCACTATAAAGGAAATCTTTCTGGCAATTTTATGATGCATGTCGCTGATTTTTTGTGGGGTGGGACTCGTGATTTTGAAACTATTGTAATCTCTGGTTTGAGGAAAGAATTCAGGGTTGGAAGTCAGGCTTCCGGTGCATTTAAATATATTGGACTGGAAATTGGACAGACTAAGTTAGGGGCAACTTTACGTCAGCAATCTTATTTGGAAAGCATCACCCCAATAGCAATTAATCGTGGCCGAGTTTCACAAAAAGACGCAATGGTTTCAAAGATAGAAAAAAAGCAACTGCGAAGTTTAATTGAGCAACTGAACTGGTTAGGTAGACCGACTAGACTGGACGTGAGTTTTGATGTCTTAGAGTGGAGTACAAAAATGCATGATTCCAAAGTGGAAGACATAATAAGAGCAAATAAAGCGTTGGCCAAACTAAAAATGCAGGAGTGTGTTTTGAAGTTCCTGGTCTTAGGTGACCTTAAGCACTTGAAACTCATAGTTTATAGTGATGCGTCCTACGCAAATTTATGTGATGGGGTTTCAAGCGCAGGAGGTTTTATAATTTTACTTTTGGGGAACAATGGTAAATGTTGCCCACTTGTGTGGGAAACAAAGAAAATAAGGAGAGTGGTAAAAAGCACTTTGGCTGCTGAGACGTTAAGCCTTGTGGAGGCGGTGGATATGGTTTTTTATACAAGTATGATATTGACAGAAATTTTGGAATTAGGGGATTTGGGTAATATACCTATTGACTGTCACATTGACAATAAATCCCTGTGGGAAAATGTGCACTCTACAAAAAGTGTCAATGAAAAGAGATTACGGATAGACATCGCAAGTTTGAAGCAGATGTTGGACAGAGGGGAAATAACAAAAATTAAATGGGTCGACAGGAGCTATCAACTGTCAGACTGTTTTACAAAAAGAGGGGCGAGTTCACAGAAACTTTTGGATATTGTTAATGAAGAGCGCTTGTTTCTGTAAAAAAAAATTATTTCTCGTCCAAACAAAAAAAAAGGGGGGACCCATCACGTGTGTGTTTTTGAGTTTCTTAAAATTATGTTTTCACCTAATTATTTTTTTTCTCCAAGGGGAGACTGTTAAGTAATGGGTTAAGATACATTGAAATTAGTTGGCTCATTTATGTTAAGTATCCATTAATTGACACTGATATGTAAAGGGGCTTCAGGTGGCCTCTGTCAGGTGGTGTGTTGTTAAGAGTTTTGTGCAGAGGCTGTGGAAGTGAAATAAATGGTGTTTGGTGAAAAGGAAACAAGAACTTTAGACTCTTCATTTCACAGCAACTAAAACGTAGATGCTAGGGATCTCAGGAGGCCAAGATGGGGCACCCACTCGGTACTTCTGGCTGAAGATGGTTTATTTTTTGCACTGATATGTAGGGTTCCCCCATCGTTGAGGATGGGGATATTTGTGAAGCCTCCTCCTCCAATGAGTTGTTTGCTTGTCCACTACCATTCCTGGCTGATGTGGCAGGATTGCAGAGGTTAGATCTGATCCGTTGGTTGTGGAACTACTTAGCTCTGTATGTCGCATGCTGCTTTCGCTCTTTGACATGCAAGTAGTCCTGTCTTGTAGCTTCACCAGGCTGACATTTCATTTTTAAGTATGCCAGGTTCTGCCCCAGCATACTCTCCTGCACTCTTCATTCAACCAGGGTTGATCCCCTGTCTGGATGCAAGGGTGAATTGAGGGATACGCTGGACTTTGAGGTTATAGATTGCGGTTCTTTTATGACCACTGTACTTGCTTAACGTTGAGAGTGGAGAGGGGGGAACAGCAATCCCCGATGTACCTCGGCGTTTTGGCGCATGCAGATCTGCATTTTTATGTTCTTTGGGCCCTGCACGCCTGTATAGAAGAAAAAGTTTGAAAACCTGAGAGAAGTTCTCTTATGGACTGACCTGATTAATACCACCCTCCTGTATGCTTCACCCGATGCGGGTGTCTATGTATTTACATTGTGTATCTTGTGTTGCCCGATTATATATTTTCTTTTCTTTCCATGTACTAAATGATCTGTTTGAGCTGCTCGCAGAAAAATACTTTTCACTGTACCTCGGTACACGTGACAATAAACAAATCCAATCCAATGGAAAACTTGTGTCTCAAAAGAAGATTCCTAGAGAGGGAACAGGGACAGAAAAAGGTCTCAGTTCAATCAAGAGAGGAGCAGAAAAACAGGTCCCAAACAGAAAAAAGGCTGTAGGAAGCAGACTTTAAGTGACGAAGGCAGCCGCACGTTGGTGACTCTGTCCTGCGGGCATTGGGGAAAAGGAACTTCTTTGGAGTTCTGCTCAGCACGACCAAAGCTCTGAAGTGGTGCTTGCGAGTTGGTGCAGGAGTGTGTACCCAGGAATGCAGGGCAATGGAATTTTGGGAGATGAGTTTGAAACCCTGTGAAGTGGACTGTATTTGATGTCGCCCAAGTCTGGTAATTGAAGAGGCCTCAGTGGAAGCCCTGAAGGTACAAGAAAGCAGTCGAAGGTTGGTGATTCAGTAGTGTCGGCCGCTGGGGGTAAAGGTACCCTCTGTAGCAGTGATGTTCTGCTTGGTGCAGCTGAAGAGCTGAAGTTGTTTTTGAGTTGGTGCTACTCTGGAATTCAGGGGAATGGAATATCAGGAGACAAGACTCAAACCGTGTAACGCGAGCCATTGTTGATGCCATTGGAGCGACTTTGAAGGTAAAAACTGGAATCCTTTGTGAGAGACAGAGTTTCAGTGAGATTGGTTGAATCAAGAGTGTTACTGACATCTGGGTGGGTTGTTGATTCTGTCTTGTCGAATCTATCATTTATTGTGAAGTGTGGTGCGTCCAACCACAATGGGCTTGTTAATTCACATGTGCCTCATTCTTACCCTGAATGTTAAGAGTATACAGTGGATATTGTATATTGTTCTGTCTTTCTCACCTTGTATAATGAACCTTATGTTTGTTTGTTCAAAATCCATGGAATCTTGTGACTTTATTCAATCCCAAACTTCAAACAAAATGTTATTGATCTTTAACCGAATACTTCCAAAAACCTGGGTGAGTCTGGTCAAGAATCCTAACAGCTGCATGCAGATCTGCTGCTGATGACACACAGCACCTTGTGGCTACCCACTTTTGAGTTGCTAGATCTGTTCAAAGTCTGTTCCAGTTAGCACAGCACGATGGGGTTATCCTCAATGAGAAGATGTGACTTTGTCCCCGCAAGGTCAGTGCAGTGGTCACTCTTAATATTTTCATGGAGAGATATATCAGGGACAGGTAGGCTGGTGATGACGAGATGTTTTTCCTCTTGGTGGTTCCCTCACCACCTGCTGCAGACCCAATCTTGCCCTTTAGGACTCAGTTGTAGTACTACCGCGCCAGTCTTGCTGAGGGACACTGAAGTCCCCCACCTACATTACATTCTGTGCCCTTGCCACTCTCAGTGCTTCTTCCAAGTGGTGCCCAACATGGAGGACTGATTAATCCGTGAAGGGGAGGCGGTAACCAGCAGCAGGTTTCCTTGCCACGTCTGACCTGATGCCATGAGACTTCATGGGGCCCGGAGTCAATGTTGAGGACTCCCAGTGCAACTCCCTCCCTACTGTACATCATTGTGCCACCACCTCTGGTAGATCTGTCCTGTCTTTGGAAAAGGACATTTCCAGGGATCATGATGGTGGTGTCTGGGACATAGTATGATTCCATGATTATGACTACATCAGGCTGTTGTTGGACTAGTCTGTGGGACAGCTGTCCAGATTTTGGCACATTGCCCCAGATGTTAGTAAGAGGGACTTTGCAGGGTCAACAGGGCTGGGTTTGCCGTGGTCATTTCCATTTCCTCGATCAATGTCAGGGAAGGGAATGACGGGATGGGAGTGACGCCACAGGACGAGACGAGGGGAGAGTGACGGGACGAGACAAAACGAGAGGGGAGTGACGGGGCGAGACGGGAGGGGAGTGACGGGGCGAGACGGGAGGGGTGTGACGGGGCGAGACGGGAGGGGTGTGACGGGGCGAGACGGGAGGGGTGTGACGGGGCGAGACGGGAGGGGTGTGACGGGGCGAGACGGGAGGGGTGTGACGGGGCGAGACGGGAGGGGTGTGACGGGACGAGACGGGAGGGGTGTGACGGGACGAGACGGGAGGGGTGTGACGGGACGAGACGGGAGGGGTGTGACGGGACGAGACGGGAGGGGTGTGACGGGACGAGACGGGAGGGGTGTGACGGGACGAGACGGGAGGGGTGTGACGGGACGAGACGGGAGGGGTGTGACGGGAGGGGTGTGACGGGACGAGACGGGAGGGGTGTGACGGGACGAGACGGGAGGGGTGTGACGGGACGAGACGGGAGGGGTGTGACGGGACGAGACGGGAGGGGTGTGACGGGACGAGACGGGAGGGGTGTGACGGGACGAGACGGGAGGGGTGTGACGGGACGAGACGGGAGGGGTGTGACGGGACGAGACGGGAGGGGTGTGACGGGACGAGACGGGAGGGGTGTGCCGGGACGAGACGGGAGGGGTGTGCCGGGACGAGACGGGAGGGGTGTGCCGGGACGAGACGGGAGGGGTGTGCCGGGACGAGACGGGAGGGGTGTGCCGGGACGAGACGGGAGGGGTGTGCCGGGACGAGACGGGAGGGGTGTGCCGGGACGAGACGGGAGGGGTGTGCCGGGACGAGACGGGAGGGGTGTGCCGGGACGAGACGGGAGGGGTGTGACGGGACGAGACGGGAGGGGTGTGACGGGACGAGACGGGAGGGGTGTGACGGGACGAGACGGGAGGGGTGTGACGGGACGAGACGGGAGGGGTGTGACGGGACGAGACGGGAGGGGTGTGACGGGACGAGACGGGAGGGGTGTGACGGGACGAGACGGGAGGGGTGTGACGGGACGAGACGGGAGGGGTGTGACGGGACGAGACGGGAGGGGTGTGACGGGACGAGACGGGAGGGGTGTGACGGGACGAGACGGGAGGGGTGTGACGGGACGAGACGGGAGGGGTGTGACGGGACGAGACGGGAGGGGTGTGACGGGACGAGACGGGAGGGGTGTGACGGGACGAGACGGGAGGGGTGTGACGGGACGAGACGGGAGGGGTGTGACGGGACGAGACGGGAGGGGTGTGACGGGACGAGACGGGAGGGGTGTGACGGGACGAGACGGGAGGGGTGTGACGGGACGAGACGGGAGGGGTGTGACGGGACGAGACGGGAGGGGTGTGACGGGACGAGACGGGAGGGGTGTGACGGGACGAGACGGGAGGGGTGTGACGGGACGAGACGGGAGGGGTGTGACGGGACGAGACGGGAGGGGTGTGACGGGACGAGACGGGAGGGGTGTGACGGGAGGGGTGTGACGGGACGAGACGGGAGGGGTGTGACGGGACGAGACGGGAGGGGTGTGACGGGACGAGACGGGAGGGGTGTGACGGGCCGAGACGGGAGGTGAGCGACGCGACTGGACGGGAGGGGAGTGATGGAACGGGAGTGATGGGGGGGGGGGGGGGGAGGGTATGGGGAGGGGGAGGAGGGTATGGGGAGGGGGGGAGGAGGGTATGGGGAGGGGGGGAGGAGGGTATGGGGAGGGGGGAGGAGGGTATGGGGAGGGGGGGAGGAGGGTATGGGGAGGGGGGGAGGAGGGTATGGGGAGGGGGGGAGAAGAGGGTATGGGGAGGGGGGGAGAAGAGGGTATGGGGAGGGGGGAGAAGAGGGTATGGGGAGGGGGGAGGAGGGTAATGGGAGGGGGAGGAGGGTATGGGGAGGGGGAGGAGGGTATGGGGGGGAGAGGAGGGTATGGGGGGAGAGGAGCGTATGGGGAGGGCATGGGGGGGAGGGAATGGGGAGGGCATGGGGGGGAGGGAGGAGGGGTTTGGGGGAGAGGGAGGGGGGTGTTTGGGGGAGAGGGAGGGGGGTGTTTGGGGGAGAGGGAGGGGGTGTTTGGGGGAGAGGGAGGGGGGTGTTTGGGGGAGAGGGAGGGGGGTGTTTGGGGGAGAGGGAGGGGGGTGTTTGGGGGAGGGGGTGTGGGGGGAGGGGGTATGGGGGGAGGGGGTATGGGGAGGGGAGGGGGCGTGGGGGGAGGGGAGGGGGCGTGGGAGGGGGTGTGGGGGTGTGGGTGGGGGTGTGGGGGGAGGGGGTATGGGGAGGGGAGGGGGTGTGAGGGGGAGGGGAAGGGGTGTGGGGGGAGGGGGTATGGGGAGGGGAGGGGTGTGAGGGGGAGGGGGAGGGGTGTGGGGGGGAGGGGGTGTGGGGGGAGGGGAGGGGGTCTGGGGGGGGGGTCTGGGGGGGGGGGGGAGGGGGGGGGAGGGGGTGTGGGGGGGGGGGGGGCGAGGGGGGGGGGGCTGCTGGAGCCACAGCAGCTGCACTGGGCTTTGACCCTCCTTATTTCTTGGAGCACAAACAATGAAGCGGGCTGTCTGACAGCCGCTCCCGGACAGACTCACCTCCCGCTCCCGGGCCCTGTCCCGGCTCCGGCTTCCCGGACTCGGTGCTCCCGCTCCCGGCTCTCTGCGTCCGCGGCTCTATCCCCGCTCCACCGTCTCGGGGCGACGCTCCTCTTTCTCCACCAATAAGAGCGCACGCTGTGGCCCGTGCGTGAACGCGGTGACGCCGTCTCCATGGCAACGCGTCAGGCCTAGCGGCCTGGAGAAGCCTTTGTCCCGTTTGGTCAACTGGACCCCTCATTCCACACTGAAACATACAGCCAGCTTCTTATTTCTTTCTTTACTTAATGTTGTTAAATGTTTGTTTTAATCTTTGCTCAAAAATCTAATTGCAAAACTGTGGTGGTATGTATTAGGGGTAGTACACCATGATGCCGAGGGTCTATTGGGGGACAGATACTGGGTCCTGATTGGATCTGCCGCCTACTGGGCTCCACCCAGAAAGGCGGGGTATAAGAACCCAGGTTCTCCCAGCAGCTGCATTCTGTAACTGAGCTGCTGGGGAACAAGTCTGCTCAATAAACCCTCGATTGAGCTCTCTACGTCTCGCCTCGTATGTTATCGATGGTGCCACAATTTATTGAGCAGACTTGTTCCCCAGCAGCACAGTTACTGAATGCGGCTGCTGGGAGAAACTGGGTTCTTATACCCCACCTTTCTGGGTGGAGCCCAGTAGGCGGCAGATCCAATCAGGACCCAGTATCTGTCCACCAATAGCCCCTCGGCATCATGGTGTACCGTATTACCCCTAATACATACCACCACATTCACCCCTTGTTAAAAAGGAACCCGGCGGGGTGGTGGATGGTATGGTGGTAGGGGTTTACAGGGTCGGTATGGTGCCTTAACCATTAACTATGTACAACAATGCCGCTTTTACTGGGCCACTGAATTATTTACATCTTAAACCGATTCGATGAGCCGAGAGGGTGCCCTGGTCGCCCTTTCCAATCGTCTCAGCCCGGGTGGTGGCGGTGGTGCTGGCTCGTGTCCGGTCGACTCTGGGAGCATCGCGCTGTCCATCCCTGTTTCCTTACTCCTGGGCGGGCCTGGGAGGAGTTCTGATCCCCCCGGGAAGGGGGTGGCTGTGACATGCACCGGCGGGAGTGAGGGGGTGGTGATTGGTGTTGGGGGGGTGTGGGGAGCTCCGGCGGGTGCCAGGTCCCGCAGAGAGACCGTGTCCTGTCGGCCGTCTGGTTACGCCACGTAGGCGTACTGCGGGCTTGCGTGGAGATGTACCTTTTCCACCAGCAGGTCTGATTTGTGCGCCTGCACATGTTTCTGGGGCAGGATGGGTCCCGGGGCTGCCAGCCAGGTCAGAAGTGACGTTCCAGAGGCAGACTTCCTAGGGAAGACAAAGAGGCGCTCATGAGGCGTTTGGTTAGTGGTGGTGCACAGCAGGGACCGGATAGAGTGAAGGGCATCCGGGAGTACTTCCTGCCAGCGGGAAGTTGGGAGACTCCTAGACCGTAGGGCCAGTAGGACGGTCTTCCAGACCGTTCCGTTCGCCCTCTCTACCTGCCCGTTCCCCCGGGGGTTGTAGCTGGTCGTCCTGCTCGAGTCAATGCCCTTGCTGAGCAGGAATTGACGCAGTTCGGCACTCATGAAAGAGGACCCCCTATCGCTATGGATGTAGGCGGGGAAACCGAACAGGGTAAAGATGGTGCAGAGGGCTTTAATGACCGTGGCCACGGTCATGTCGGGGCAGGGGATGACGAAGGGGAAACGGGAGTATTCGTCAACGACGTTGAGAAAGTACGTGTTGCGATCGTTGGAGGGAAGGGGGCCTTTGAAATCCAAACTGAGGCATTCAAAGGGACGGGTAGCCTTTATCAGGTGCGCTCTATCTGGCCTGAAAAAATGCGGTTTGTATTCTCGCAGATTTGGCAGTTCTTGGTGACTGTTCGGACCTCCTCGATGGAGTACGGGAGGTTGCGGGCCTTTATGAAATGGTAGAAACGAGTGACCCCCGGGTGGCAGAGATCCTCGTGGAGGGCTTGGAGATGGTCCACTTGTGCGTTGGCACATGTGCCGCGAGATAGGGCATCGGGCGGCTCGTTCAACTTTCCGGGATGGTACAAGATCTCATAATTGTAGGTGGAGAGTTCGATCCTCCACTGCAGGGGTAGGGTGCTCTTTCCAAGAGCCGGTGCAGACTCAGGGGGCCGAATGGCCTCCTTCTGCACTGTAAATTCAATGATAATCTATGATTAATCTAGGACAAAGGTTCGGCACAACATCGTGGGCCGAAGGGCCTGTTCTGTGCTGTATTTTCAATGTTCAATTATCTATGACCTGGGTCAGTCCTGCAGTGCGGGAGGAGCTACAGGTCGGCACATATTTATCTCATTAAAGCATCGGTTCACTGCTTCTCAGCGTCTCGTCTGAATTGATGTCTATCAATTTAACAAACTAAAATTTTGATAAAGGATGCTGCCCTCAAACCTGAACGTCTCGAACTGGACCCGCAGGCCGCTGAAGCGCCGGTTATCTTTGAGCATTGGCTCAGCTGCTTCGAGGCCTACCTCGAATCCTCGACTGCTGCGGTTTCCCCGGCACTCAAGCAACGTCTCCTCAGCGCCCGGGTTAGCCACCGGATCTTCCAGTTAAACCGGGATGCGGGCTCGTATACGGAGGCTGTAGATGTACTCAAGGGACAGTTTGTGAGGCCTGTCAATGAGGTCCTCGCACGACACCTCCTCACCATGCGGCGTCAGCGCCAGGGTGAGTCGCTCGCGGAATATCTTTGTGAGTTGAGGGTGCTCGCCCGAGTTGTAACTGCCGGGCGGTCTCTGCATCGGAGCATTCGGAGCTAATGATTCGGGACACTTATGTGGCTGGAGTCCGGTCCAGCTATGTCTGGCAGTGCCTCCTCGAGAAAGGGGCTCTCGACCTCGAGGCGACAGTGAAGCTGGCTACCTCAATAGAAGTGGCTTTCCAGAGCCTCGAGGCCTTCCCGTCCGACCCAGGCGTACCTCACTCCTGCGCCGCACGGCTGCCGGCCAGCTCCTGAGAACCTTGCTGTTATCTCTGCGGGCAGGGCCAGCATCCCCGGCAGCGCTGCCCAGCACGCAGCGCTGTGTGTAATGAGTGCGGCAAGAAAGGTCATTTTGCGAAGGTATGTCTGAGCTGCTCTAAAGCACCAAAATCAAAAGCCAGTCGGCCTGAGGCTCACAGACCCCACAATGTGGCATCGTGCTTGCCGGGACCGCCCTCTTCCAACGCGTCATCCGCCGCTTGCGACCCGTGGAGGACGCCATCTTGGTCATCGTCGCCGACGCGGCCCGCCACATGTGACCTGTTGGCTCCGCCAACTTGGCTGACATCGTCGACGCTGCCATTTTGTGATCACGCTGCTGCCACAGATAGACCTTCGCATTACCTCAGCTCGGTCCAGCTCGACCAGTCCCGGCCTTACCATCTGCGAAATTCGATGATGGCTGTCAACCTCAACGGGCAGGAGGCGTCCTGCCTCTTCGACTCCGGGAGCACAGATAGTTTTGTCCACCCGGATATGGTAAGGTGCTGCGCCCTCCAGGTCCTCTCCGTTTCGCAGACTATATCCCTCGCGTCCGGTTCGCACTCCGTACAGATCCGGGCGTATTGCATCGCAAACCTGTCAATACAAGGCGTAGAATACACTAACATAGAACATAGAACATAGAAAATACAGCACAGAACAGGCCCTTCGGCCCACGATGTTGTGCCGAACCTTTGTCCTAGATTAATCATAGATTATCATTGAATTTACAGTGCAGAAGGAGGCCATTCGGCCCTTTGAGTCTGCACCAGCTCTTGGAAAGAGCACCCTACCCAAACTCAACACCTCCACCCAACACCAAGGGCAATTTGGACATTAAGGGCAATTTATCATTAGCCAATTCACCTAACCCGCACATCTTTGGACTGTGGGAGGAAACCGGAGCACCCGGAGGAAACCCACGCAGACACGGGGAGGACGTGCAGACTCCGCACAGACAATGACCCAAGCCGGAATCGAACCTGGGACCATGGATCTGTGAAGCAATTGTGCTATCCACAATGCTACCGTGCTGCCCTTAAGAACAAATAAATCTACACTATATCATTTTCCCGTAATCCATGTACCTATCCAACAGCTGCTTGAAGGTCCCTAATGTTTCCGACTCAACTACTTCCACAGGCAGTGCATTCCATGCCCCCACTACTCTCTGGGTAAAGAACCTACCTCTGATATCCCTCCTATATCTTCCACCTTTCACCTTAAATTTATGTCCCCTTGTAATGGTGTGTTCCACCTGGGGAAAAAGTCTCTGACTGTCTACTCTATCTATTCCCCTGATCATCTTATAAACCTCTATCAAGTCGCCCCTCATCCTTCTCCGCTCTAATGAGAAAAGGCCTAGCACCCTCAACCTTTCCTCGTAAGACCTACTCTCCATTCCAGGCAACATCCTGGTAAATCTTCTTTGCACCTTTTCCAGAGCTTCCACATCCTTCCTAAAATGAGGCGACCAGAACTGTACACAGTACTCCAAATGTGGCCTTACCAAAGTTTTGTACAGCTGCATCATCACCTCACGGCTCTTAAATTCAATCCCTCTGTTAATGAACGCGAGCACACCATAGGCCTTCTTCACAGCTCTATCCACTTGAGTGGCAACTTTCAAAGATGTATGAACATAGACCCCAAGGTCTCTCTGCTCCTCCACAATGACAAGAACTCTACCGTTAACCCTGTATTCCGCATTCATATTTGTCCTTCCAAAATGGACAACCTCACGCTTTTCAGGGTTAAACTCCATCTGCCACTTCTCAGCCCAGCTCTGCATCCTATCTATGTCTCTTTGCAGCCGACAACAGCCCTCCTTACTATCCACAACTCCACCAATCTTCGTATCATCTGCAAATTTACTGACCCACCCTTCAACTCCCTCATCCAAGTCATTAATGAAAATCACAAACAGCAGAGGACCCAGAACTGATCCCTGCGGTACACCACTGGTAACTGGGATCCAGGCTGAATATTTGCCATCCACCACCACTCTCTGACTTCTATCGGTTAGCCAGTTCGTTATCCAACTGGCCAAATTTCCCACTATCCCATGCCTCCTTACTTTGTGCAGAAGCCTACCATGGGGAACTTTATCAAATGCCTTACTAAAATCCATGTACACTACATCCACTGCTTTACCTTCATCCACATGCTTGGTCACCTCCTCAAAGAATTCAATAAGATTTGTAAGGCAAGATCTACCCCTCACAAATCCGTGCTGACTATCCCTAATCAAGCAGTGTCTTTCCAGATGCTCAGAAATCCTATCCTTCAGTACCCTTTCCATTACTTTGCCTACCACCGAAGTAAGACTAACTGGCCTGTAATTCCCAGGGTTATCCCTAGTTCCTTTTTTGAACAGGGGCACGACATTCGCCACTCTCCAATCCCCTGGTACCACCCCTGTTGACAGTGAGGACGAAAAGATAATTGCCAACGGCTCTGCAATTTCATCTCTTGCTTCCCATAGAATCCTTGGATATATCCCGTCAGGCCCGGGGGACTTGTCTATCCTCAAGTTTATCAAAATGCCCAACACATCTTCCTTCCTAACAAGTATTTCCTCGAGCTTACCAATCTGTTTCACACTGTCCTCTCCAACAATATCGCCCCTCTCATTTGTAAATACAGAAGAAAAGTACTCATTCAAGACCTCTCCTATCTCTTCAGACTCAATACACAATCTCCCGCTACTGTCCTTGATCGGACCTACCCTCGCTCTAGTCATTCTCATATTTCTCACATATGTGTAAAAGGCCTTGGGGTTTTCCTTGATCCTACCTGCCAAAGATTGTTCATGCCCTCTCTTAGCTCTCCTAATCCCTTTCTTCAGTTCCCTCCTGGCTATCTTGTATCCCTCCAATGCCCTGTCTGAACCTTGT
Organism: Scyliorhinus torazame; assembly: GCF_047496885.1. NCBI lineage: Eukaryota > Metazoa > Chordata > Chondrichthyes > Carcharhiniformes > Scyliorhinidae > Scyliorhinus > Scyliorhinus torazame. Next base: position 245,798,234 of record NC_092716.1, read on the forward strand.
TTCCTCAGCCTTACATAAGTCACCTTTTTCCTCTTAACAAGACATTCAACCTCTCTTGTCAACCATGGTTCCCTCACTCGACCATCTCTTCCCTGCCTGACAGGGACATACATTAACTTTAAGCTCTACGTCCTCCCTCATATCTGCGCTCCCCTCCTGCTCGGGTTAGATTTCCAGTGCAACCTCAGAAGCCTAACACTAAAATTCGGGACACCCTTGCCCCCCCTCACGATCTGTAGCCTCGCGACCCTGAAGGTCGCCCCTCCCTCGCTCTTCGCGAACCTCACCCCAGACTGTAAGCCTGTCGCCACCCGGAGCAGATGGTACAATGCTCAGGACAGGGCCTTCATCAGGTCAGAGGTTCAGCGGCTCCTGGAGGAAGGGATCATCGAGGCCAGCAACAGCCCCTGGAGAGCGCAAGTGGTGGTCGACAGGACCGGGGAAAAGAACCGGATTGTAGTCGACTACAGTCAGACGATCAACCGTACACGCACCCCGTCCCACGCATATCTGATATGGTCAATCAGATTGCGCAGTATCGAGTCTTCTCTACGGAAGACTTGAAGTCCGCGTACCACCAGCTCCTTATCCGGCCAGAAAACAGCCAGTACGCTGCCTTCGAGGCAGATGGCCGCCTCTTCCATTTCCTCAGGGTCCCCTTCGGCGTCACCAACGGGGTTTCGGTCTTCGAACGAACAATGGACCGAATGGTGGACCAGTACGGACTGCGGGCCACGTTCCCGTACTTGGATAATGTCACCATCTGCGGCCATGACCTGCAGGACCATGACGCGAACCTAGACAAATTCCTCCGCACCGCCCGACTCCTTCATTTAACCTACACTAAGGAGAAATGCGTTTTCCGCACAACCCGGCTAGCCATCCTCAGCTATGTCGTGGAAAACGGTGTCCTAGGGCCCGACCCCGACTGCATGCGCCCCCTTCTCCAGCTCCCCCTTCCCCACTGCCCAAGGCCCTGAAACGATGTCTGGGGTTTTTCTCGTATTATGCCCAGTGGGTCCCCAACTACGCGGACAAGACCCGCCCACTCATTAAGTCCACCATTTTTCCCCTGACGGCTGAGGCCCGCTTGGCTTTCAACCGCACCAGAGCCGACATTGCCAAGGCCACGATGCACGCTGTGGATGAATCCCTTCCATTCCAGGTGGAGAGCGATGCGTCTGACTTTGCCCTGGCCGATACCCTCAACCAGGCAGGAAGGCCTGTCGCCTCCCGTATCCTCCATGCCTCCGAGATTCGACACTCCTCCATAGAGTAGGAGGCACAAGCCATTGTGGAAGCTGTGCGACACTGGAGGCATTACCTGGCCAGCAGGAGATTCACTCACCTCACAGACCAACGGTCGGTTGCCTTCATGTTTAATAACACGCAGCGGGGCAAGATTAAGAACGACAAGATTTTGCGGTGGAGAATCGAACTCTCCACCTATAACTACGGCATCTTGTATCACCCTGGGAAGTTCAACGAGCCCCCAGATGCCCTGTCCCGCAATATATGCGTCAGCGCGCAAACAGTCTGGCTACAGGCCATCCACAACGACCTCTGTCACCCGGCTTCTTCATTTCGTCAAGGCCCGCAACCTGCCTGACTCCACTGACGATGTCAGGGCTGTGACCAGCGATTGGCAAATCTGTGCAGAGTGCAAGCCGCACTTCTATCGGCCGGACAAGGCTCATCTGGTGAAGACCTCCCACCCTTTTGAATGCCTCAGCGTGGACTTCAAAGGGCCACTCCCCTCCACTGACCGTAATGTGTACTTTCTCAACGTTGTTGATGAGTACTCCCGCTTCCCGTTTGCAATCCCTTGTCCTGATATGTCCTCTGCCACTGTCATCAAGGCCCTGCGCAGCATTTTCTCCCTGTTTGGTTTCCCCGCCTATATACATAGAGATCGGGGCTCCTCTTTTATGAGTGAAGAGCTGCGTCAGGACCTGTTCAGTAAGGGCGTCGCCTCGAGCAGGACTACCAGCTACAACCCCCGGGGGAACGGGCAGGTGGAGACGGAGAATGCTACGGCCTGGAAGGCCGTCCTTCTGACCCTACGGTCTAGAAGTCTCCCAGTCTCCCACTGGCAAGAGGTCCTCCCTGACGCGCTCCACTCCATCCGGTCGCTTATGTGTACTGCCACAAACGAGACCCCTCACAACCGTCTATTTGTCTTTCCCAGGACGTCGATCTCTGGGGTCTCGCTCTCGGCCTGGTTAACAAAACCTGGGCCGGTCCTCCTACGGAAACACGCGAGGAGCCATAAGGCCGATCCCCTGGTCGGGCGGGTTCAGCTTCTCCACGTGAACCCTCAGTACGCGTATGTGGCACACCGCGATGGACGACAGGACACAGTTTTCCTCCGGGACCTGGCTCCCGCGGGTACCCCCGCGCCCCTCCCAGCCACTCCCCACCCACACCTTCACCAACATATACCACAGGGTCCTTTAGCCCTGCCTCTGCGTCGTCACCCTATCTGGGACCCTGTTGTGCGGACGATGTGCTCCCGGAGCCGAAGGGTTCGACGCCAGTGTCCACGCCGCAGCCGGAGCTGAGGTGTTCCCCACGAACAATTCATCCTCCTGTGAGACTGAACTTGCGAGTCCCTTTCACACCCGCCGGACTTTTTTTTAACGGGGGGGTGAATGTGGTGAGCCTGCATACGGCTGTTGTATATATGTTCACTATTGTTCTAATGTTCTATTAGTATCTTTATCTCTACTGTTGTACATACTTATTGTTATTGCTGTTCTGTTATTGGTTGTTGCTGTTGTACTGTTGGAATGTTATTATTGGTGCTGCTGTTGGCTCCGCCCAGCTGTGGAGGTATAAAGCCTGTTGACCTGGGTCAGCCCTGCAGTGCGGGAGGAGCTACAGGTCGGCACATATTTATCTCATTAAAGCATCGGTTCACTGCTTCTCAGCGTCTCATCTGAATTGATGTCTATCAAGGCTCCAATTCTCCTCCAGCTTGGTCTGTTTCTCGATGCCAAGTTCTTCCCAATCAGACCTTGAAGCAGCCAACTGACCCAAACTCTATCTACTTCAGCAGGCAGCTAGCTGCCCAATCCGACATTGAATCCAGTAGATTACAGACATCGATCAGCATAATATTACATGCCAACGTTCCCTTGGCAATGGAGGCCGGAAAGCTCTGATGTTGTGCCACCCCCTGAGCCAAAGTAGCTCGATGGCTGCACTTCATCGTCCTGCACAAGGAGATGAGGTGAATGCTGGTTGCTTCAAGAAGCCCTAAAAAAAAAAACTGTTTTGAAACTGCCAGTTATGAAAAGGATGTTTGTTGACCCCCACAAAACTGTATCGATCGAGCAGTGCTCCTGACTCAGCACACATTGATGTCAATTAGCCACTTGCGCAGAAGTAGAGAAGGACAATCATCCCTTGGACCGCACTAAAACAATAACTTTCTGCGAGGTTACCTACCTGTTTAATGAGCTCCAGCCAGTTCCTCTGCCATTTGCATTAAAAAAGTGAAAGTCGATTATTTATTTTCAAGCAACACCATCTTGAATTAGAAAATTAAAAGAAAAATGTACTGATTGGCAAGAATACAAAATGTAAACATAGGAAAACATCACAAAGATATAGGGTATAGGTTTAACGAAAAAAGAGTCCCGTTTTGGGCGCGAGTAGTTGGGTGTTTCTCGGAGACTGCAGCACTGACAATGACCCCGCTCTCAAACCAAAACTTTGTTTATTTCTGGGATCCCGCCGAGGACGCACTTACGTTCTCGAACCCCCACCGCGGCCTTCGGATCAGACACAACCCAACTTACCAATTAGTGGTCCTCAAGCCCCGCTCACCCCACCTCATAAGCGCAGGGCATCCCTGGGCCCGATCCTCGGCATGGGCAACCTGGGCTCTGCCAGTCTGGCGTGCCACCTGGGCACACTGGCAGTGCCAGGGTAGCATCACCAGGGCACCCGGGTGGCAGTACCAGAGTGCCCTGGTGGCATTGGGGGTGCCAGAGTACCACCCTGCCCAAAGCCCAGCCACCCGGGGGCCGCCTGGGAGACCCTCCCTCCCCCACCCAAGTGACGTTGTGCCTGGTCCACGTTTCTGGTGATAAACTCCACAGGCTTGGGCGCTCGATCCCGGGCCTTGGGATACTCCGACGCCGACTTATTTCAGTGAAGCTAACTGCTCACTTAATCATGCAGATCTGTATCCAGCCCAACGAGGGCAAGATCCCGATCGTGACGTCTCATGAGATCTCGCGAAGAGCCCCAAGGAGGCCTCTCGCGAGATTTTGCGGCCTCGTCACGTCACCAAGTTGGCCGTTCGATCGAGCCCATACCTTTTAATACAGTCACACAGAGATAGAGAAAGAAAACATACTCAAAACATTGCAAAATAACTTGAAAAATCAGAATGAAGTTTTCATCACTATAAATATCACCTTAAAGTGTATTTAGATGTGTCACCTGTGAGTATTTCTGGTGGAAAGCAGGAAAGCACAAGTAATAGCAAACTGCAGCCAACCCCTAGTCACAATCCAACATTAAATTGTCATAACCGCAGATGCTATGACCAAACAGACAATAGTGGTCAGCTTGAGCTGTAATAATTGATGCAAAGTAAAGGAGGCACTTGCACAAAGCGCAAGGGACATTGTGTTCATTAAATTATTCAATCAAGGGGCAGCACGGTGGTGCAGTGGGTGAGCCCTGTTGCCTCACGGCACTGAGGTCCCAGGTTCGATCCCGGCTCTTGAGGAGAAAAGAGATTCAGTTTGAATCTTAGCATCTGAATAATGGATATAAATCTGATTTTATAGCCCAGGCTACAAACACATGCCAAGCTAAGCAAAAACATACTACATACCTGCAAACACATGAAATATGTTTATGAATTATATATATGAATTATGTTTATGAATAACTGATCGGATTATAACATCACCTCATATTCCTGTCTACGCCTGATAACCTTTCACCCCCCTTGTTAACCTTTCACCCCCTTGTTAATCAGTAATCTATGTACCTTAAAAATATTCTAAAACTCTGCTTCCACTGCCATTTGAGGAAGGTCCAAAGACTCACGGCCCTGAGTGAAAAGAATTCTCCTCCATCTTTTTAAAAATAAATTTAAAGTACCCAATTATTTTCTTTTCCAATTAAGGGGCAATTTAGCGTGGCCAATCGACCTACCCAGCACATCTTTGGGTTGTAGGGGTGAGACCCGCGCAGACATGGGGAGAAAGTGCAAACTCCACACGGACAGTGACCCGGGGCCGGAATCGAACCCGGGTCCTCGCCGAGGGGCAGCAGTGCTAACCACTGCGCCACCGTGCCGCTCGTCTCTGTCTTAAATGAGCGACCCATATTTTTAAACAGTGAGCCCCAGTTCTAGATTCTCCCACAAGAGGAAACTTCACAACCACTCAGGATTTTAACGGTTCCAATCAAGGGATCTTTTACTCTTCTAAACTAAAAGTGGATAGAAGCCTAACCCAGTCCAAACTTTCCTCAAAAGGCAATCTGCACATTCCTGGTATTGACTTCAAATGCACTTACATTTTTCTCAAATAAGGAGACCAATACTGTAACACCGTATTCCAGATGTGAATCCATTCATGTTGACACTATTGCATTAGTGGAAGAGGTTGGGTGGGTAGATTCCTTTGCTCTCCTTCAAGGTATAGCTGTTATACCTTGGTGGCATTGTCTTGCAGCTGATCCCTCGGCTTTTCAGATGATCATCCACGTGGAATCTCTCATGGTGTTTCTTTTAAAAGCAAGTATAAACGCGGTCACCTTAACCACGTGACCTGTACAAGTCCCAGGCCTTTTCCCAAATAAGGTAGTGGACTGGGCCAATACACATCCCGTGTTGTAGCTTTTCACATTTTGAGTTGAGCGACCACCACAATACAATGAAAGGCCGATGAAGTTCATTTCATATTCGTCTAACGCTCATTGAGTTTTGATGTCTCTATTGTCCACGGTGAGACAGGAAGATGAATCGGCTGGTCTCAGTCCTGTTTGTTTTTAATAAAAGGATGAGAGTCTCACAAGCGGCTGGGATTGTTCATATTTCATCGCGGTATCTGTGATTGTTTGAAATTTGGCAATCTAACATTTGTCCCAATGATTGCAGAATGGAAGGACCTGACAACATGTCTATGATTTGACGACTATAGAGGACAGGGACTTAATACAATTAACGTACGTACAGCATCAGTAACTAGGAAATTAAAGGAACTAAAGAGTAATAAATGCCCAGGACCTGATGATTTCCATCCCAGGGTGTTAAAGTAGATTCCCAAACTATAATCTTTCAAAATTCCCTAGATTCAGGAGTAGACCTTCGAGATTGGAAAACTGCACATGTCACTCCACTTTTTAAGAAGGTTGAAACCAGGGAATTACAGACCAGTTAGTCCAACATTTGTGGTGGGGAAATTGCTGGAGTCTATAATCAGGGATGGAGGGAACTGAACACCTCGAAACATTTTGATCGATCAGGGATAAGCAGCATGGATTCATGAAGGTGTGGTGAAATAAGCTGGAACAGCGGGCTAGTTTAGGCAGGATGCCATTTACGGTAGTGAGGGATAGGTTTAGGTACTTGGGGATTCAGGTGGCGAGGGAATGGACGGGGCTCCATAAGTAGAACTTAACAAAGCTGGTGGAGGAGGCCAGGGAGGATCATAAGAGGTGGGATACACTGCACTTAACGTTGGCGGGGAGGGTCCAAGTGGTGAAAATGAATATTCTGCTGAGGTTCATGTTTATCTTTCAGGCTCTCCCGATCTTTATACCAAAGGCCTTTTTTCAGAAAGTGGACACAATCGTCTCTGACTTTGTATGGGCGGGGCAGGTGCCAAGGGTGGGGAGGAGGCAGAGGCAGCATGGAATGTTGGCGTTGCCAAACTTGCTTCATTATTATTGGGCGGCGAATGTGGACAAGGTGCGGCGGTGGTGGGAAGAAGAAGGTGCAAAGTGGGTTAGGGTGGAGGGGGAATCTTGTAAGGGGTCTAGTCTGAGGGCTCTGGTGACGGCAGCATTGCCAGTGGCTCCGAGTAGGTATTCAGGGAGCCCAGTGGTGCAGTCCACGGTGAAGATATGGAATCAGCTGAGGAGGCATTTTAGGGTGGAAGGGATGTAGGTGCTAACACCGCTGTGCGAGAATCATGGGTTTGAGCCAGGTGGGGATGGATAGTGTATACAGGAGGTGGAGGGAGGTGGGGCTGGTGAGGGATTTGTATTTGGAGGAAGAGTTTGTCAGTCTGGAGGAGCTAAGGGAGAGGGTAGAGCTGCCGAGGGGTAGTGAGTTCAGGTATCTGCAGGTTAGGGACTTTGCATGAAAGGTCTGGAAGGGGTTCCCTAGATTGCCGGGATACACCCTGCTGGAGCGACTGCTGCTTCCGGATGTGGAAGGGGAGGGAAGAATTGGGGATATATATAAGTGGCTGGGGGGAGCAGGGAGGTGAGCGGGTGGTGAAGATCAAGGAGAAATGGGAAGCGGAGTTGGGAATGGAGATCAATTGGGGAGTATGCAGTGAGGCACTGCGAAGGGTAAACAGGACCTCCTCTTGTGCAAGGATGAGCCTGATACAGTTTAAGGTGGTGCACAGGGTGCATATGACTCGGGCGAGAATGAGTGGGTTCTTTCAGGGGGTAGCAGATGAGTGTGAGAGGTGTGGGTGAGGGCCAGCGACTCATGCGCACATGTTTAGGGGTTGTGAAAAATTGGGAAGATTCTGGGCGGGGGTGTTCGCGGTCTTAGCCAGGATAGTGGAGGAGGGAGTGGGCCTGGACCCTTTGGTGGCGATATTTGGGGTTTCAGAGAAGCCGGAGCTCATGGAGAGGAGGAAGGCCGATGTCATGGCCTTCGCCTCTCTGATTGCACGGTGACGGATTTTGCTGGAGTGGCAGTCGGCATCGCCACCGGGGGTAGCAGCATGGGTGGGTGACATAAGAACATAAGAACTAGGAGCAGGAGTCGGCCATCTGGCCCCTCGAGCCTGCTCCACCATTCAATGAGATCATGGCTGATCTTTTCTGGACTCAGCTCCACTTTCCGGCCCGAACACCATAACCTTTAATCCCTGTATGACTTCCTGCGGTTAGAGAAGATGACTTCCTGTGGTTAGAGAAGATAAAGTATGAGTTAAGGGGCTCAGCAGAGACGTTTGAGAAAAGGTGGGGGATGTTTGTGACCGTGTTTGAGGGGCTGTTCATCGCAGGGGGGTGGGGGTTGGGGGGGGGTGAAAAAGGAGAAAAATCTGTACAAACTGTAGAGTTGATTGTTGGGAAGAATGTTTCCCGGGGATTTTATTTGCTGTAACCTACTTTCATACAAGTTTGAAAAAAATGCATTAAAATTTTTTTTTTTTTTTTTTAAATGAAGGTGTGATGATCTGAAACGCCCTGGATTTTAAGCCTGATAAAATTGGACACTCTAAATTAAGAATTGGACATTTTACATCAAACTGCTGTCAACTCCACGCAGTTGGATGGGAATTCGACTTGACCAAAATTTCAAATACACGAAGCACAAACTACCATGGGTCTGCCTCATCCATCACCCACAAGGAGATAATCGGCTCCATTCATATGCATTTATTTGTTTTGGGTGCCCAAATCGAGCCAGACTTTCTGGCACCCAGAGTTCCCGCCGTTATCTTATATAGCAACAGGTTACGTGCAAACACCACCGGGGATGGACACCTAGGAGCGGGTCCTTGGTGTCCCACTGAGTGATCATCACCAATTCCATTGGGTATTGTGATCCCCCTCCCGGGACCTTATTGGCTGAGGGTCAGGGAAGTTTCTGGAAAGGCGCAAAGGGAATGAAGGTAGATCCCCTCCAGGACACACCCGAGAGAAGATTCGGCGTGGAGGTGACCATGAAGATTTGGAAGATTGACCAGACGGAAGGTAGCACCTAGCAAGACTCTCCTTTGCGACGAAGATACTGAGGAACGTGAGACTCAGAATTGGACCTGTGGCATGACTGAGTCCATCGGCTTGGGTGGTATTAGGAACCTTGGGACCTTTTAGTGAATGCTTTGGGGATAATTTAAGGGTTATTGTTACTGTGTTAAATAAATTTGGTTGAATTCTATACTGGTGTTGTCCTTTGTTTGCCTCGTCAATGAAGACATCTGGGTAAAACATTTGAGCAATAAACTGGTCAAAGTGTATGAAGTTTTACAGACACCAAAAGGAAGATCATGCCTGACTAATGTTATTGATTTTTTTTTGAAGACATGACTATGGTAGTGGACAGGGGAATATCTATGGATGTTATTTATATGGACTTCCAGAAGGCACTTGACAAAGTCAGACATAAGAGACTGTTAACGAAGGTGGAAGCCTACGGAGTGGAGGGCAAATTGTTGACATGGATAGGAAATTGGTTGAGTGGTGGGTGACAGAGAGTGGGAAAATGGGTAATTACTCGAAATGGCAGGAAGTGACCATTAGTGTACAACAAGGATTTGTGTTGGGGCCTCAATTATTCACACTATTCATCAATCACATGGATGATTGCATAGAAAGTCATATATCCAAATTTGCTGATGATCCAAAGTTAGGTTGCATTGCAGAAAGCCTGGATGGGTTGCAAGGATAAAATTGCAAGGAGATATTGACAGACCAGGTGAATGGGCAAAATTGTGACAGATAGAATTCAATGGGAGGTTATCCATTTTGGACCAAAAAAGATAGAGCATTTCAAAATGGAAAGAAGTTAGTTACAGTGGATGTCCACTGGATTGGGGCTTCAGGTGCATAGATCCTTCAAATGCCAGGAACAAGTGCATAAAATAATCAAAAAGGTTAATAGAATGCTAGTCGTTTTACCTAGAGTATTGGGAGTGTAAGGCACAGGGGTTATGCTGCAGCTATACAAAACCCTGGTTAGACCCCACTTGGAGTCACTGTGAGCAGATCTGAGCACCACACCGTAGGAAGGATATTTTGGCCTTGGAGGGAACATAGAACAAGAACATGGAGGCCATTCGGCCCATCGAGTCTGCACCAACCCACTCAAGCCCTCACCTCCACCCTATTCCCGTAACCCAATAACCCCACCTAACCTTTTTGGTCACGAAGGGCAATTTATCACGGCCAATCCACCTAACCTGCACGTCTTTGGACTGTGGGTGGAAACTGGAGCACCCGGAGGAAACCCACGCAGACAGGGGGCGAATGTGCAGACTCCGCACAGACAGTGACCCAGCGGAGAATTTAATATAGAACCCTGGAGCTGTGAAGCCACAGTGCTATCCACTTGTGCTACCGTGCTGGATTGCAACATAGGTTTATACCTGAATTGCGGGGTTAAGTTACGAGGAGAAATTACTCAAATTAGACCTGTTTTCAATAGAATTTAGAAGGTTAAGGGTGATCTGATCGAAGTATTCAAGATAATAATAACAGGGAATGACAGGGTCGAGAAAGAAACTATTTTCACCGGTTGGAGATTCTAAAACTAGGGGGCAGTCTAAAAAGTAGGGGCTGGACAGTTCAGGGTAGATGTTAGGAAGCACTTCTTCACTCAAAGTGTGGTAGAGGTTTGGAACCTTCTCCCACAAACAGCAATTGAATCAGGAACAGTTAATTTTAAATCTGAGATAGATAGATTTTTGTTAAGCAAAGGTATTAAGGGATATGGGCTAAAGTCGGGTATATGGAGTTAGGTCGCAGATCAGCCATGGTCTCATTTAATGGCGAGACTGGCTTAAGGGGCTGAATGGCTTGATCCTGTTCTACGTAAATTACAATAGCAAGAGTTGGTCATTTTTGATGGAGGTGGGATTCGGGAAAAGGAGAAGACAAGGTTGAAAAATTAAAATATAAAAAAGTGCTTATTGTTCAAATCTAAAAGTTGCATCATTCACAGTGTTCCTTTGAGTAAAAGGACATGATAGTAAATGCAAACATCAGGCTCCATAAACAGGGGTTTAACAGATGAATACCTCACAGTGCATCATCCAAAGACATACCATCATAATTCAGATAAATTCTTCATTTCCATGAAGTTTCATTCCATTGCCATAAAATATGACATGCAGTTGCTTGAGGTACAAGGTAGAAGCAGATCAAGGGCTTTATAACATATTTTCATCCTTTTACACGTTTGAAACTGTTAGGACGAATTAGTAGGGCTACCATAATTATATTAAATATGCTCAGTGATGCAATTACATCAGTAATCCCTGGCATTATGGCCATTGCAGAATCAGATTCGATTGATTAATTTTCAAAAGCATCCACACACCAAATAATGGATTCAGCAGTTGTGGCTCAACTCTACATGCCCATCACTGTTGCATTGATCGGAAAGGCTGATGCTGCTCTCTCCCCAAGATCCCGGCTTGGGTCACTGTCTGTGCGGAGTCTGCACGTTCTCCCATGTCTGCGTGGGTTTCCTCCGGGTGGCTCAGTTTCGTCCCATAGTCCAAAGATGTGCGGGTTAGGTGAATTGGCTATGCTAAATTGCCCTTAAGTGTCTAAAAGATTGGGTGGGGTTACTGGGTTACAGTGTGGGCTTGGGTGGAGTGCTGTTTCCAAAGGCCGGTGCTGACTTGATGGGCCGAATGGCCTCCTTCTGCATTGTAAATTCTATGATCCTGCCCAACTTGATACCCGAGCTAAGTAACATTTCCTCCAGTTAAATTCAGCCAAAACAGCCACCTTCTTCACCTCAGGCTGTGCCCCAAAGAGCGGGTTCACATCATGAAAGTTCCTGGCTGAACATCTCACCTCCTTAAGATCTTCCTTGAGACCTACTACTTTGATCAAACTTTATTTCGCCCTTCCGAGTACCTCCTTCTCTGGCTCAACAGATGCTTTTTCCCTTTCCATCTGTTGTGAAATGTCTCGGGACATTTTTCTACATCAAAAGGTGGAATATAAATGCAAGTTGTTGTTGTCACTGCCTGCCTGCCACTCCACGACAATGAACCCTAAATGCAGCAGTATATTTTTTCCACATATACTGAGCACCCCAGTGCTTGTTCAAACCCATAGGTTTGTTATGTCCTACAAAATTGGTCAAGATCTTCAACCTAGCCCCGATGCCTCACGGCGCCAAGATCCCAGGTTCGATCCCGGCTCTGGGTCACTGTCCGTGTCGAGTTTGCACATTCGCCCCGTGTTTGCGTGGTATTTGCCCCCACAACCCAAAAGATGTGCAGGGGAGGTGGATTGGCCACGCCAAATTGCCCCTTAATTGGAAAAAATTAATTAGGTTCTCGAAATTCAAAAAATTTTATTTTAATTTTTTTAAAAAAAGATCCTCAACCTCATGATATTGTTTCACCTGCTATTGAGACACCATACTGCATCATGTCCTCCAACTAACTGCTCAAGTACTTCCAAATATAGTTACTGCTATAATATCAATTTCCCAACCAATTTACACACAGCAAGGCTCCACAGGAAACAAGATAACGAGCAGATATTCTTTATTTTTTTCTAAGGATGCTGGCCAAGTTTTTTATTTGACCGTGAAACATTTATAATTTCTAAAATGTCTGTGGAATCTGTAATTGTTCTAAATGTTTTAAAAAGACAGAAATAATTTGAGTCAATTGTATCTTTCTTGGATAATAAAAAATACTGGTCACTAGGAAACAGCACCAATAGGAAGTTAACATACGAAAGCCATGTAGCTTATAGACACCGTCCTGCTGTAAAGAATAGAGGTGAGATGCAGCAGAGGGGAGAACAGAGAAGGTGCACTTAAAGTGGTGTGTGTTATACAGTTAAACAGGACTGTAGAGATTGTGATTGGACAATTTTACAGCTCTGCTTCAATTTTGCCAGAGCCAACCTAGAGCACTTTATTAAAGGAGTCAGATTGGGCAGCACGGCGGCGCAGTGGTTAGCACTGGGACTACGCCGCTGAGGACCCGGGTGCGAATCCTGGCCCTGGGTCACTGTCCTTGTGGAGTTTGCACGTTCTCCCCGTGTCTGCATCGGTTTCACCCCCACAACCTAAAGATGTGCAGGTTAGGTGGATTGGCCACGCTAAATTGCCCCTTAATTGGGAAAAAAAAATAATTGGGTACTCTAAATTTTTTTTTAAATTAAAGGAGTTAGATAATGGAGTCTCTGGGGAATCGGTCATCAAGACTGTTGCGAACCTACTTAGAAGTGTGCTGTTTCTGGGCAGCACGGTGGTGCAAGTGGTTAGCACTACAGCCTCGTGGCACCGAGGTCCCAGGTTCGATCCCGGCTCTGGGTCACTGTCCTTGTGGAGTTTGCACATTCTCCCCATGTTTGCCTGGGTTTCACCCCCACAACCCAAAAATGTGCAAGGTAGATGGATTGGCCACGCTAAATTGCCCCTTAATTGGAAAAAATGAATTGGGCACTCTAAAAATTAAAAAAAAAATTTTTTTAATTTAAAGTGTGCTGTTTGGGTGACGATTATCTCCCAGAGACACAGATGGAGCGGAGGGATCATTGCAGGTGAATGGAGGACAAAATCATCAAGTGAAAAAAGTGAGATCTCCGATATTCTGGAGGCAGAGTTGGGAAAACAGAGACTGTCTGTGGTGCCACATTTGAGTGGGGAGTGATCTGAATGCTTGTAATCTTGAGAGGTAGGCCAGAGCTTTCGGACTTCTCAGGCTGGCAGAATCGTCCGGTCCCGCAGACGATGCTCCCATGCCGTGGGTTTCCCAGCAGCAAGGTGTGCATTCAACGGGAAACCCCATTCACAACAGCGGACCTGCCAATGGTAGGCTGCCTGCTGCAGGAGTAGCAAAACACACAATAGGTTGCTCGGTATATCCCACCCATAGCCTTTGTTATATCACCTTTTCCTTGTGTAATTCATAGTTTGTATTGACTGTAATTTGCCTGTTAATTCTTGTATTAAAGTAAAAATCAAATCTTGCTGGTAACTTCATTTGAGGGTCATTAAGTTGATTTGATTATTTTGGTTTAGTTTCTCCACAGTGATCAAGATATCAGAAGAACGGCCCTGCCTTTCTTTGAATGGTAAACATAAATAGGAGCAGGAATAGGACATTGGGCCCTTGAAGCCTCCTCCACCAATCAATAAAATTATGACCGTTCAGTTTGTGTCTTCACTCCACTTCCATGCATACCTCATAACCCTTGACTGACTTCCCTGTATACCAAAAATCTGTCTAACCCAGCCCTGAATATATTCAGCGACCAAGCCTCCACTGCTTTTTGCAGTAAAGAATTCCAAAGATTAATAATCTATCAAAGGTTGACATTCAATGACATTACCATTGCTGAATTCCTCCACTGTCAACATCCTGGAGCTTACCACTGATCAGCCAGAGAAATATTTTGGCAAGAGCAGTTCAGAGGGTAGAATTGTAACTCACCTCTCGACTCCCTAGTCCGTCCACCACCTACAAAGCACAAGTCAGGAGTGTGACGTAATACTTGCCTGGAGGAGTTCAAACAAAACTCAAGAAGCTCAACACCGACAAAGCAGTTTGCTCGATCAGCACCCTGTTCATCATCACAAACAATCACAGTCTCCACCACTGACACACAGTAGCATCAGTTTGTAATATCTCCTGAAGATGCACTGTCGTAACTCACCAAGGCTCCATCAACAGCATCTTCCACACTTTCAATCTCTACCACCTAGGACAAGGGCAACACACGCATGGGAACATTACCACTTGCTAGTTCTCAGTCACTTACCACCCTGACTTGGAACCATAGAATTTACAATGAAGAAGGGGGCCATTCGGCCCATCAAGTCCTGCTTTCACTGTTGCTGTGTTTAAAACCTGGAACTCCCTTTGTTACAGTAGTGTGAATGAACCTACACCACATGGACTACAGAAGTTCAAGGCAGCAGCCCACCAATTCTGCTGAAGCAATAAACACACAAGTGGCATCTTGAGCGAATAAAAACTCATGCAAGACATTGATAACGTGATAAACTGCTCCATCAATACAAGAATGCTTTCTTTAATCACTTCCATAAATATATGATGCCTATTTAGTAAACATACATACTAAATTCAAATGCCTTTGTTTAGGATTTTAAATGCACTGACTTTCTTTTAACTTGGATATTTGAAACCATATTGAATTTTTCTGAAAGCTTTGATATCCACATTTTTAAGCTGTGTGTCTGCTTCTCATCAAGTGAGTTTGTTTTGGAAATTGTGTTGGGACTGATGCACTTTCATGCCTTCTTTGTGATCCAGCAAAACATTATCCTTTTGTGTTGTCACTGTAGTCTGACTCATTCTGAAACAAGCAATGAATACTTTGGAATTTTGCTCTAAATTTAATTATATTTGAAGGATAATTTTTACGAGTAATATGATTTTATAATTCCTGCCAAAAGAATTACTGAAATATATTGGAGAGATCACAATAGATTCTTTTCTCTAACTTTGCAAAAAAAGTAGATAATTTTGGACGTGATCTACCGGTCGTGTTGCAGCTGAAAAGCAGCACGGAGGGTAGAGCTTCCGGTATGCCACACCTCGTAAGACCGAACACGTTCTTGCGAGACGCTGCGATGTGAATCGTGCCCATTGTGGGCAGGATCACTTTCTAGCAAATCTGCAAATTAAGAGCGAGACAGTTAGTCTCACTCTAACATGCGATCCCGAGATCCAAAGCGTGGGATTCAACTTCTTCACCTTGGAGATCGTGGGCAAGCACCGTTCAGTGCTGGTCTCCACAAATGGGGAGAAGACGGAATGGCACTCGTGGAGGCCCCCCAGATATTTGCCCTCTGGGCAGGTTGGCATCCTGGCACGACTGGTCTCTCCCAGGCACCATCAGCTTGGCACCCTGGCAGTGCCACCCGAGTGCCAGCTTGGCACTGCCAAGGCAGCAGGCACGGTCATGATGGCATTTTTCACAGCAGAGATTGGGTTGGGGTGCATTGTGCAGGTGTCTGGCGGGCAGAGAATCCCCTTATACGTGGTTGGGGCTTGAGGAGGGCGCAGCGCAAGAGGTCTCTTCCTGCACTGAGGAGTTCCGGTCAGTAGAGCTCCTCGGTTCAGGAATGGGGCTGAGTGCGGCCTCAGGCGTTCGATGTTGGTTAATCGCGAGCTACGGGACCCTGTCCCCACTCGGGTAGATCACGCCCATCGTGTCTATAAGCATTTAAAATAAGTGCCTCAAAACAAACCAATTACCAGGAAAGAATAACACAATCTGGCAATGTGGAGCATAGTAGTTTCTACTAACATAACCAAGATTCCAAATGTTCTAGAATGCACCCACCTTTGCTGCATTGCAAATTATTAAACCACACTTTTGGAATAACAATAAATCTCCAATCTTAGAGTTAGTTTGAGTGTTTGGTTTGATAATTTGAGTGCTTTTTCAAAACTCATCAGCTGAGAGAACAGATCCACAAAAAGTAGTATTCGTTGATAATACTGCACACCTCAATATATTTTCACAAGCCATCAGTCATAGAAATTCTGTTTTGTTTTGTCGTCATCCCCAGCATTCAGTTGCTTGGGAGTATCAATAATAATAGATTGGTTAGTTTAAGGAGCGGTAGGTTAATTGTGTGGGTGGTGCGTGGTGTACATGGGAGGTCCGTTGGGCCTGTGGAGGACTGGAGTGCATGATGCACAGGTGGCTGCCAATGGATGATGGCGGGTGGTGAGATTAACAAAAACCATGGCAGGTAAGGGGAGTCCGATAACAAAATGGTCCTGGCTCAATAGATACATCTCTGAGGTTGGATAGGGATTGATGAGATGGGGATTGCAAAAGCAGATGGGTATGGCAAGGAAGGAGTGGCTGAGATGATGGAATTGTTTAAGTGTGGCAAAATAGGGATTATTATTTGATACTTGTCCAAAACTACTCTTTGTGCTAAAGTGAAGATTCACTAAATTGGAATGAAATTTCCTTTTAGAAAAGCTTACAGGTGAATTAAAAGATTACATCAGTTTTCTTTCAATAGACAAAGATTAACAATAACAGTCTATATCCTCCAAAGGTTCTACAGTCTAATGCCAAAAGGCATATCAACACACAAATTTAGATTCAAGGCAAGAGAAGTTAGTGTTGCTCTGAAAGTTGCATCCTAAACAAGAACTTTGTCATGGAACAATATGGGCAGTTGGGAAACTTTACTTCAATGATAAGACGTTTCCGGTAGCACAGTGGTTAGCACTGTTGCTTCACAGCTCCAGGGTCCCAGGTTTGATTCCCGGCTTGGGTCACTGTCTGTGTGGAGTCTGCACGTTCTCCCCGTGTCTGCGTGGGTTTCCTCCGGGTGCTCCGGTTTCCTCCCACAAGTCCCGAAAGATGTACCATTAGGACATTCTGAATTCTCTGTGTACCCAAACTGGCGCCGGAATGTGGCGACTAGGGGCTTTTCACAGTAACTTCATTGCAATGTTAATGTAAGCCCACTTGTGACAATAAAGATTACTATTAACTCAGGAGAAAACATTTCAAAATTACGGTCCTATTCTGTGACTATAAACAGGTCTCTTGACATTAAGGGGCCAAAGGCAGATATATGGACTTAATAATAATAATCTTTATTAGTGTCACAAGTAGACTTACATTAACACTGCAATGATGTTATTGTGAAAACTAGTCGCCACACTCCGGTGCCTGTTCGGGTACACAGAGGGAGAATTCAGAATGTCCACTTCACCTAACAGCACGTCTTTCAGGACTTGTGGGAGGAAACTGGAGCACCCGGAGGAAAGTCTCGCAGACACGGGAAGAATGTGCAGACTTCGCACAGTGACCCAGGCCGGGACGCTAACCCGGAATCCTGGCGCAGTGAAGCAACATTAGGCCGCAGATCAGCCATGATCTCATTAAATGGCGGGACAAGCTCGAAGGGCTGAATGGCCTGATCCTGTTCCTATGTGCATTCAAAAAGTGAGATGTTTTGAATAGGTCTGTAATTAAAGAATTACTAGAAATCCTGTATTTAAATAGCACTGGGCAATATTGATACTAATTCAACTGCAATGCTTGTGGGTCTAGTGATAGTTATGAACAAATCAAGGATTTGACTTTTAGGTGTACATTTATCATGTGATTATTTTCACGCCTTGTAGAATGTTAAATATCCTCTGGGAACATACAGAACTCAAAAGAGAGAGACCACACTTAATAGCAATATAAGGGGTACCCCAATGATATGGTGGGGAATCCTACTGGGTAGTTTCCATGTAAGGGTTTACCCGGCAATTGCCTAGAGGTGCTAACTTCCTCTGGACAACTGCACTCGTCTGAAAACCATCGACAAAAGCGATTTAAATTACTAACTTTAGACAGTTCTGCCATTTTTACCCTGATGTTACTCTGAAAGAGTTAAAGTAAACAAAAATAACTTCCAGCTCCAGAGTAACTAAACACCCCAGACCCAATCTCATACGGGACATCCCGCACACACGTGACTCCCCAGGGGACCCACCACATACCACCCCCACCGCCCTCCCCTTCCCAGTGCAACCCAATGTGACCCCATCTCGTTTGAATCACTTACCATTGAAACTTACCGTCTCACTTTTAATGGTCCCTTCAAACACCTCCTTTATGGCAGCTAGTGCCATAAAATGGGTAGTTTCTTACCCCTCTGCTCCTCAGTTACTCCACAGCAATGCAGCCAGCGCGCAATTCTGAGCTCCCGTCTCACCCAGCCTGAGTGAGGACGGTTGGGCGAGACGGTGGCTTTGCAATTATAGCATGGGTAAGTCCGACAAGTGTCAATTCAACGGAGATTGCCACTCTAAGGAAGTTACAACTCTTCATCTTCAACTCTCCCACAACTGTAATTCCCCATGCTAGCATCATCCCGGATTGCATTC
The DNA here is from genome assembly GCF_047496885.1 of Scyliorhinus torazame. Lineage (NCBI taxonomy): Eukaryota > Metazoa > Chordata > Chondrichthyes > Carcharhiniformes > Scyliorhinidae > Scyliorhinus > Scyliorhinus torazame. The sequence continues at coordinate 245,817,034 of NC_092716.1, forward strand.
CCCTCCTTTATTCCTGTCTTCTATGCCCAAATATAAATCCCAAAATGGTGCTGGCCGTTTTTTCTTTAGCACGCACACGTCTGGAGAAATAAGTACTTTTGACGCATATACAGTTTTTTGACGCATGCAGTTATTTCACAACTTTTCTTTCTCTCAGGTTTCCCTCCTAAATTGCATTTACTCACATTTATATCATAACCATGGCACTGCCCGTGAGAGAATGTCATCCCAGGTCCTTGACAATAGTCCACTTCACCATTATCCAAAACCTCCAGTTTTGGGCTGTCACCCAGTGCTGCTTCCTTTACTGCATAATTTCCAAACCTTCTCCAATTCAAGCAGTATCCGTTTATTCATCCCTTTGTTTCCCGTCTACTAATCTACATCCTCCCTGTGCTTGGGCAAGCTGCATGTTAAATTAAACCCCCGCCCCTTCCTAAACGGATATAGGTGACGGTTTCAAAGTGAAAACACCTGTACGGTAAGGGGAGGTCAACAGAACTTTCGGCACTCATGCCACGCTTAGTCAGCATCACTTAATGCTTCTGCTGGTAAAAGCGCCCTGGGGTAGTTACCATCAGCAGAACAAGAAACTCCAGAAAGTGGTATTTAAAAATTGACTGCTGTGACAGCTAAAATAAGTGCAGTGTTGTAAGACATGTTCAAACTCCTCAATTCCACCAGCAGTCAACAATCAATATCTTGTAGGAAATTACCTTAAATTTGATGTCATTGCAGATGTTGACTCTGTTTGGGGTAATGTGTGTTTTTGGTTACAGCAGTACCTTACTTTTAACTAATTTGTATTATTGACTATATACAGATAACTACACTTAAGCTAATCTCAGAATTATTCTTGCGATCATAAATTACACAAAATTGAAGACAGAACAATTTTAATATTTTTTTTTTTTACTTGTGAATATTTTGGCTTAAAATTACAATATTAATAATCCATCCCACATAGTAAAAACTACAAAAGTTACATTTTAATATTGATTTACAAAGATTCTGCTTTATTTTTATAACATGGGGATAATGTACATCCAAAGTTATTTACAAGACAAGAACTGTTAAAACCATGTACTGTATATAGACCACAATCGGGTAAACAGCTACTGGTGGTCAACTTAATTCAAGAGGTAGTTACCATTACTTAAAATGAGTACATAAAATAATACCCCTTTATATCTTAATCCAATAATTTACAATACAAATTTGAAAATGTGTCATATGCACAGTATCTACAACCCATTCCTGAAATTTCAGTTTTGGAAGTAATTTTTGGCATCTCCTAACCTCCTGAGGAACTACAAGTGATGAATCCATAATCTGGTATTCACATTTGTTTATGCTAAGTGTGTGGAGCTTCTGTTTATTCTTCAGAGTAGGCAAGTGTTAAGTTACTCAGCAGGGAATATGCTGTGAAGAAACAGCAATACAATCTGGCAGTGATTTTTTTTCCAGAAAAATGACATTTAACTGCAAATATAAGCAAACAGCTACTTAAAGGACAAAAACATACAGCGAAATCATGAGGCAGAATGCACCATAAAAATAGTTGCTATTTTAAAAAATAAATCTTTCTCGTCAACAAGTTTACAAACACCGTTGTAAGATGCTGCAGTTATATAGTGTACACACACAATTAGTCTGTTTGGGTAATTCTCTTTTTGTAAGAACAGATGGCTCAAAAAAAAAAAAAAAAACTTATTGAATGTGATTCCCTTTTCTTTTGACAACTGTCAGATTGAAGAAAAAGTGCTTCCCAGAATAAAAGTTCACACAAGGAAAAGTTAGATTGTTTCTAAGTGTTCATACATGTACCTTGCTGGCATTTTAAGTCTTCTGCAGTTAGTCTTTGATCCTTGGAATATTATACGCATAGTGAACCAAAGGAAATCCCCGACTTTGATAGAAGCAGGCCCTCCCACAGGCCTGGACTTGGTCGGAACTATCTGAAACAAAGGAGTCTCCCTCGTCAGCATATTCTGAATGAGCAGACTGAGTCCCAGAGTCTGACCAGTAGCCGTTGGGCCGCTGGCAAGGCACCGCAGCCAGGGCTGGGCAGCTATGTGACTTCACTAAGTGTTTGCACGTTGAAGGTTTTGTCAGTAACAATGATTCACAACAGTCACATACAGAGAGATTGCCCTGTAGGTGGGTATACATTCCACAGTCACAGAAGAATTCTGGTGTCACACAGCTGCTTTGAGCGTTCACTGTAACTGCAACCGATTTGTCTTTTTGCTTTGGGCGCCATTTCAACATATTCCAGTCGTCTTTGAATCGCGGATTGAAGAAAACATAGAGGACAGGGTTCAGGCAAGCAGGCAGCGGAAGGAAGATTAGTGTTACGGACTTCATTATTTCAGGGCTGATGGAGATTGCACTGATAAGAGGTGCAAATGAGAAAAAAGCAACAGGACAGAAGAAAATGCAGTTGGTGAAAATTAACCAGGCAACATGCTTAATCATACTTGACTGAGAATTTTCTGCAAGATCCTCTTTTTCCAAGTTGCAGTAGAGCTTTGTGTAGACAACTGCCATTAGCAGGAAAGCTATTGAGTTTAGCAACACCAGAGTTACTGTATAACCCAAGGAAGGAGATTCACCAGTGGGGAAGGGCAAACAGAGTGGAGAAGCTGAAAATTCTCCGATATGAAACCATGGAAGGCAAGCTATCACTGCAGCAACCAAGACAGCAAAGGCAGCAGCTATCTGAAAGTGTATCAGCCGATGGCTTTTCCCTTTTTTGATCAGGTCACGTGTGGTCATAGCCCGTTCAAATGATGCCAAGGTGAGGAAGAAGATGGATGCTTCAGAAGAGATCATGGCGAGGAATCCGGCAACTTTGCAGCCACATCCTGTCTCCCACCAGGCACCAAATCGAGCAAAATCTCCCCAAGAGACTGAATCTAGAATAGTCAGGGTACCAATATATACTCCCATTAAGAGATTGGCTGCCGCAATTAGACCCACAAACAGCTTTGCAGAAGACAACGGTGCACACGATGCAAATGTTGTTACGACAACAAGAATATTGAAAATCAGCGCCACTAGGAAGATGAACCATACAGTCAGACGAATCATCCAGCTGCCCAGCAAATGTTGGCATGGTTTGAATGCACCTAGTGGAGACAAAAATCAAACTCATTACTAAAGGATCATTGGTTTACTAAAGTAGGTTTGTTGACATATATACTTCTCAAACAGAAAAGCTGCTCTCTCCCTGTCTAAGAAAAAAACTTCCATAAATTTCTAGATACAATAAGCTCTGTCCTGAAGCACCAGCAGATTGTTTTTATGGAGAGATTACAATGCTCGGTGTTTTCGCATCCACAAGATATGGATGGCGAAAAGGTTGCTAGGCTCCCTCAATGTCCTCAATCACGCAGCTAAGGTGACGCTTGCATAGTCCGTTTCTTTTGTTGATTTTGATGCTTTTTAACCTATTAAACCATGTATGCTCCCAGCAGGTAATTATTCTTTCAGTAGCCTTACAGAACTGTCCATTGTTTCAATTAAACTACTGTATTGCATTCTTTTATTATGCTTAGACACACTCTGTGAACTTACCGGCTCAATTAGTTTTAAAAAAAAAGGATTTTAATGGCTCGTTAATTAAAATGAGTGCACTGCAGCAGACAATATTATGCATCATAATAGTTGATATTACTTTATTTGCCCCGCATCCATCTTTATGCATTATTGAAGTTTTAAAAATAGATGTCCACCTGGGTACTGGCAGCGACAAACTTTCTTTATGGGAAACGTACCACTTTTATTGACAATAATTTGCAATTATATTTTTAAAAATGCCCCAAAATGCATGATCAATACAAGGGTGAAACTGAAATCCTGGTCCAAAAGATGGGTCTTCTGAAGGCTTTTAGAGATGGTAGACATGGAGAGGTAGAGGGAGGTCCAGAGAGTGAGGTTAACACAGCTGATGGCTCTTGCACCAACGTTGGATGAAAGGGCGTGTGCACAGCAAGCAAATTAAAAACGGAGTACTATTGGTTGTCCTGAGATTAATTCATGCAAATGGATAACTAAATGGGTGCTGTCTGATAGATTGATTATACTTTGATTGATAACTATTCTGGAGGACAGCAGTGTTTACGCAATTTAGATTGTAGCCACACTCGGTGGAAACCTCAAGATCTACTGCTCCCAAGTTAGCTCTGAACAAATGCAGGAATAGAAGCATAACTGACTTCAGTGGCTCCAGACTCCCTCACATTTGACCAAATTAAATAAATGGATCACTTGCATGTGACAACAATTGTGTTGTGCTATAAAACAGAATAAATGTTCTATGTTCTAAAACTCTCTCTGCTGTACTAAGGTAATTAAGCCTGCTGCTCTATGGAGACATGAGGGAATTAATGAAACAGTGTTATAATAATAATAATAACTTCTCACAAGTAGGTTGTCACAATGAAGTTACTGTGAAAAGCCGCTAGTCGCCACATTCCGGCGCCTGTTCAGAGATGCTGGTACAGGAATTGAACCCGCGCTGCTGCCTTATTCTTCATTACACGGCAGCGATTTAGCCCAGTGTGCTAAACCAGCCCTGTTGGGTTCCTTTCAGTATCTGCTTCTCAATATAGCTTTATTGAGACTCCATTTCCAACTAGTTGGTTTAAAAATGCTCCTTATGGCACACCAGACCTTCAACTATTTCAGTTTGAGCGCACCTAAGGAACAAATCAGCTTCAGAAAGAGAGAAATCAGAACGAGCAAACCAGCATTAAGCAACTTCTTTGCAAATATTCATCTACCAACACATGCAAAGTAACTTAAACATGGAATTTTGTGAGTAGTACCTGAAGATGGAGTACAGTGCACTGTGGGCTGAATCTTTGCTTCGTCATTTTTAATCTCATCATCGACACTTTGGCCTAAAGAAAAGACCACAGAATGTTTGATGACTCATCACTTTAATACTGTGCCACAAACACTGAAAAAGGTCATCACAAGCCACTTATTTTGCAGAATTGAACATGCTAGCATGATATTGTTTTCTGAAACTTGCAATTCATTCGGACTTGTGCCACTCATGCCTACAATTAGAGCAGCTCAAGAATTCCAGGGTCAAACAGGGCAGAACTTCGCAGCAGCTGGAAAGGATTCTGTAATGGAGGGAAAGTGGCTAGACATTTTGATTCATGTGAAAACTAATGATGTCGGCAAGAGGATTTGGAAGTTAGGTTAAAGGCTTAAGAAAAACAGCCTTCCTCCCCCATCCTGTATTATGCACTGAACCAGTTCTGGAGAAGCAGTCTAACATGTGGCTTGAGACATGGTGCAAGAACATTCGCTGTACAACTTTGGGGAACTAATGCTGCCAAAATGGAAAGCTATCTAGATCAGAAAACTTTCACTTGGTCTGAACTGACAAATAAGATAAATGGGATGTTGAGGAAGGTTTTACACTAACATTGCACAAGAATCAGGGTGAATACAGAAGCCAAAGAAGGTTAAGTACAGTAGTCTAAAATTTGTGGAGGGTGACCCGGTTGCATTTATATGAAGAGAGAGAGAGAGAGTATAAGAGATAGATGAGCTGGAAGGTTAATCGGGCGGCATGATAGCACAGTGGTTAGCACTGTTGCTTCACGGTCCCAGGTTCGATTCCCGGCCTGGGTCACTGACTGTGCAGAGTCTACACGTTCTCCCCGTGGCTGCATGGGTTTCCTCCGGGTGCTGCTCCGGTTTCCTCCCACAAGTTCCGAAAGACAAGCTTGTTGGGTGAATTGGACATTCTGAATTCCCCCTCAGTATACCCGAACAGGCACTGGAGTGTGACGACTAGGGGATTTCACAGTAACTTCATTGCATTGTTAATGTAAGCCTACTTGTGACAATAATAAAGATCATTATTATTAGTAGGAAACAAGTAAAACATCACAGCAGTAAGTGAAACTTGGATTGAGAAGGAAGATGAAGACAGACCAACAGGATGGTACACTTTACAAAGAACAAAGCAGAATATAAATTAATTGGCGAAAAATGGCTCATCAGGGAGGCATTCTGCGACTTCCGGTTGCGGTGATGCCGAGCTAGCCGCACGTTTCGGCGGCTCCAGCTCCGACGGACCTTCGGGCTCTTCTAAGAGCCCCAACGGGGAATTTTTTGAAGACCCAACCCGGTGTGGGGTGTGTGAGAAGGGAGTCCCCCCCAAACGAAGGAGGAAAAAACCGGCGGCGGCGGCTGCAGCCCGAGGAATCGTCGACCAAAAGGTCATAGGGAGAGAAGTACAAGATGGCGGCGGAGAAAGCGCAGGCGACATGGGGGCCTGAGCAGGATGAAATCGTGAGACAGTGCGTGGAGCTGCTGAAGAGGGAGGTGCTGACCCCGATGCTACAGGCAATTGAGGGGCTCAAGGAGACATTAAAGACCCAGGAGACAGAGCTCCGCGTGGTGGAGCAGAAGGTGACAGATAATCTGGACGAGATCCTGGGCCTGGCGGTTAAGACTCAGACGCACGAGGCACTTCATAAAAAGTGTACTGAAAGGATCGAGGCCCTAGAAAACGGAGCGCGAAGGAAGAACCTTCGGATACTGGGTCTCCCTGAGGGTGTGGAAGGAGTGGACTGTGGAGCGTACGCAAGTACGATGCTGAGCTCACTGATGGGTGCTGAGGCCCCTACGGGCCCCATGGAGGTGGAGTGGGCAAATCGGATTCCGTCGAGAAGACCAAAAGCGGGAGAACCACCGAGGGCGATAATCTTGCGATTTTACCGCCTTAAGGACAGAGAAGAGGTCCTGAGATGGGCTAAAAAGGTGCGGAGTAGCAGATGGGAGAATGCTGTGGTACGGATATACCAGGATTGGAGTGCGGAGGTGGCGAGAAGGAGGGCGAGCTTCAACCGAGCCAAAGAGGTGTTGCATAAAAGGAAGGTGAAGTTTGGGATGCTGCAGCCGGCAAGACTATGGGTCACGTATCAGGAGAGACACCATTATTTCGAGACGGCGGAGGAAGCATGGTCCTTCATCAAAGAAGAGAAATTGGATCGGAACTGAGGGACTGATGCTGCAGGAAATGTTATTGTTATTGATTTTGTTAATGTTATGGTTGAAGTTAATTGAGAAGCAAACTGGGAAGGGGGGGAGACATTGGGGAAATGTGGGCGCCGGTGAGGGGGGGAAAGACGGGACATAGTCGGAGAATGGGGAAGGGGAGGGGGAGGGGAAAGGGAGCTGCGCCATAAGAGGCGGGTCAGGTAAAGTGATGTTCCCGCGCCAGAAAGAATAAGGCGGGAAGACAGGCGCAAGGCGGATGGGAGTTCCCCCACACGGGGGGGGTCGAGGAGTGAGCAGGAGTAGCCGGGGTCAGTAGAAGTCAGCTGACTTACGGAAGTGATATGGGGGGAGCAATCATGCTAGATAGGGATCTAGCTGGGGGGGGGGGGGGGGTGGTAGACAACTGGGTTGCTGCTGCGGAAATCCAAAAGGAAATGGCTAAAGAGTGGGTGGGCGGGGATGGTGTGCGACGCTGGGGGAGCGAGCGGGAGCGCGGAGGCGGGATATGGGACTGGCCGAGAAAAGGTAATGGCTAGTCGACACGGGAGGGGGGCAGGTAGTCCCCTAGTGAGGCTGATCACGTGGAACGTGAGAGGCCTGAACAGACCGATAAAAAGGGCCCGAGTGCTCGCGAATTTGAAAGGACGAAGGGCAGACGTGGTTATGCTCCAAGAGACGCACCTAAAGGTGGCGGACCAAGTTAGGCAAAGGAAAGGATGGGTGGGACAGGTGTTCCACTCAGGACTGGACGCAAAGAACAGAGGGGTGGCCATTTTGGTGGGGAAACGGGTAGCATTTGAAGCAAAGAACATCGTAGCAGATAGCGGAGGTAGATATGTAATGGTGAGTGGTAGGCTGGAGGGAATGGAGGTGGTGTTGGTTAATGTGTATGCCCCAAATTGGAACGATGCGGGATTTATGAGACGGATGCTGGGGCGTATACCGGACCTGGAGGTAGGAAACTTGATTTTAGGAGGGGACTTTAATACGGTGCTGGACCCGGGGCTAGATAGATCAAGCTCAAGGACCTGAAGAAGGCCGGCAGCAGCCAAGGTACTTAAGGGGTTTATGGACCAAATGGGGGGAGTGGATCCATGGCGATTTCTTAGACCTAGGGCTAGGGAGTTTTCCTTCTTCTCCCATGTCCATAAAGTGTACTCCCGGATAGATTTTTTTGTTTTGGGAAGGTCGTTGATCTCTAGGGTGGAAGAAGCTGAGTACTCAGCCATAGCGGTTTCGGATCATGCCCCACATTGGGTGGACCTGGAATTAGGAGAAGACAGGGAGCTGAAATCACTCTGGCGATTAGATGTGGGACTGATGGCGGATGAGGGAGTGTGTGCAAGAGTGCGGGGGTGTATTGAGAGATACCTGGAGGTCAATGACGACGGCGAGGTCCCTGTGGGAGTGGTTTGGGAAGCACGAAAAGCGGTGGTCAGAGGAGAGCTGATCTCTATTGGGGCCCACAAAAGGAAAACAGAGGCCAAGGAAAGGGAAAGATTACTGGGGGAGATTTTAAGGGTGGACAGGGAATTTGCAGAGACCCCGGAGGAGGAATTGTACAGGGAGAGGAGACGACTCCAGACGGAGTTTGACCTTCTGACCACCAGAAAGGCGGAGGTACTGTGGAGGAAGGCAGAGGGGAGGAGGTATGAATATGGGGAAAAGGCTAGTCGCCTGTTGGTTCATCAATTGCGAAAGAGGGCAGCAGCGAGGGAGATAGGAGGAATTAGAGACAAAAGGGGAGACACGGTGCGAAGGGCAGGAAAGATAAATGAGGTGTTCAAGACCTTCTATGAGGAACTGTATAGGTCTCAACCCCCAGAGGGAGAGGAGGGGATGCGGCAGTTCCTGGGCCAATTGAGGTTCCCGAAAGTGGAGGAGCAGGAGGTGGTAGGCCTGGGGGCACCGATTGAGGTGGACGAGGTTATTAAGGGACTGGGAAGCATGCAAGCAGGGAAGGCCCCGGGGCCAGACGGGTTCCCGGTGGAATATTACAGAAAATATGTGGACTTGTTGGCCCCGTTGATGGCGAGGACGTTCAATGAGGCCAGGGAAGGGGGGACTCTACCCCCGACGATGTCGGAGGCGATGATATCGCTAATTTTGAAGAGGGACAAAGATCCGTTGCAGTGCGGGTCCTATAGACCTATTTCACTATTGAACGTGGACGCCAAATTGCTGGCAAAGGTACTGGCATCGAGGATAGAGGACTGTGTCCCGGGGGTGGTGCACGAAGACCAGACAGGGTTCGTAAAAGGGAGACAACTGAATGTTAACGTGCGACGACTATTAGGGGTGATAATGATGCCCCCAGTGGAGGGGGAGGCAGAGATAGTGGCGGCAATGGACGCAGAGAAGGCATTTGATAGGGTGGAGTGGGAGTATTTATGGGAAGTGTTAAGGAGGTTTGGGAACGGGTTTATTAGCTGGGTTGGACTTCTTTATGGGGCTCCAACGGCAAGCGTAGTTACAGGTCGACATAGATCGGAGTATTTCCGACTATATAGGGGAACAAGACAGGGATGCCCGCTGTCTCCATTGTTGTTCGCGTTGGCAATTGAACCTCTGGCCATGGCGTTGAGAGACTCCAGGAAATGGAGAGGGGTGATTAGAGGGGGAGAAGAACACTGAGTCTCGTTATACGCGGATGACCTATTGTTATACGTGTCGGACCCAGTGGGGGGGATGATAGAGGTTATGCGAATTTTGAGGGGGTTGGGGGATTTCTCGGGGTATAGGCTAAACATGGGGAAGAGTGAATTATTCGTGATACATCCAGGGGACCAGAGTAGAGAGATAGAAGGCTTGCCTCTAAGGAAAGTGGAAATAAACTTCCGATACCTGGGGATTCAGATCGCTAGGAGCTGGGGAACCTTGCACAGACTTAATCTGACACGGCTGGTAGAACAAATGGAGGAGGACTTCAAGAGGTGGGACATGCAGCCTCTATCGCTGGCGGGCAGGGTGCAAGCAATTAAGATGATGGTCCTCCAGAGGTTCTTATTTGTATTTCAATGTCTCCCTATACTAATCACCAAGACCTTTTTAAATAAAATAGACAGGAGCATCACGAGCTTCGTGTGGGCAGGGAAAGTTCCGAGAGTAAGGAGGGGGTTCCTTCAGCGTAGTAGGGACAGAGGAGGATTGGCACTACCGAACTTGGGCGATTACTATTGGGCCGCCAATGTGGCAATGATACGTAAATGGATGATGGAGGGTGAGGGAGTGGCGTGGAAAAGACTGGAGAGAAAGTCCTGTAAAGGGACGCGCTGGTGACGGCGCCGCTACCGTTCTCACCTAAAAAGTTTACCACGAACCCGGTGGTGGCGGCAACATTGAATATCTGGGGACAGTGGAGGCGACAGAGAGGGGTGCGGGGAGCCCTGGTGGGGTCCCCAATCAGGAACAACCATAGGTTCGCCCCAGGTAGAATGGATGGAGGATTTCAGAGCTGGTACCAGTTGGGAATTAGGAGGGTGGGAGATTTATTTATAGATGGGACTTTTGCGAGCTTGGGAGCATTGGAGGAAAAGTATAAGTTGCCCCGGGGAAATTTCTTGAGATATATGCAGGTGAGGGCGTTTACTAGACAACAGGTGAGGGAATTTCCGTTGCTCCCAACACAGGGGATACAGGACAGGGTGCTTTCAGGGGTGTGGGTCAGAGAGGGCAAGGTGTCAGAGATTTATCGAGAGATGAGGGAAGAGGGAGAGGAGTCAGTGGGCGAACTAAAAGGAAAGTGGGAAGAAGAATTAGGGGAGGAGATAGAGGAGGGTATGTGGGCTGATGCCCTAAGCAGGGTAAATTCCTCTTCCTCATACGCCAGGCTTAGCCTGATTCAATTTAAGGTGCTACATAGAGCACACATAACGGGAACAAGATTGAGCAGGTTCTTTGGAGTGGAGGACAAATGTGGGAGGTGTGGCGGGAGCCCGGCAAACCACGCACATATGTTTTGGGCGTGCCCGGCACTGGAAGGGTATTGGAAGGGAGTGACGGGAGTGATTTTGCAGGTGGTGAAGGCCCGGGTCAAACCAGGCTGGGGGTTAGCTCTATTTGGAGTTGCGGAAGAGCCGGGAGTGCAGGAGGCGAAAGAGGCCGACGTTGTGGCCTTTGCGTCCCTAGTAGCCCGGCGCAGGATCCTACTCATGTGGAAGGAGGCGAAACCCCCCCGGACTGGAGGCCTGGGTAAATGATATGGCGGGGTTCATTAAACTGGAGCAGATAAAGTTTGCCCTGAGAGGATCGGCTCAAGGGTTCACCAGGCGGTGGCAGCCATTTCTCGACTACCTAGGGGAACGTTAGAGGAAGACAGATGACCAGCAGCAGCAACCCAGGGGGAGGGGGGGGGGGGGGGTTTAGTTTAGGTCAATAGATAATGGGGTTTTGTTACTTGGGTATTGTTAAAAATTTCTGTATTGTTACTGTTGTGTTTGTTTTGTAAGAGGGAAAATTGTTGTTTGGGAAAAAAAATTTCAATAAAATATATTTTTTAAAAAAAGGGAGGCATTCTGCAAAACTGAGAAAAAGGACACGGTTTACTCCTAATAATTTTTTTGTGGTACAAAAATTTAATTTATTCAGTAAAAATCAGATCATTTGAAGTGACTCAAAGTAGATGAGACTGCATTGGAAATAAAGCTGAATCCCTTTTGAAAAAGTCAGTGAAATGAGTAAACAACTCAAAGGAAGTAGTTGTACTGCGATGGGAGGCCATAAAGCAGAGGAGTTGTTCGTTTCTCAGTTGATATCATGAGTCACCAACACTGACTTAGCTGTACAATGGGGATAGCCTGTTCGGTGTAGATTTGATAGTAACCAATGATGAGGGGGTAAACAAAGGAACAACTGGGGCCTAGTGATCATAACATTCTTTCTTTCACAGCGATTGTGCACCTTGTGTTGCCCTATTATGTATTTTCTTTTCATGTACCAAATGATCTGTTGAGCTGCTCGCAGAAACATACTTTTCACTGTACCTCGGTACATGTGACAATAAACAAATCCAGTCCCAACCAATGAGGGAAGAGCATAAAAGGAAGCATATTAAACAAACGTTTAGGAAAAGTTGACTGGGGGAATTAATGACAGTATTAAAATAGGCAAAAATATCAAGATAAAAGATGGAGAAAATAGAAAATGATTGTTTTAAAATAACACGGCAACTTAACCTTGAAATTATTCAAAGTCAACAGTTATTGGAGAAACAGAGGGAGGAAGAATACTAAATTCTAAAAGGTTTAAGAATAGAATAGGATAGAGACATACATAAAGACATGCTGGGAAACACAGAAAATCCAAGATGCAAAGAGAAAGTGAACAAAATATAATTAAGCAAGGCTTAAGAGAGATGGGGAGGGGCTACTAAGAGATCAAATAAGGAGATGGCAGCTGTGTTAAGGGAAGCTGCTGAAGCACAAATCCACTGATTTGTAACAGCAGTCAATTCTAAAACAATAGATTAAACAATTAATAGTATGTGCTAAGTGGGAGCTTTTACATTTGCAAGGGTCTATATAAGGGGATTTGAGTACACAAATAAAGTCTTGCTACAATTGTACAGGACTTTGGCAAGACAACAGCTGGAGTAGTGGACACAGTTTTGGTATACATATACAAGAAAATATATACTTTTCTTGAAGACAGTAAAGCAAAGATTCAATAGATAGGTTTCTGGGATGAGAGAGGGAGAGTTGTTCCTCGTTAAGAGACTAAGTAATTTGGGCCTAAGACTCTCTGGAGAGGTTATCACACTGAAACATACAAGGTTCTGAAGGTGCACAGTCAGCAGAGACTACAGCATGCGGGGCCAATCTCAGGATAAGGGAGTGATCATTTAGATATGAGATGAGGAGAAATTTCTTCATTCAGAAAAGCTTGGGAGCCTTTGAAATTCTCTACCCGAGGGGGTCGGAGATGCTCCATTACGGAGTACATTTAAATCTGTGATGGACAAGATTTTTGGTCACTCAGGGAATCAAGGGAAGCGAGGAGCAGGTGGGGAAGTGGAGTAGAGGCTGAGGATCAGCTATATTCTAGGGGCTGGTTTAGCACCGTGGGCTAAACAGTTAGCTTGTAATGCAGAACAAGGCCAGCAGCGCGGGTTCAATTCCCGTACCAGCCTACCCGAACAGGCACCTGAATGTGGCGACTAGGGGCTTTTCACAGTAACTTCATTGAAGCCTACTTGTGACAATAAGCGATTATTATTATATTCAGACTGAATGATGGAGCAGGCTCGAGCATTTATGGCCTACTCCTAGTTCTTATGTTTTAGTATTCTTATAGCAGAGGTTACCGAAGCTCAAGGTTTATAAACACTGGGCTTTGATAACTTTCATCCAGGGCTCTGATAGAATTGGTTGAAAACATTTCAAATTCATGACTAATATTTTCAAGAAACACGCAAAGTTAAGTCACAAAGCATTGGGGAAAATAAATCAAATATGGTTATTTTTTTATTTTTTTTAAAAAGGGTTATGTGGAAATCACCAAATTACAAATCTGTCGGCCTGATTTTGACTACTATTTTGGTATGATACAATAATATAATAGAGTAATTGACTGATCATGGCAATCAATTTCTATCAACTGTCTACAACAGACTCAGACTGGGAGCATAAAGCACTCTGTGGTAAAAAGCTTTGGGAATCATAGATCCAAAGTTACCTACTTATCCCAAGCATGATACACTTGCTATGTGCCATGTCTCCATTCACTCAAATTGCATCACAAAATATAATCTGAAATCCTAATATTAATGGTGGAGTAAATGTGACTCAACCACACAACATACTGAGGACCCGGGTTCGAATCCCGACCCTGGATCACTGTCCGTGTGGAGTTTGCACATTCTCCCCATGTATGCGTGGATTTCACCACCGCAACCCAAAGATGTGCAGGTGAGGTGGAATTTCCATGCTAAATTGCCCTTAATTGGAAAAAAAAATAATTGAGTAAGAAGGAACAAAAACACACAACATAATAAATAAATATTAGCTAGGTCAGAAGATTGAACAGTTTCCAGCAATCTTAAAAGGGGAAAGGTATAGAATTGACAATCCCCACCCTTAGCACAACATTGGTGGTATTAGGACAGACACCCAAACCTTTGGCTGTCCATCCTTTCAGTGGCGTGGCATGGTGGCACAGTGGTTAGCATTGCTCCCTCAGCGCCAGGGACTCGGGTTCAATTAAGCTCTCGGGTGACTCACATTCTCCCCGTGTCTGCGTGGGTTTCCTCCGGGTGCTTCGGTTTCCTCCCAAAGTCCAAAACTGTGCAGGTTAGGTGGATTGGCCAAGCTAAAAGTTCCCCTTGGTGTCCAAAGATGTGCAGGTTAGGTAGGGTTACCGGGGATAGGGCAGTGGAGTGGGTCTAGGTAGGGTGCTCTTCAGAGGGTCAGTGCAGACTTGATGGGCTGAATGGCCTCCTTCTGTACTGTAAGGATTCTATGACGATGACAGCACTGGACAATTTGAGTAATTTAAAAAAAATACACAAAACACTGGAAGCTTGGAGGAAATAGAGCAACCATAGGTTTAAAAGTCTACCTAAATCGGTCTATCAAGTAAGTTGTGGCCATTTTTTTAATACCCTCAACAATCCACTTAACAAAGGTTGAGGACCCTGCTTCATCTCCATAACTAGTCGACATTTTCTGTTTGGCTACTTAGCAGTGCTTTTGCAATGGAGCATGTCAGTTCTTTTGTATTCATATGGTTTTGTCATTGTGGACCATCTGAAATTGGTCATTTACCATCTAAACGCAGGCTGTGTAAATGTTCGACAACTTGTGAATTGAGCTTACCAGTCTTCTTTTCTGATGGAGGAATGCTTGCTTCCTGATTTTTGATGCCTTCAGTATTTACAACTTGATAAGATTCAGAGTTACTAAATGCACAGCACTGATAGGCATATGGAACCATCAATGTCCTGTAAAGAATACAGCAGTAAAAGCTGGTTTCAATGCAAAACATTTGCATATTTTATTCTTTAATATTGGATACAAAATCTGGCGAGTATGCAATGCCAAAGAATCATTTACTTCTCTAAACTTCAGGCACAGCATTTCTTAATCTTCTAAATGATTAGGTAATACTTGTGATTAAGCAAGTTGGGTTGCTATGACATTCTTGAAGAATTATAAGCAAGAATTATAGGTAAGACTGATCAGGCAGGGAAGAATGCTATGGGTCACTGATACTTAGTCATTGAATTATGTTCTTTTTTAAAGAAACACGAAGTAGATTGTCATTCATGTGATTTTCGCTGCGACAGTAGTACAATGCAAGACAAATGCGCACTGGTACAAAGGCATTAATCTACCAGCAACAACTAATAAGATATTTTGTTTTTCTGATCTTGCAATTAGCTATTCAATTTTGCATTGCAAGCTACATTTAGACATGCAGTTTGATATTCAAACATTAAAAAAAGACCTTTGCAATAAAGCACATGAAAGATTCAAGTTAACTCAGGCATAGACAATAAATGTTAACTGAACTATTGCATATTTTGTACTTCACGCATGGTATAGTACAGAAGCTATGCAGAAATGGTGGACAAAGGGAAATCTGTAACAAAAACAACAGTGCCCACAAGATTAGCAAGTAACCAATTCAGGGGCACTTGCCAATGCCACTTGGTGACTGTCTAGATGGTTTATACAGGCAGCACAAGTTAACAAATAACCATGGATTAGAAAACATTTGGCCCTGCTATGCAAGTACAAGGGGCGGGATTCTCCCAGCCCTGGGCCGGGCCGGAGAATCCCCGCGAACGGGCCACGCCGCCCCGGTGCAAGCACGCGATTCTCCGCAGAGCGGAGGTTTCCCGTAACAGCCTCCCCGAACAGGCGCCGGAATGTGGCGACTAGGGACTTTTCACAGTAACTTCATTTGAAGCCTACTTGTGACAATAAGTGATTTTCATTTCATTTCATTGTTGCTGTGCCGGTTGTGGGTCATTCTACGTGGCCGGCCCGCCGATTCTCCGGCCCGAATGGGCCGTAAGGAAAGAGCCGGTCCAGCCGGCGCCGTTCTAACCTGCTCTGGGCCGGTGGCTTGTAAGGGTCGGGTGGCGGCCTTTGGGGAGGGGGGGGTGCAACCCCGATAGGGGGGGGCCTCCAGTGTGGCCTGGCCCACGACCGGGGCCCACCAATCGGTGGGCCAGCCTCTATGGCTGGGGGCCTCCTTTCCTACTCGCCAGCCCCTGTAGACCTGCGCCATGTTGCGTCGGGGCTGGCGCGTTGAAATGAAAAATGAAATGAAAATGAAAATCACTTATTGTCACAAGTAGGCTTCAAATGAAGTTACTGTGAAAAGCCCCTAGTCGCCATATTCCGGCACCTGTCCGGGGAAGCTGGTACGGGAATTGAACCGTGCTGCTGGACTGCCTTGGTCTGCTTTAAAAGCCAGATATTTAGCCCTGTTCTAAACCAGCCCCTTGAAGGAGGCCACTGCGCATGTCCTCGTTGGCACCAGCGCAAATGCGCATGCACGGATCCCGCGGCGCACACTAAATTTATTTTTTTAAAAAAGAAGTGCTTCCCGACCTCACCCGTGAACACCTCAGCTGTAATTTTAATGGTCCGTCTCTGGTTGGTCTGGACTTCCCCCAGATCTTTAATTATATGGGATATAGGGTGGTTAGCACTGCTGCCTCACGGCACTGAGGAACCGGGTTTGATTCTGGCCCCGGGTCACTGTTCGTGTGGAGTTTGCACATTCTCTCGGTGTTTTGGGGTCTCACTTCCACAACCCAAAAAGATGTACAGGGTAGGTGGATTAGCCACATTAAATTCCCCCTTAATTTGAAAAGAAAAATTAGGTACTCTAAATTTATATTTAAAAAAAAAGAAAAAAATAATTACATGGGATTCAAGGCACAGAAACAGGCCATTCAGCCGGTCCAGTTCATGCCAGTATAAAGCATAAGCTTCAATCACCCTTAATTTTCTAAAGTCGAGAAAATACAAGCCATTTCTATGCACCTTATCCTCACAATTTAAGCCCTGATATTATTCTGTAGAATCGAATCTGCACCGACTCATGAATCAAAACTGCACCTACTCATACCTGAGTATTGTTGGAGCTGCACTCATCCAGGCAAGGGGAGAGTATTCCATTACACGCCCGACATGTGCCTTGTAGATGTTGCACTGGTTTTGGGGAGTCAAGAATTCAGCTACTCGCCATGGGGTTCCTAGCCTCTGACCTAATCTTGTAAGCACAGTATTTATATGGCTAGTCCACTCATTTCTGGTCAATGCTACCCACCCCACCACGGAGTGCTGATAGTGCAGGATTCAGCGATTGCAATGCCATTGAATATCAAGGGGTGATAGTTGATTTGCTTCTTTTGGATATGGTCATTTCCTGGCACTTTTGTGGTGTGAATGTTAGTTGCCCCTTGTCAGCTCAAGCCTGGATATTAATCGAGTCTTGCTACCTTTGGACATGGACTGCTTCAGTATCTGAGTTGTGAATGACGCTGAAGATTGTGCAGTCTTCAGCGAACATCCCCACTTCTGACCTTCTGTTGGAAAGAAGGCCATTGATGAAGCAGCTGAAGATGATTGGTCCTAGGACACTACCCTGAGGAACTCCTGCAGCAATCTCCTGGAAACGAGATGATTGTTCTCCAACCACTACCCTTTGTGCTAGGTAAGACTCCAACCAGCAGAGGGATTCCCCCTGATTCCAATTGACTAGTTTTGCTGGGGCTCTTTGATACAACACAGATGAAGAAATTTTAGAAACACAACATGCATTGCGTTCTTAGCATATTTCCTCTGCATCATAATTAAGCAAGTTTTACGACACTGAAATGTCATTAAAATAAACTTAAGAAGTGACCAGAGAACACAAATAGCAAACCTGAGCTTTGGGAGGTCCTCTGCTATCAGCAGTTCCTCAAGGCCAGCATTCCCAGAAAGTTTAAGCTGATTTAGACCTTTTAGCCCAGCTGTTGGGAAATTGCTCAACTGATTTGAACTCAAGTCTCTGAAACGAGAACAAAACATTCTAGCTGATAAACCTGGTATAATGCGCCACCCTAGAAAAACTCCCAAATAATTAAGTTCGAGCTTAATAAATTTATTAAAATGCTAAAATTGCAGTTTGTTTGTTGCTTTGCATATTAGGTGCCAATTATGAAAAAAAACATTAATTAGAGATGATCAAACTTGTGTTGGGAATAAAATTAAAAGTATAACTAACATTTATCATCATTTAGCATAAAATTCAACATTTAACCCAATGATCATAATGCAAAAATCAATCTGAATGAAATGCTCAAAATGACCTGAGTAACTTACAAGTTAGTCAATTCAGTCAAAGAAATAAATGCGTTCTTGTGAATTGCAGAGATCTGGTTTTTACTTAGGTCACTGCAAAAAAAAAAAACAAGGGAAAAAGATTATGTGTGTATTATTACAAGAAGAGTAACTGGTTTTTACACTGACCTCATTAAATCTAACAGCAGGTTATTACTTTTACAAGTCAGTGACAATTATGGCAAGTTCTCCCTACTACCTCTACACTTTAAAAAAAATAAATTTAGAGTACCCAATTTTTTTTTCCAATTAAGGGGCAATTTAGTGAGGCCAATCCACCTAGCCTGCACATCTTTGGGTTGTAGGGCCGAATTCCACACAAACACGGGTAGAATGTGCAAACTCCACATGGCCAATGACCCAGAGCCGGGATCAAACCTGGGACTTCAGTGCCGTGATACTACCCCTACCCTTGGACCGGAGTCACTTCCAATAATTAGTTATAAAAACGCACCAAAAATAATTTTCTTAAATTCCACTGCCAAAATAATTCTTCTTTATCTCAGCAGATAGCACTTAACTGCTTTTGATGTGGTCGTGATCTGCCAATCCTAGCTAGATGTTTATAAACATTGTGGTTAGTTTCATACAGGCTACATGAGATCCATTCAAGTGTGAAAGGAAATTTAAAAAAATTAATCCAGACATCTGGCTGCCTGGAATGTGTTTTTCCAAAACATCTGTCTGCTATGGAGGGGGAGGGGGAATACTCTGCTCTGTTGGGAGAGGGGGGAATTCTCTGCTCTGCTGGGGGAGGGATTCTCTGCTCTGCTGGGGGAGGGAGGGATTCTCTGCTCTGTTGGGGAGGGGGATTCTCTGCTCTGTTGGGGGAGGGGGATTCTCTGCTCTGTTGGGGGAGGGGGATTCTCTGCTCTGTTGGGGGAGGGGGATTCTCTGCTCTGTTGGGGGAGGGGGATTCTCTGCTCTGTTGGGGGAGGGGGATTCTCTGCTCTGTTGGGGGAGGGGGATTCTCTGCTCTGTTGGGGGAGGGGGATTCTCTGCTCTGTTGGGGGAGGGGGATTCTCTGCTCTGTTGGGGGAGGGGGATTCTCTGCTCTGTTGGGGGAGGGGGATTCTCTGCTCTGTTGGGGGAGGGGGATTCTCTGCTCTGTTGGGGAGGGGGATTCTCTGCTCTGTTGGGGGAGGGGGATTCTCTGCTCTGTTGGGGAGGGGGATTCTCTGCTCTGTTGGGGGATCCTCTGCTCTGTTGGGAGAGGGGGGAATTCTCTGCTCTGCTGGGGGAGGGATTCTCTGCTCTGCTGGGGGAGGGAGGGATTCTCTGCTCTGTTGGGGAGGGGGATTCTCTGCTCTGTTGGGGGAGGGGGATTCTCTGCTCTGTTGGGGAGGGGGATTCTCTGCTCTGTTGGGGGAGGGGGATTCTCTGCTCTGTTGGGGGAGGGGGATTCTCTGCTCTGTTGGGGGAGGGGGATTCTCTGCTCTGTTGGGGGAGGGGGATTCTCTGCTCTGTTGGGGGAGGGGGATTCTCTGCTCTGTTGGGGGAGGGGGATTCTCTGCTCTGTTGGGGAGGGGGATTCTCTGCTCTGTTGGGGGAGGGGGATTCTCTGCTCTGTTGGGGAGGGGGATTCTCTGCTCTGTTGGGGGATTCTCTGCTCTGTTGGGGAGGGGGATTCTTTGCTCTGTTGGGGAGGGGGATTCTCTGCTCTGTTGGGGAGGGGGATTCTCTGCTCTGTTGGGGAGGGGGATTCTCTGCTCTGTTGGGGAGGGGGATTCTCTGCCCTGTTGGGGGAGGGGGATTCTCTGCTCTGTTGGGGGAGGGGGATTCTCTGCTCTGTTGGGGAGGGGGATTCTCTGCTCTGTTGGGGAGGGTGATTCTCTGCTCTGTTGGGGAGGGGGATTCTCTGCTCTGTTGGGGAGGGGGATTCTCTGCTCTGTTGGGGGAGGGGGATTCTCTGCTCTGTTGGGGAGGGGGATTCTCTGCTCTGTTGGGGGAGGGGGAATTCTCTGCTCCGTTGGGGGAGGGGGATTCTCTGCTCTGTTGGGGGAAAGAGGGGATTCTCTGCTCTGTTGGGGGAAGTGGGGATTCTCTGCTCTGTTGGGGGAAGAGGGGATTCTCTGCTCTGTTGGGGGAGGGGGGATTTTCTGCTCTGTTGGGAGAGGGGGGATTCTCTGCTCTGTTGGGAGAGGGGGGATTCTCTGCTCTGTCGGGGGAGGGGGGATTCTCTGCTCTGTCGGGGGAGGGGGGATTCTCTGCTCTGTCGGGGGAGGGGGGGGGATTCTCTACTCTGTTGGGGGAGGGGGGATTCTCTGCTCTGTTGGGGAGGGGAATTCTGTGCTATGGTGGTGGCTTGGTGGATTCTCTGGCGGGTGGGGGAAAATGTGCCCTGGATCGCTGCTATGGTTGGGGGGCATCTTCGGCGAGCGGATGGGACATCTCTCATTTGCTGCTGTGGTTTGGGGGAGAGGAATGGAAATGAAATACCTCTAGAATGGGGCCGGTTTAGCACAGAGGGCTAAACAGCTGGCTTGTAATGTATAATAATGCCAGCAGCAAAGGGTTCAATTCCCGTACCGGCCTCCCCGAACAGACGCCGGAATGTGGCGACCAGGGGCATTTCACAGTAACTTCATTGAAGCCAACTTGTGACAATAAGCGATTACTATGTTTTATCTGTCACAAATAATGAAAGTCTAGAACAGTCTTTGACAAAACAAACTGAAAAATTGGGAAGATTGCAAAATGTGTACTTACAGCAAATGCAGAGACACCAGTCCCTGGAACGTGTCTGCTTTTATTTCTTTGATTTCATTGTGCTTCAAGGAACTGCGTAGATAATTTTTTTAAAAATACAGTAAAGAAGAGAATTCAGTTTGCCTTTTTGTCAAACAGATGTAGAGGATAGAATTGCTTTGCAGAACTGCTGCTGGAGAGCCGGATGACTGAATATGTCCCAGCTTGTCTCCAATTTCAGCAAAGAGATTTAATAGCTGTATAAGGCTGTACACTTGTACTAGCCTAAAGCAAGTAAAGTTATCTTGCCAGAGAAGGTAGCCATTTTGTCTCCCTCCCACCTCAAGTTCACAACAGTACAAATAAGGATTGATGATGCCTAGACAAAACTGAATGCATAGGTGCTTAGATTGGATGGGAACCAGGCAAAACTTAAGTAGACAAAAAGGTTTGTAATGATTGAAGTCCTATGCTAAGACAATATCTATTACATTGTCACATTAACCTCATTGTTACATTAATATAAACAGATATCCACGAGCAAAGCCAGCCCAGCTCCGGGGCTATTTAAAAAATCTCAACATCCCCATTGGCATTTATCCTCTTTGTATGCACTCCTTACACCTGCTTTAAGAGTGGAGTCTGGATGAAAGCTGAAACCAGCAACTCTTTGTAAATCAATAACATTTCTTAATCTCTCCAGAAAGTCAACATATAAGCTATAAACCACAACAAAAACCAAAAGAAAATCTACAAGTGAATGCCAAAAAGCACATTGCATGACTATTCATAAAACCCCCAAACTATACATAAAAATATTCTCTCTACGATCCACATCAGGAAATAATTAAAGGTTATATGTAAAGCGGCTTCACCTGGGAGCTCCAAAATGGTGGTTGGTATGGACATTAAGTGGACACGACAGGTTTCACTGCATTATTAATCCACCATTTTGTAAGATGTGGAGATGCAGGCGTTGGGCTGGAGTGGGCACAGTAAGAAGTCTCATTCTTCTCAACTCCAATGGCCCAACTTGACGAGCCTTTCTTCGTAAGACAACCCCTTAATTGCAGCAATCAGTTGAACAAACCTTCTGTGAACTGCTTCTAATGTGATTACATCGTTTCTGAAGTACAGAAACCAAAACTGCACAATACTCCAGATGTGGTCTCACCAATACCCTGCAAAACTGCAGCAAAGCATTCTTACTATTAGATTGCATTTCCCTTGCAATAAATGAAAACATTCCATTTGCCTTCCTAACCCTAATCCCTCACTTGACCTTGTTATGACTAGGTGAGAAGGGGTGAACTGGCTCCACTCTATTCAACCTCCTCAGCTGGTAACAACAAAGGTTTAAGCTTCTTTTTATGATGATGCATCTTTTTCAAACAGCATGTATTTAACTATTAAAACGGTGAACAATAGTAGCTAAACAAACAAGGTTTTGTTGAGTCAAGGAAGAGCAAATTTATTAATGAAATGAAAATCGCTTATTGTCACAAGTTGGCTTCAAATGAAGTTACTGTGAAAAGCCCCTAGCCGCCACATTCCGGCGCCTGTTCGGGGAGGCTGGTACGGGAATTAATCGCTAAACCGAGAAAAAGAATAAAAACGCAACATTAAATATTCGTCCCTCATATAATCATTAGGGCTCATACACACAAGATATCAGAAATGAGGGGAGCTAGAGTCGAATACAAAAGGTAAGCAAATACACGATTAAGTGTCTTTTATGTCATAAGCAAATTTAGCAACCATAAGTTCAAGTCATTGCTAGAGTTATTAATACAGATGTTAAATAGTTGAGGACCCAGCACTAATCCATGTGACACTTCACTGATTACAGCTTGCCAACTCAAAAATGACCTATTTATTCCTACTCTGCTTCTGGTTAGCTACCCAAACCTCTATCCATGCTAATGTGTTAACTCTCGACCCCAAGGGCTCTTATTTTGTGTAGTAGCCTTTGATGTGGCACATTACCAAATGTACCAGACACCTTTTGGCAATCTAAGTATAGCGTGTAATTCTCTGTTTTCTCCCTCCCTCTGTTTTTAGCGGAGTTACATTTGTCCTCTTCCAGAATTTTGGAAGATGACAACTAATGTATCTGCTATTTCCATGGTTTCTTTAGAATGTCAGGCCCTGGGGATTTATTGTCTTTCAGTCCCATCAATTTCTCCAGCACTATTTTTTTTAGTAATATTAATTTCTTTCCATTCCTTCCTCACTAGACCCTATGTAAGCATTTTGGGGTAGTTATTTGTGCCTTCTTCTGTGGAGACAGAGCTAAGTAGTTGTTTAATTGCTCTTCCATTTCCTTGTTCTCAATTATAAATTCACTTTTTTAGGACTGTAAGGGACCCACATTTGTCTTCACTAATCTTTTTCCTTTTAAATACTTATGAAACCTTTTACAGTCTGCTTCCATGTTCCTTGCAAGTTCACTCCCATACTCTATTCTTTTCCCCCACTTAATCAGTATCTTGGTCCTCTTTTACTTAATTCTAAACTGCTCCCAATCCTCAGGCTTGCTGCTTTTTCTAGCAACTTCATATGATTCCTCTTTGGATCTAATGCTATCCTTAATTTCTTTTATCAGCAACGGTTGGGCTGCTTTTTCTATTGTGCTTTTGCGTCAGAATGGAATGTATACCTGTCACAAGGCATACATTCGTTCCTTAAATATTAGTCATTGTTCATCCACCATCATGCCTTTTTAAAAAATAAATTTTGAGTACCCAATTACATTTTTTTTTTCAATGAAGGAGCAATTTAGCGTGGCCAATCCACCTACTCTGCACACCTTTGGGTTGTGGGGGTGAGACACAGGGAGAATGTGCAAACTCCACACAGACAGTGACCCAGGGCCTGGATCGAACCCGGGTCCTCAGTGCCGTGAGGCAGCAGTGCTTACCACTGCACCACCATGCCATCATGCCCTTTAACGAAGTTCCTTTATCTAAGCCAACTTCTACCTCATACCTTTGTAGTTTTCTTTGTTTATATTTAGGACTCTGGTTTCAGATTGGACTACTTCACTTTCCATCCATTTCCATCCTAATGAAGAATTCTATCATGATATGATCCCTGTTCCCCTCAGGACACAGCACATTAATTGATTATTAATTAACCCCATCTCATTGCACAATACTAAATATAATATTGCCTGTGCCTCAGTTGGTTCCTCGACGTACAAGGCAAAAAAAAACATCTTGTACGCACTCTCAAGAATTCATCCAGCACAGTATTATTGTTAATTTAGTTTGTCCAGTCTATTTTAGATTAAAGTATCCCATGATTACGGAAGGAGCCTTGTTACATGCATCTCTATTTCCTGTTTAAGGTCACGCCCTACAGTACCACTGCTCTTTTAAGGCCTACAGACAACTCCCACTAATGTTTTCCGCCGTTTGTTGCTTCTTAGCTCCACCCAGATTGATTCTACATCTTGATTTTCTGGATCAATAGCCCCTCTCACTGTGGCATCGATTTCAACCTTAAAGAACAACACCACCCCATCTCCTTTGCCTGTCCTCCCTAAATAGAGTTTCCTTGGATATTCAGCTTCCAGCCTGGTCTCCGCAATTATAATCATATCGTACCCGTTTACATGTATTTGCATTGTTCATTCATCTACCTTGTGAATGTTCCGTGCATTTAGATACAGGGCCTTCAGACTGGTCCTTTAACCATGTTTACACAACTGATTTTGTATTATGCCCCTATTTGCTGTGACCCCGTGTTCCCTCTGTCTTCCAATTTTGCTTTCTACTCTTCTGTCTTTCATTTCTATCTTTGTTTCCCCCTCCTCGTGTCTCCCACCCCGGTTACCATCCCATTGCCACTCGAATTTAAACCCTCTCCCTTGGTTCTAGCGAATAGCTAAGGATATTGATACCGGTCCTGCTGCGGTGCAACTCTTCCAGCTTGTATAGCTCCCATCTTCCCCAGAATCAGTGCCAATGCATCAGGAATCTAAATGTCGCTCTTCTACACCTCAGTTTCCGCAGAATTCCAAGCTTCTGACCTGGTCTTGTAACCCCAGTATTTATATGGTTGGTCCAGTCAAGTCAATGATGACCAGCAACAACAGGCCCAGGCAGCCTTTGGAGCCGGAGACTCTACTCAATGGAAAGGTACTTGTGGCAGTGTCCATTACTGTCGAGGGCTTGCCCATTCGCTTATCCCTTTTGGCCGTTATTTCCCACATTTGTTGTCAGCAACCAGGAACGGAGGTGAAGGCTACCTACTACAGCAACGTCCACCTCAAGACAGTGGGACTGATGATCCTCTCGCGCTGGAGAGGATCCGGATTGCATTCCAGCCTTGGGAGCCTATTCTCTAATCTGTAAACCATAATTAGCTGGTTAAAATAATCTAGAACAAAGCATTTCCCATTGAATTAAAGGGCTTAATTAGTTACATTCAGCAACATCGATAAGTTCATTATGTGAAAAACATAGGATCAGAGCGTGATAAATCTGTTTGCAACATTTTCTGTTTGTCCATGGTTTGGTACTGTAGCACTTGTACAAAGTTTATTTTATTTCAGTAAAAACTTCTGGTGGATTATTTTAATATCCAGTTCTGTCATAGAATAGCGTATGATTAAAAACATAAATGCATTTGGTAATTCATACATTCTTCCAACTATGCTTCTGTCATTACTTAGTTTGAACTGTTGCACAAGTATTAATTTTTCTCTTGCGGTTGATCTTGTATGTGATCTGGTTTGGCTGAAAGAAGACTTGTTAAACTGCAATCCTAAAACCGATTTAACATAATATATTACAAGTATAAAAATGTATGCTCCATTTAAAATTCCAAGTAAAATTTTGGATGGACACATTACTTCAGTTTGATGACACTGCCCAGGCAGCATCAATGAAGCTCGCTGTCCCAGAATAAGGACCCATATAGAAACATTGCTTAATGATCCAAAAATAAAAAGCAGTATCCTCAAAGAAAGTACAATGTTTCTTTAAAATGTTTTAAATATCTTTTTTACATCTCTAGCATTAACAGGGTTTGTGGGTACAGTAACTACAGGCTGTGGTACTGCCACCAACAACCTAGACTCTAGGTTAAGTTCGAATTCTACTATGTCCAGCTGTGCTACTGAATTCAATAAATTGTGGTCTAGCTCCAGATAAAGTAACCACAGAAGTGGCCATATTTTATGAAAACCAAACTAATGTCCTTCAGAGTAGTGACTTGCACGTGTACCTGGGTCTTGTTCACATATGACACGAGGCCCAACTATTTGACTGACTCGCAATTCCCTCAGGGAAATTGCAAATGTGTAATAAATACTACCTTGTCCCCGTCACATCTCAAGAACACCAACAAGAAGAAAAAAAACTGGTCATTCCTCTGCAATGTTTTAGTTACTTCAATCATGGGTTTGAAAAGATAAAACTTGGGATTGTCAAATTAACAGAGAAACATAACATGAATTTTGAATTTAAAAAATACAAACTTACATTTCTTCCAATGCTGAACAACCCCGGAAACTCGGTAGCTCCTCTATCTGATTATACGACAGGTCCCTATGAAGAAAAACGCATTTTGTAATAAAATATATTTGCAAAAAAAAAAAAAAAAAAAAAATACATACATTCCCCCCAAAATTATTGAAAGGCAAAAACAATTTGGAAGTAAAATATAAAATGCGATCAGAACCCCTCTACAAAGTTCCAATGCTCGTTAGTAGTTCAAGAAAACGGAGATGAAGTTCTCAATTCATAACTGAAAAAATGTGCTGGAAATGCTCGACAACTTACGACAGTATCAATAGAGACAGCGAGAGAGTGTTATCATTTCAAATTGACCTTTCATCAGAACTGAAATGTTACCATTTATCTCTCTCTCTGTCTGCAGACCCTGACTGACTTGCTCGACATTTCCCTCATTTTCTGTTTTTTGATAGATTTCCAGCATCTGCGGTGGTTGTTTTTTTGTTTCAGTTTATAAATGTTGGAGCTGGCCTTGCTCTAAAAATATCATTTCCAAATGTTCGTGCAAGTTATTTTTATTTCAAATGTGAAACATCAACTAATAGTATTGAGTTATTTAACACAAAGGTTGCTAATGCGGTGGTTTATCTATTTGATAGCTCATTACCAAACTGAGGTTATGAAAGGCATTTCAGTTCTGGGTGGTGACTTATCTGCCTTCAATTCTATTCTACACAGTATCACATTCCGCATAATTTACAATACTCCGTGCCTCAAAGTGACAAATAGCTCAGCTCCTCCTTGACAAAGGGCGTGACTAAAATCTCAACACTCTTCGCTGTGACCACAGCAATTACAGCAATTACGAGACCATCTTGGCTTTCAATGCTACAATTAATTCAAGGCATTCAAAACCCTGCTTACCTTTTGTCACAAACACTCATAATATTTACAAGAGTTTTACAGTTTTGGAATTAGTATTAAATAGAAAAATGAACATTTTAAACTGGTTTGACGTTATACATTGTTAACTTGCTTTTAAGTGATGATAGAAGTCCAAACTTACAAAAATCTAAGCATCTTCAGCTGTTGGCACAAGTCAGGTGGGATTCTGCTGATCCTGGTTCCTGGCAAGGTGCTAAATCACAGAAATATACCAAAGCAAATATGCTATTATGAAATTTCACTGTATCTGGAGACTTTTTGAAAGCATTTCAGAGAATAAAAATATTGAAAATTTAGCCTTGAATTCCTTTTGAACAATTGAATATCACTGTTAAATTAACTCCCTCATTAATACCACATGTCAGGATGTGGGGACTGAGCAATGACAAGTATTGATGATTAACTTGGTCACAATTTTGAATCCACTATCCAATGTGTTAAATCAGTACTTTATAGAACTATTAAAATTCAAAAGAAATACTTTTCAAAAATTAATTCCATTAAAATAGATGCAAAATGAAGACAAGAATGTAAGTGGAGCATTTAAAATGAAATTAATTTTAAAAGGTTCATGTATTTGTGAAATCAATGTAAAAGTTTTGCTGTACAATACTTAAAGGAAACTACATGAACACATTGAGGTGATCGCAAGTATCAGAGTAATATCAGTCTTTTCCGCATCAGTGTGTAAGCGGAACAAATAAAATAAATCTAAACCAGGAGCTCCCAGAACTTGCCAGCAGTTCTGGATTAAGATAAGCTAGCAGCTACAAATTGGTTAGGTTTATTATAAACAAAGTTTTTTGATTTTATTTGAGGAACAAGTCAAAATAGCTAAATTTGCACTGATGCTATAAAGTCTTCATGTTAAAAAGTTTTATATAATAGAATTTTGCAGTACAAAAGATGATCATCTGGTCTCGTACTCATGAGATTTGTACACTTAGTTTGACTGTTCCGCCCAAAACAAGAACATAAATTTAAATAACACCTTTAAAGTTATAAAACAAAGCCACATAAGGAGGTATTAAATCAAGTGGCTAAAAACTTTGTCAAAGAGATATATTTTAAGGAATGCCTTAAAGGAAGAAAGCCCAGCTTAAGGTGGTGCACCTGGCCATAGCTAAGACGAGTGTTTCTTTCCGGAGGTAGAAGACAGGTGCGAGAGGTGTTCCCGGGGGCTGGACAATCACACACACAGGTAGAAGGCAGGGGCGAGCGGTGTTCCTGGGAGGTGGCCAATCACACACATACATGTCCTGGTCTTGTCCCAAAATGGTAAGCTTCTGAGTCTCCTTCTTTAGCACCATGTCAGCGATTCTGAATATTGATCTCGAGCCGTGTCCTCTGCTGGCCAATTTTGGGGCGTCGGACTCGTCGGGGCTGCAGACGGGAGTGGAGGCAGATGTCCTTGCCTTCGCCTCGTTGATAGCCTGGGGCAAGTTCTGCTGGGCGACTTCGCCCAGCGCCTCGCTATGGTTGGGTGACCTAATAGAATTCTTGCACCGTTTGGAGGTCAGTTGAGGGGTTCTACTGGGGATGGCAGCCATTCATTACCTACTTTAAGGAATTAGTCATCGTCAGTTGCTGGGCAGCAGGGGAAGCGGGGTTGTTTCTGATATTTTCTCTCTTTTCTTTGTGGACAAGGTATGTGTGATTGGTTAGGTTTTTGTTATGTCGGTTATGTGTAACATCTGCTGGGGGTAATATGGGTTTGGTGATAAAATTCATTGTAAAATGGAAAATCTCTAATAAAAACATACATTTCAAAAAACAAGAAAGCAAGGTAGAGGGTAGACAAGCAGGGAGTATTCAATCACAATCCTCGTCGATGGTGGGCAGGCTCCAGGGAGTAAGGAGATGAGTTACTTATCACAGAATAACTGGTCTCTGACTTGCTATTGTGGTTACAATATGTGGTAGCCCCATTTATTTTAAGACCCTAGGGTGTAGGCCATCAGGTCCTTGGGATTGGTCAGTCTTTAATCCCAATAGCTTGTTCAGTATTTTTTCCCTAGTGATGGCAATAGTTTCAAGTCCCTCCTTTTCAACAACTTCTGCAGTGCCTGTTACTATTGGGGTGGTTTTAGTGTCCTCCACTGTGAAAATAGAGGCAAAACATTGATTTAGTGTTTCTGCCATTTCTGTGTTCCCGCCATTTCTGTGTTCCCCATTATTAACTCCCTAGTCTCGTCCTTTAAGGGTCAACGTTGACTTTAGCTACTCTCTTCCTTTTCATATACTTATAGAATATTTTACTATCCGTTTTTATATTTTGCACTGGATTCCTTTCATAATTTACCTTTGCTTTTTTTACTAACTCTCCATTGGTCTTTTAAAAAAGTTCCCCAATCCTCCAGTCTGATCTTTGCAATATGGTATGCCTTCGTTTTTGCCTTTATGTTTTCTTTAACCTTCCTGCTCAGCCACGGATGCATTTACTCCCTCTTACAATCTTTTGTCCTCTCTGGAATATATTTTAGTTGGGAGGAGTTGAATATCTCCTTAAATATCTGGCACATTTCATCAATTGTTCTACCTTTTCGTCTCTGTGCCCAGTCCACTAGGTCCAAATCTGTCCTCATGCCTACAGAATTATCTTGGTTTAACACCAGAACACTAGTGTGGGACTCAAATTTATTGCCCTCAAATTGAAATTCAAACATGCTTTGATCAGTCTTCCCGAGCAGATCCTTTACTACAGGATCATTAATTAATCCCATCTCAATACACAACACTAAATCCAAAACAACCTCCTCTCTGGTTGGTTTGGCAGCATGCTGTCAAACCAATCTCTAAAACATTCTTATGAGCTTTCGCTTGAGGCTACCCTTGTCAATTTGATTAATTCTAGATATGGATATTAAAATTACCCATGATTATTGTTGTGCCTTTCTTACAAACCCCCAGTATGTCCTGGTTTATATAATAAATGCTAGATTAAATGGCAGTGGCCTACAGTTATGTAATGTGGATTATGTCCTGAGATTATTACTCACATCCAATTTCTCATACTTAGCAGATATGCTGCTCATGTCAGTGGTTATTTGCAATTTGATAAGAATCCACTGCATATACAGTACAAACATTTTAACAGAGCTCCAGTATCACTAGTCTTTCTGCTTCCAAAGCCTTCCATCCCTTACATCATTTTGAAAATTTCTTCTGAAACCCCTGCATTTTCTCTGGTAAAATATGACACCGAGAACTGGACACAATCTTGCATCTGCAGTTTAATGAACAAATTGTACAGGCAATGTATTACTGTTTTTTTCTGTTCTAGAAATATTCAAAGGGCAGGACATTTTAAATCACATTAGGAATAGCCCTATGCTTTACTTATTAGCAGATGAGTTTCAGATGCTGGCAGCACCACAGTAATTGTTATTTCTGATGCAGCTTCAATGCATTATACCAAATTGGTCAGCTGGGTGAATGAAAATTTCAAGATAAATAAGGTCTTACACCAGCATTTTGTTAATATTAAAAGCAAATATTTTATGCACCTGGCAATTTTTGTAATTTGGTAAATACAAAGCAAGTTCTGATATTAGAACATATAGGTTGTAATTATCCTCAAACATTTACTTTTCCGAAGCCTTGGATATTTTTTGGACTCTTTGGAGTAGATGATGTTGCCTTATAGTTAGTCAACTTTAACTTAGTGAATGGGGTAAAAAAGCATGAAGATATGCCATAAAGTCGATCGTCAACAATCCTTTATAATCGTTGAGCTTCACTGTCAGCTAAGCAGGTTTACAGAATGAGCAGTTGAGCTACTGGGACCAGAAATGTCCCCTACCCATTCCTTCGACTGTGCTGAAATATCAGATCTAACCCGAGATGGTAATAGCGCCACAGGTGGCCTGAGGCTTCAGATTTGGAGAGAAGGCAGGAGAAAATCTTCCAAGATCCCCACTACCTATTGCCACACAACAGTGTCCAACTAGGTGGGTGTCAGGCATGGACAAGATTGGCATGACAGTGTTGCTTCAGCTATTAAGTATTGCAAGTCTAATGCTTAGATTTTAAAGTCCCGAAACAGGAAATATGTATGATAGCCTTCGCCTAACCTCCCTGCAGAGTCTTCAACAACTTATTTCATCCCGAATTCTCCATTCCTTTACCTTTGCATCTCTTTTCCACTGCTGCATCATCATTCACAGTCCTTCAGCTGTGCAAGTTCTAATCTCTGGAATTCCTTGTCCAAGATGTTACACCCATTCCTTTTAAAAATGTTCTTCCCTGTTCAAGTCACCGTTAGGATACTAGCATTTTATAAGTCATGTCCATATTTGACATTGATACACTCATCATCCAAAAATGTATACTTACAGAGACTGGAGCTCAGACAGATTTTGAAAAGCAGAAATCCCCACAGACGAGATTGGGTTATCGTACAAGTGTCTGAAAAATAAAAAAAATGGTGGGTTAACATACTGGAGATGAGCATGAAGCAAAAATGGAAGCGGCTCACTGGGCAGAGTTCTACTTACATAGTCCGAAGCAAAGGATTCCCACTGAAAGCTTTATCTGGAATTACTGCAATGTTGTTACTGTGGAAACCACTGTACCAAGAAGCAAAACACAGATCAGTTTTAAGCTCATTAACGTCAAAACAACACACTATGCCAAATATTTGACAGTCTCCAATTTCTAGCTGATTACATTTCAAAATTTGGACAACCAGATTTCTCTAGCTTTTGTTCAACAGGTAAAATGAACCATAAAACTGACAATTTTGTTTAACTCAGTAATTTGATCTGTTTTCAACTCAACATTTTAGTTTGATGTTTTAGGTCACAGTCTTTCAGACAAAACTATATTTAAGTTTCAGAGCAGTTCTGAAGTACATCAGAACATTGGACTTGTTCGCTGCCAAAACCATGGTTCACCTAACTTGGTTTCTACCATCCTGTTAGTTGTATGATCGAGCGATAACAGATCACGGCAAACCATCTCATCAGTCTACCACAGATGTAGATACAGGGTAGTATTAAAAGTCATTTCAGTGATTTAAAAATTGGGTTACACACAGGTGGTGGATTGACATTGATTTGGAATGCTTTTTGTGATAAACCCGTAGGTAGGGTGATTTTTCAGTGGATCGGTACAGACCTGATGGGCCAAATAGCCTCCTTCTGCACTGTAGGGATTTTATGTTCAACTCCATTTTCAGCTGTATTAACAAGTTACCATTGTTAAATGCATCAAGGAATATTAAAGCATTTAAAAAATATATCAGTCTTAAAATACTGCTCAATTGCCCGGATTCATGTTAGATTTTACTCAC
The DNA here is from genome assembly GCF_047496885.1 of Scyliorhinus torazame. Classification (NCBI taxonomy): domain Eukaryota; kingdom Metazoa; phylum Chordata; class Chondrichthyes; order Carcharhiniformes; family Scyliorhinidae; genus Scyliorhinus; species Scyliorhinus torazame. The sequence goes on from NC_092716.1 coordinate 245,849,793, forward strand.
AGAATAATACAGCGCAGAAGAAGCCCTTTGACCTATCGAGTTTGCACCTGACCTGCCTACCTAACCCCATTGGCCAGCATATGGTCCATAGCATTGAATATTATTTTAAAAAAAGTAAATTTACAGTGCCCAATTCTTTTTTTCCAATTAAGGGGCAATTTAGCCTGGCCAATCCACCTACCCTGCACATCTTTTTGGGTTGTAGGGGTGAGACCCACGCAGACACGGGGAGAATGGGCAAACTCCACACAGACAGTGACCCGGGCCGGGATCAAACCTGGGTCCTCGGCGGCGTGAGGCAGCAGTGCTAGCCACTGGCCTCCATGCCGCCCAACCTGGAATGTTATGATGTGCCAAGTGCTCAACCAGATACTTTTTAATGGATGTGAAGCAACCCGCCTCTACCACCCCCTCAGGCAATGCATTCCAGACCGTCACCACCCTCTGGGTAAAAAGGTATTTCCTCAAATCCCCCCAAAACCTCCTGCCCCTGACCTTGAACTTGCGTCCCATTGTAACTGACCCTTCAACTAAGGGAACAGCTACTCCCTATCACCCTGTCCATGCCCTTCATAATCTTGCACACCTCGATCAAGTCACCCCTCAGTCTTCTCTGTTCCAGAAAACAACAAGCCTATCCAACCTCTCTTCAAAACTTAATGTTCCATCCCAGGCAACATCCTGGTGAAACGCCTCTGCACCCCCTCCAGTGCAATCACATCCTTCCTATAATGTGGTGACCAGAACTGCACACAGTACTCCAGCTGTGGCCTCACCAATGTTCTATATAATTCCAACATGACTTCTTGCTTTTGTAATCTGTGCCTCGATTGATAAAGGCAAGTGTCCCATATGCCTTTTTCACCACCCTATTAACCTGCCCTTCTGCCTTCAGAGATTTATATTCAGTGATATGCACATGGGTTTGAGTGGAAGCTCGGGGAGATGAACCACGTTATAAAGCAGGTGTAACTTTGACACAACTTGCACTGGAATTGCACAAGTCTATCCTATGGCACATTTTTCCATGTATTTTATTCTATAGTTATTTTTTCTCTGTTTAATGTCCCATATAATCAGCTGTATTCTTCTCTGTTCCTGCAGTAAACGCTCTTGTATGGATTTTCAACATCGGTTTTTCAATTGTCAGCTTAGTTTAATGATGCAGCTCAATTAGATTTTCAAAAAATCTTCTGATAGTTTTCCAGTCTTGATTCCCTTAAAATATTACAATTGTATTTTTACACTTACATGTCTCTGATCATAATAAAGCGACTCATCCTTGTGACAGGCAGTGGGATAGTTTCATTAAAGTACAAGTTAGGGTGGGTGAGAGAAGTTAATTACGGCAGGCATACTGCGATCAACTAGAAGGATAGCACTGATTAAATGAAAAGAAAATGAAATGAAATGTGCAGCATTTATCTTTTACTGCTTTTGTAACAATGGGATAACAGTACGTTCTGGCACATGGAAATAAAATACTCAAGAAAGGACCATTTCTGAAGGTAAAAGTTGTTAAAGAACAAAGGTTCAAATTCTGCCACTGCAGATGGTGAAATTTGAATTCAGAAAAAAAATCTGTTGTTGAAAGTCTAATGTTGACCATGAAACCATTGTTAATTGTCCTAAAAACCCATCTGGTTCACTAACGCCCTTTAGGGAAGGAAATCTGCCACCCTTACCTGGTCTGGCCTACATGTGACTCCAATCCCACAGCAATGTGGTTGACTCTTAACTGCCCCCTCGAGGGCAATAAATGCTGGCACAGCCTGCGACACCCACATCCCATGAACGAATAAAAAAAAAATAGGATCCTTTACATCTAGCAGGGGACAGATTGGGCCTTGCTTGGATGTCTTACCTGGTATCTCTGTCAGTGCAGTACTCCCTCAAGTCTCTGAAATGGGACTTTAACCTATAACCTTTTGACAGAGGCAAAAGTGCTACCACTAAATCATGGTCGACAATCATGGAGATTGATCTATTCAGGAGGTGAGACAAGTAACATTTAAAGATGCTGTGCCTTTTTATGTAAAAACTTGCATATAATTGAGCTCTCTCTCTCCCATCCTGCCAGCTGCAAAGAAATCAACCCAGCAGTAGCAGCAACAAGATCCAAGGTTTGTCAGAGAAACCTTTGGGCAATAACAAAATATTTGAAAGACTGGAACTAAACAGTCATTTGTGCACCACACTTTGTTCAGCTTTAGCAGTTTCCCTCGAGGTCGCCCGAGTAAGCTGGAAGGTGTTTCTTTGAATGAAGTTTCATAATTTAAGTGCAGTAATCAGGTCTCCAGAAACCATGCTCAACTAATCAACTCATCAAGGAATTTCCCAAGGTCTGGAACGACTGTGAAGAAGACCAGCGAATAGCTACCATTCTTTGTTAGGCTTCAAGCACAAATGTAAATTCAGCATTTTTAAACTCACAGCTCTTTCAGATTCTGAAGGGATTTGATGGCTTCAGGAAATTCCATCAGGTTATTGTAGTTCAAGTCCCTGATGATTAAACACATAAGAAGTTTTTTTTAAAAATCAGGTAGCAGTGCTTATTGTTACAAGCTTTGTGAACTTTCAGAAAACCACGCACAAATTTTCACCCAGTTGAACTTTGTATCAGAGTTCACAATTCAATTGCTGATAATGATTCATGCTTCATGGAACAGTGACAATAGATTTACTGTACACAGACAATTCATGCACAATCACAGTCAATCCACAAACATTGTGCACAATTAAAATTGGATACAGTGTAGCTAATAGATTGGAACTTTCAAAGAGATTTTACAAAAAATGTAAAACAGAAAATCAGAAAAAGTATCATTGGGAGCATGAATAAAAACACTACTAAAAATCAGACATGCAAAAGTGCTTTGAGTTCAAAGTATAAATATATTGAAAATAATTCTCCGGAGATGTAGGATGTCATGAAATTAAAGCTTCAGTTTTGAAAAACCTGGATAATGTTGCCCCACTCCTACAAACTACCAGACGTGGGCACAGAAATGGCAGATGGAGTTTAATCCGGACAAATGCGAGATGGTGCATTTTGGAGGATCGAATTATACTGTAAAATGGCAGAACCCTTAGGAACATTAACATAGAGGGATCTGGGCGTGCAGGTCCACAGTCCCTAAAAGTGATTAAGGAGGCATTTGGCATACTTGTATTCATTAGCCGGGGTATTGAGCACAAGAGTTGGGAAATCATGTTACAGCTATATAAAACCTTGGTTAGGCCGCATTTGGGTGCAATTTGCGTGCAATTCTGGTCACCATATTATCAGAAGGATGTGGAAGCTTTGGAGATAGTGCCAAGAAGGTGCACCAGGATGTTACCTGGTCTTGTGGATGTTGGCTATGAGAAGAGGTTGAATAAACTAGGATTGTTTTCACTGGAAAGATGGGAGGCTGAGGGGTGCCTGATAGAGGTCTACAAAATTATGAGATGCATAGACTGGGTGGACAGTCAGAGGCTTTTTCCAAGGGTGGAAGTGTCAATTACAAAGAGGCACAGGTTCAAGGTGAGAGGGGGAAATCCTTAAGGGGGATGTGCGGGTTAAGTTTTTCACAGAGTGGTGGGTACCTGGAACACACTGCCAGAGGATGTGGTAGAAGCAGACACATTAGCAACATTTTAAGAGGCATCTGGATGGATACATGAATAGGGACAAAATAGAAGGATATGGACCAAGTTCTATTTTTAAGTTATGGCCGGCACAGGCTTGGAGGGCCGAAGGACCTGTTCCTGTGCTGTATGTTTCTTTGTTCTTTGTACAAGATCTAACAATCATTCAAAGCCAACAATACCAAAAGTCACTGAGCAAAAGAGAAGTGGTTTCAGCAAATATTGAAATATATATTCAAATTGAATTGATTCGTGCAGGAAATTCATCTGCAGCTCGTTTCTCAGTAAATGAAATACGATTAAAATTTATGTTTCATTGCTAGGGTAGAAGTTCAAAAGGAAAAAATAAGTACTTACAGTGTCTCCAGATTGTCAAGCCCATCAAAGCAGTGGACATCTAGTGTGTCAATTTTATTATTGTGAAGATGCCTAGAGAAAAATGAATGAAGCAGAAAGGTCAGTATTCAAAAGCAAAAAGGTATGTGCGCACTGCTTGGTATTTTTTATGTATTAACAATATCTTACAAAATTCTTTATTACCGCCCCAAAATTTCTAAAATGTCCACAAATACAATAGTTAATTTGATATGCAATGGTTTGTGACATAGGTAAAAGTTGCAGCCATTTTGAAAATAAAAAATAGATTACGTAAATAGCAACAGAATACATGATCAGTTACTGTTTCAATCTTGTGATGTTGGGAGAATTGCTGGCCAGGACCAGCAGAACACTGCTCTTTCAGCAGGTCCATGGTATTTTTAACACCCACCTGAACCAGAAAACAAGATCATCAGGAGTCTATCCCCTCCAACTGCTAGTACTGTAATGGAGTAATTAAATCCCCGCCAATGCTTAGCACAGCGGGTTGTACATTTGTACAGAATCAAAAAAAACAAAAATATTTTGCATCAGATCAAAGGCTAACCCAGGATCAAACTCATTTCAAAAATGATGTAAAGCCACACAACAGAACTGGGTAGCTGTAATGAAGCATGCATATTCCAATAGATACGTTGGTACATGCAGGGGCACCAAGATAGAAGACTGGTACAGGGCTTCAAAGGCAAGTGCAAATGAGGCAGGTTTTCCACTCCACTTTTCTCTTTATTTCAAAAAAGCTAGTTTCCCACCACAACATCAAACTCCAGTTCCAGTGATTCCCAAAGTTACCCTCCACTAGTACATCTGGAAGAGCGTGTCATACATCGATTACTCCAGGTGAAGTGCTTCCCAGCCATAAACTTGGGAACTTTTGTTTCAACAGTGTTGACTCTTAACCCGCAATCATGATTAAAACTTGTGCTCCAAGTTAACTTTTCCTATTTTATCGAATTTGTTGAAGCTTTTTGCCTCACACTCAACAGGGTAATCGCAAGAAGACCAATGTCATGGGAAACAATAACCTTACACTGTATGAGACAAGGATGCTGGTTGGCTGGAAAGTGGACTCAGATTGGCAGAGGCTTTGCCATGGAGAATGCACAAATTGATGGTGACTGACAGTTAACTGCTGAGCATCAAGTGAAATTCAAACCAGGCACCTGGACTCTGATTGGTCAGGGCGATGCCCTGTGGAATGAACTAACAAATGGGTATCATGTATTTGGATGAGCTGAAATCGGCGCAATATGTGCACATGTTTTATCTGCAAAGAACAGAGCTCTGTATATTTATGGATGTAGCTTCCAGCACACACAAATGCACTGTACTGCAAGCCAACTGACAATCTTAAATTGGTTGTCAGCATAACCTTTAGCATACGGACGATTACTTAGCAAATGTTGTTCAATTGTGGAATCATATCTAATGTTGGACACAGTGTTCCATGTTTTGCAAGCATGGGCTGGTTGGGTTGAGTCTGTATTTTGCCTGTCTTCTATTTCAAACAATTCTTTGCAGTTGACTGTCAGTCACCATTAACTGAAGCATTCTACATAGTAACGCCTCTAGCATTCAGAGTCCGTTTGCCAACTAATCAGCAACCTCTTCTCGTTTTGTAAAGTTGTCATTTCCCCTGACATCCGTGTTCTTGCAGTTCTCCTGATGGGTGCAAGATGAAAAGCTTTGACAAAATGTCTTTCGTCAGAAATACTCAAAGTTCTGCGCCAAACAACTATTTGTTAACCTATTCTATTTTGTCATGTTCTACATCTCCAAAGTCCACTCTCCTTACCTTAAACCATAAGTGAGACATTTTTTAAAAAAACGTAATCCACTATCTATAGATTTTAACCTTGTTTAAATGGGTAGGAGAGTTAGAAATGTGCAACATTTGTGGTGGTATTCCATTCATAAAGGGGTTGACTTTTATTCACTTAGGTCTTTAAATGTGATTAAAAAATAATTTCCACCAGTTCCCTGAAGGCAATATTCAGCATTTGCATCACAGAGTTTTAACAGCTTTTAGTTACTGCCATGTGGCACAAACATGCACAGTGGGGAACAAGTATGTGCAGTGCCAAGTAACCAAGCTATGCTTGTTCCTGTTTTAAGGGCCACTGCACTGTGCAGCATTTCTCAATTGAGGGTACTTTACGGATCTCCTGGCAAAATGCTCGTACCATTCCAAGCTAGTGATTTCTTGCTTTGAACAGCATCAGCAGAGTTCAAGTGGAGTCCCTCATTTCAAGCCCCCTCGGTTGGGAATTTACGCACACGGAAAACAGCTTTTAAAGAGAAACAAAAATAGCTTCTAAACTTCTGATTACTTGGCAATGCTTACATTTGTTCCCTAGCTTGCATGCTTTGCCATACCACATGGCAGTACCTAAAAGCTATTAAAACTCTTTCATGTAAACAAATACAGGATTACACCTTCAGGGGCCCAGTGGAAGGTTAAAGAAGAAATTTCAGGTGCTCCTTTGAACAAAAGAAAATCTCCAAGGTCAGGAGCTTACTACACTAGGAACTGCGCACACACATTCTTCTGCTCTATGGCACAATGAGGTTGAACTCCACCAAAAGCGAAGATACTTGAAATTATCCAAAAGAAAATGTATTGTACAAACAAAGAAAAATCAAGAGGCAAGGGGGACATTACAAAGCCATAATGCAAGGTAAAGACTTACAGAATTTAGTGATTATATGAAGGTTGTGAGCATAGTTTATTATGCCATCTGAAGTCCCGATTGTGCTACAAATTTTTAACTACTTCTCAGCTACTGAGTTCTCAAAATAAACTACAGGCTATTCTGCACATGGTAATTCACATCCAGTTTTATCCAACAAACGGGAATATTATTGTGATTCTGCAGGAAAAATGTAGAACTCTTTCAACAGAGGGTATGGGACATTATATATACTCTAATAATTCCACTTCCTTCACCACTTAAAACGCATACTTACTATGTAATCTATGTAATTCTTCCACGAGCCCAATGATATGCTATTTGAAAACTGGTGCATTTATATTACAATTCCTTCCTCCTCTAATTACATAAATGCAACATTCACAAAGCTACCCATATTTGAGAAACCCACTCACAGTACAACTAGGCTGGAGAGATTTGCAAAGGCAAAGTTGGGTATGTGTGAGATTTTGTTCAACGCCAGAGTTAAGGCTTGAAGTGAAGGTAGCTTGCTCAGCTGCTGGATAGGAACTTCGGTTAGGCTGTTATCATCGAGCCAAAGATGCCGCAGTTGAACCAGACCCTCAAAGCTGTCTTCAGGGACAGATGTGATGTGGTTTGCATCCAAGCGCCTAAGGATTAAAGCATAAAACTATCAGAAAACGTGCTCAGTCTTGTTACTTGTACTTACTGTAATGTCCAATCATCTATTTGCTTATGCTGTCATAAGTCATTAACATTAAAGGGAAACTTGTCGCCATGAAAATCTTTTTCAGTTCAATGAGAAAAATCTGGAAAATTAAACTTAATTTCCACTCTTGTTAACATCACAATTTATAACGATGAGTTTCAACACAGTTATGTCATTACGTTTATAAATGAGCGAGTAAGATTTTCGAAAATGTTTGGTGATTTCTGTAAAAGAAATGTTGATCAGGCTCCCAATTGCATTGTCAAATCCCAATATCATGCCATCAATGAAGTGCTCCACCTCTCCATGGCAAAATAATCGGACATCACGAAACCCGGTCCCATAAATCGGCAACATATAAATGCATTTTTAACCCACAACTCTCTCCCATTTATCATCGGCAGTGGTGAAGGGGTTTAATGGAGGCCTTCATTACCTCCAATCACCACAGAATCAATGATACAGCAACTTGTTTTGTCTTGCATTTGGGGGCTAGGTGTTTCTTTAGGGGTTGCCTGTTGTCCTAAGAATAGTACCATAGACTGTTATTCACAAAAAACATGCTTGTTTATTTATGGATCTATATATACCTCAATACTCTTAAAAAAAACGTTGTACTTCTGCTTTTCTCCAGATGGCTCTTAAGAGTCATGTGATCTTGTATCATAGTTACAGTTGTTACATCAATATCAGTATCAGGTGTTAACATGTTAATCCTTTCCTCTACAGAACTCTTTTGTTTCATTACTCAAAATTGATTTTCAGTCCAATCTGTGACTTGACCTCATTATTAAAACAAATATAACAGCAAACTATCACCACAAACTGCTGTCAGCCACACAAAATGTTTGTGTAATACATTCATCCAATCTTAATGATCTTTAAATATCTTATACTACCCTACAAAGCATATTACTAATCCAGAAAACAAACTTCTCAAAAGGCAATTAGGGATAAATGCTGGCCTAGCCAGCGATGTTCACATCCTGTGCACAAATATTTTTTTTTAAAAAGCAGAGACAGGTGACTATACCAGTATGCTGTAATATAACACCTTTATCTAAAGATCATTTGAGATTCTGCACAAATGTTTGGATACATAAACAGATTATTCTAATGGTCTAAGTCTGCACTGGTATTTTTCACCATCAGTCTCTTTAGTTTTCTCTTTCGAGCAATTCTTTACATTTTTTTTTAAAAGAATCAATTGGATTTGATTTAACAAATTCTAACCACCTTTTTTTGTGTAAAGGTCTGAATGACTATATCTTCATTGGTACCCTAGTCAGCCAACTGTGAAATGGCAATACTGTTCATAGTTTGCATGTTCAGTTTATTTATTTAAAATAAATTTTAAATTGGATAATCTGGCAACAAAAAGACATACACAAAAGGTATTACCAATCTCTCAGAGCAACTCTCAACATCTTCCAATAGTGGACTCTACTCAAACACATTTTGCTCATTGAATTCACGGTAGCACAGTGGTTAGCACTGTTGCTTCACAGTGGCAGGGACCTGGGTTTGAAACCTGGCATGGGCCACGGTCTGTGCGGAGTCGGAACGTTCTCCACGTGTCTGTGTGGGTTCCTCCGGGGGCTCCGGTTTCCTCCCACAAGCCCCGAAAGACGTGCTTGTTAGGTGAATTGGACATTCAGAATTCTCCCTCAAGTGGACCCAAACAGGCAACTAGTGTGGCGACTAGTGGATACTTCGGGTGGGATTCTCCGTTCCTGCCACCTGCCAATGGGATTTCCCATTGTGGCCACTCCACGTCCCCTGGAAACCCGCATGCGGGGATGCGTTGACGGCACAAGGGAGAATCCCCCCAGCGGAGAATCCAGCCCTTTATCTCAGCTGATATTAATTTTCCTAATTTCCTTGCTCTTTTTAACCGTCATGTTATTGCTTATTTCTGGTATGGAACCGGTGTCTTCTCCTGTGAAGATCTTTGGTCAATGCCTCTGCCATTTCCTCATTCCCCATGATAATTTCTCCCGTCCCCGCTTCGAAGGGACCAACATTTACTTTTTATATACGTATAAAAGTTTTTACAATCTGTTTTTATATTTTTCCCCCTTTTAAAAACTTTTCAGTGGCCCTTGGCTGGTTTCTTTAAAATATAATAATCTTTAATGTCACATGTAGGCTTACAGTAACACTGCAATGAAGTTATTGTGAAAAGTCCCTAGTCGCCACATTCCGGTGCCTGTTTGGGTACACAGAGGGAGAATTCAGAATATCCAATTCACCTGACAGCACGTCTTTCGGGACTTGTGGGAGGAAACCGGAGTACCCCGGAGGAAACCCACACAGACACGGGGAGAACGTGTAGACTCCGTACAGACAGTGACCTAAGCCGGGAATCGAATATGGGGCCCTAGAGCTATGAAGCAACAGTGTTACTCACTGTGCTACCATGCTGCCCAACACCCCCGATTATGAAACTTCATACTGTTTTTTTTTTTTTGCAACATAGTCGACCTCTTTTAATCTGTTACTATCCTTAATTTCCTGAGTGAGCCACAAATGGGTCTTTACCGAGTTGTTGTTCTTCAATTTTTGCTGAACATTTTGTATTGTTCCTTTAAATGTTCATTTATTTCTATACCTTTTAGTCTATTTACCCAATTGACCTTTGCCAGTTCTGCCCTCATACCTATGTAATTGGCTTTGTTAAAGTTTAAGATTCTTGTTTGAGGTTTGTTCTTAAGGAAGAAGAGCGGGTGAAGAGTAATGAAAATTAAAGATTGTAAAAGAAGGTCCATAAAGAGACCTGTTGATTAAAAAATATATTTTTTTACTCGGCACAATGGAAAATCTACACAACACTAATTAGTCGTCCAGACCCTCATGAACAAAATTACAGCATGCCAAAACACAAATCTGAACAATAGAAATCAAATCAACTGTTTGATAACACAGCCCTGTTGAATGATCGCTGAAAGCTACCTGTCTACCTTGTTGGCTGAATTCCTTGCCCCGCCCTGATGATCAAAGGCATTGTTTCCATTGCCTGGAATGGATCTGGCAGAGAAGTACGAACAAATACTTACGGCCATGCCTCTTGCAAACATTTAGTATAGGCACGCAATGCTAGGAAACTAAATTGATTAGATAGGGTGCAGAAGGGGGGGAGGAATCTTCTTCATTCAGTAACTACAAAAGATGTACCTTTCAGCCACACTTGACCAACAAATTCCCCTTCAGGCACAGAGAGAGATCGTCCCCTTTCAGAGAGAGAGAGAGAGAGAGAGAGAGCTCTTTCAGGGAGAGAGAGAGAGAGAGTCCACTTTGAGGGAGAGAGAGAGAGAGAGAGAGAGTCCCCTTTGAGGGAGAGAGAGAGAGAGAGAAAGTGAGAGTCCCCTTTCAGGGAGAGAGAGAGTCCCCTTTCAGGGAGAGAGAGAGAGTCCCCTTTCAGGCAGAGAGAGAGAGAGAGAGATAGAGAGAGTGTCCCCTTTCAGGCAGAGAGAGAGAGAGTGAGAGTCCCCTTTCAGAGAGAGAGAGAGAGAGCGAGAGAGAGAGCGAGAGAGTCAGTCCCCTTTCAAAGAGAGAGAGAGAGAGAGCCCTTTCAGGCAGAGAGAGAGAGAGAGAGAGACCCCTTTCAAGCAGAGAGAGAGAGAGAGAGAGAGTCCCCTTTCAGGGGAGGGAGAGAGTCGACTTTCAAGGGAGAGAGAAAGTCCCCTTTGAGGGAGACAGAAAGAGAGAGAGAGATTACCCGTTCAGGCAGAGAGAGAGAGAGAGAGAGAGAGAGTCCCCCTTCAGGGAGTGGGAGTGTGTGAGAGAGAGAGAGAGAGAGAGAGTCCCCTTTCAGAGAAAGAGAGAGAGAGGGAGAGAGAGTCCCCTTTCAGGGGAGAGAGAGAGAGAGTCCCCTTTCAGGGGAGAGAGAGAGAGAGAGAGAGTCCCCATTCAGGCAGAGAGAGAGAGAGTCCCCCTTCTGGGACTGAGTGAGAGAGAGAGAGAGAGAGAGAGAGTCCCCCTTCAGGGAGTGAGTGAGAGAGGGAGAGAGAGTCCCCTTTCAGGGAGAGAGAGAGTCCCCTTTCAGAGAGAGAGAGAGTCAACTTTCAGGGAGAGAGAGAGAGAGAGAGTCCCCTTTCAGGGATAGAAAGAGAGAGAGAGTCCCCTTTCAGGGAGAGAGAGAGAGAGAGTCCCCTTTCAGAGAAAGAGAGAGGGAGGGAGAGAGAGTCCCCTTTCAGGGAGAGAGAGAGTCCCCTTTCAGAGAGAGAGAGAGTCAACTTTCAGGGAGAGAGAGAGAGAGAGTCCCCTTTCAGGGAGAGAGAGAGGGAGGGAGAGATAGTCCCCTTTCAGGGAGAGAGAGGGAGTCCCCTTTCAGAGAGAGAGAGAGAGAGAGGGAGAGAGCCCCCTTTCAGGGAGAGAGAGAGAGAGAGTCAACTTTCAGGGAGAGAGAGAGAGAGAGAGAGTCCCCTTTCAGGGTGAGAGAGAGAGAGAGAGAGAGAGAGAGAGTCCCCTTTCAGGCAGAGGGAGAGAGAGAGAGAGAGAGTCCCCTTTCAGGAAGAGAGAGGGAGTCCCCTTTCAGAGAAAGAGAGAGGGAGGGAGAGATAGTCCCCTTTCAGGGAGAGAGAGGGAGTCCCCTTTCAGAGAAAGAGAGAGGGAGGGAGAGAGAGTCCCCTTTCAGGGAGAGAGAGAGGGAGTCCCCTTTCAGAGAGAGAGAGAGAGAGAGGGAGCGAGAGGGTCCCCTTTCAGAGAGAGAGTGAGAGAGTCCCCTTTCAGGCAGAGAGAGAGAGAGAGAGAGAGTCCCCCTTCAGGGAGTGAGAGAGAGAGAGTCCCCTTTCAGAGAGAGAGAGAGGGAGAGAGAGTCCCTATTCAGGCAGAGAGAGAGAGAGAGAGAGTCCCCATTCAGGCAGAGAGAGAGAGAGAGAGAGAGTCCCCCTTCAGGAAGTGAGTGAGAGAGAGAGAGAGTCCCCTTTCAGGCAGAGGGAGAGAGAGAGAGAGTCCCCTTTCAGGAAGAGAGAGAGAGAGAGAGAGGGAGAGAGAGAGTCCCCTTTCAGAGAGAGAGAGAGAGAGAGTCCCCTTTCAGAGAGAGAGTGAGAGAGTCCCCTTTCAGGCAGAGAGAGAGAGAGAGAGAGAGTCCCCTTTCAGGGGAGAGAGAGAGAGAGAGAGAGAGAGGGAGTCCCCATTCAGGCAGAGAGAGAGAGAGAGAGAGAGTCCCCATTCAGGCAGAGAGAGAGAGAGAGAGAGAGTCCCCCTTCAGGAAGTGAGTGAGAGAGAGAGAGTCCACTTTCAGAGAAAGAGAGAGAGAGAGAGAGTCCCCTTTCAGAGAAAGAGTGAGGGAGAGAGAGTCCCCTTTCAGGGAGAGAGAGAAAGTCCCCTTTCAGAGAGGGAGAGAGAGAGAGAGTCCCCTTTCAGGGAGAGAGAGAGAGAGAGAGAGTCCCCTTTCAGAGAAAGAGAGAGAGAGGGCGAGAGAGTCCCCTTTCAGGGAGAGAGAGAAAGTCCCCTTTCAGAGAGAGTGAGAGAGAGTCCCCTTTCAGGGAGAGAGAGAGAGAGAGAGAGAGAGACCGACCCCTTTCAGGAAGAGAGAGAGAGAGAGAGAGAGTCCCCTTTCAGGGAGGGAGAGAGAGGGAGAGAGAGAGTACCCTTTCAGAGAAAGAGAGAGAGAGGGAGAGAGAGTCCCCTTTCAGGGGAGAGAGAGAGAGAGTCCCCTTTCAGGGGAGAGAGAGAGAGAGAGTCCCCATTCAGGCAGAGAGAGAGAGAGTCCCCCCTTCTGGGACTGAGTGAGAGAGAGAGAGAGAGAGAGAGTCCCCCTTCAGGGAGTGAGTGAGAGAGGGAGAGAGAGTCCCCTTTCAGGGAGAGAGAGAGTCCCCTTTCAGAGAGAGAGAGAGTCAACTTTCAGGGAGAGAGAGAGAGAGAGAGAGTCCCCTTTCAGGGATAGAAAGAGAGAGAGAGTCCCCTTTCAGGGAGAGAGAGAGAGAGAGAGTCCCCTTTCAGAGAAAGAGAGAGGGAGGGAGAGAGAGTCCCCTTTCAGGGAGAGAGAGAGTCCCCTTTCAGAGAGAGAGAGAGTTCCCTTTCAGGGAGAGAGAGAGGGAGGGAGAGATAGTCCCCTTTCAGGGAGAGAGAGGGAGTCCCCTTTCAGAGAGAGAGAGAGAGAGGGAGAGAGCCCCCTTTCAGGGAGAGAGAGAGAGAGAGAGAGTCAACTTTCAGGGAGAGAGAGAGAGAGAGAGTCCCCTTTCAGGGTGAGAGAGAGAGAGAGAGAGAGTCCCCTTTCAGGCAGAGGGAGAGAGAGAGAGAGAGTCCCCTTTCAGGAAGAGAGAGGGAGTCCCCTTTCAGAGAAAGAGAGAGGGAGGGAGAGATAGTCCCCTTTCAGGGAGAGAGAGGGAGTCCCCTTTCAGAGAAAGAGAGAGGGAGGGAGAGAGAGTCCCCTTTCAGGGAGAGAGAGAGGGAGTCCCCTTTCAGAGAGAGAGAGAGAGAGGGAGCGAGAGAGTCCCCTTTCAGAGAGAGAGTGAGAGAGTCCCCTTTCAGGCAGAGAGAGAGAGAGAGAGAGAGTCCCCCTTCAGGGAGTGAGAGAGAGAGAGTCCCCTTTCAGAGAGAGAGAGAGGGAGAGAGAGTCCCCTTTCAGGGGAGAGAGAGAGAGTCCCCATTCAGGCAGAGAGAGAGAGAGAGAGAGAGTCCCCCTTCAGGAAGTGAGTGAGAGAGAGAGAGAGAGAGAGAGTCCCCTTTCAGGCAGAGGGAGAGAGAGAGAGAGAGAGTCCCCTTTCAGGAAGAGAGAGAGAGAGAGAGAGAGAGAGGGAGAGAGAGAGTCCACTTTCAGAGAGAGAGAGAGAGAGAGAGAGAGTCCCCTTTCAGAGAGAGAGTGAGAGAGTCCCCTTTCAGGCAGAGAGAAAGAGAGAGAGAGAGTCCCCCTTCAGGGAGTGAGAGAGAGAGAGTCCCCTTTCAGAGAGAGAGAGAGGGAGAGAGAGTCCCCTTTCAGGGGAGAGAGAGAGAGAGAGAGAGGGGGAGTCCCCATTCAGGCAGAGAGAGAGAGAGAGAGAGTCCCCATTCAGGCAGAGAGAGAGAGAGAGAGAGTCCCCCTTCAGGAAGTGAGTGAGAGAGAGAGAGTCCACTTTCAGAGAAAGAGAGAGAGAGAGAGTCCCCTTTCAGAGAAAGAGTGAGGGAGAGAGAGTCCCCTTTCAGGGAGAGAGAGAAAGTCCCCTTTCAGAGAGGGAGAGAGAGAGAGAGAGTCCCCTTTCAGGGAGAGAGAGAGAGAGAGAGAGAGAGAGAGAGTCCCCTTTCAGAGAAAGAGAGAGAGAGGGCGAGAGAGTCCCCTTTCAGGGAGAGAGAGAAAGTCCCCTTTCAGAGAGAGTGAGAGAGAGTCCCCTTTCAGGGAGAGAGAGAGAGAGAGAGAGAGAGACCGACCCCTTTCAGGAAGAGAGAGAGAGAGAGAGTCCCCTTTCAGGGAGGGAGAGAGAGGGAGAGAGAGAGAGTCCCCTTTCAGAGAAAGAGAGAGAGAGGGCGAGAGAGTCCCCTTTCAGGGAGAGAGAGAAAGTCCCCTTTCAGAGAGAGTGAGAGAGAGTCCCCATTCAGGGAGAGAGAGAGAGAGAGAGACCGACCCCTTTCAGGAAGAGAGAGAGAGAGAGAGAGTCCCCTTTCAGGGAGGGAGAGAGAGGGAGAGAGAGAGAGAGAGAGAGAGAGAGCGTGTCCCCTTTCAGGCAGAGAGAGAGAGAGAGAGAGAGAGTCCCCTTTCAGGCAGAGAGGGAGAGAGAGAGAGAGTCCCCTTTGAGGGAGAGAGAGGCAGACCCCTTTCAGGGGGCGAGAGAGAGAGAGCGAGACCCCTTTGAGAGAGAGAGAGCCCCCTTTGAGAGAGAGAGAGAGAGAGAGAGTCCCCTTTGAGGGAGGGAGAGACAGACCCGTTTCAGGGGGCGAGAGAGAGAGTCCCCTGTCAGGCAGAAAGAGAGAGAGAGAGAGAGAGAGAGTCCCCTGTCAGACAGAGAGAGAGGGAGAGAGAGAGTCCACTTTCAGGCAGAGACAGAGAGTCCCCTTTCAGGGAGAGAGAGAGAGAGAGAGAGTCCCCTTTCAGAGACAGAGAGAGAGAGAGAGAGAGAGTCCTCTTTCAGAGAGAATGAGAGAGAGAGAGAGAGGGAGAGTCCCCCTTCAGGCAAAGAGAAAGAGAGTCCCCTGTCAGGCAGAGAGAGCGAGAGTCCCCTGTCAGGCAGAGAGAGAGAGAGAGAGAGAGAGAAAGAGACAGAGTTCCCATTCAGGCAGAGAGAGAGAGAGAGAGAGAGACAGAGTCCCCTTTCAGGGAGGGAGGGAGAGAGAGAGAGAGAGAGAGAGAGTGTGTCCCCTTTCAGGGGGCAAGAGAGAGAGAGAGAGAGTCCCCTTTCAGGGGGCGAGAGAGAGTGTTCCCTTTCAGGGAGGGAGAGAGAGAGAAGGTCCCCTTTCAGAGAGAGGGAGAGAGAGAGTCCCCTTTGAGGGATAGAGAGAGAGAGAGAGAGAGAGAGAGAGAGAGCGTCCCCTTTCAGAGAGAGAGAGAGAGAGATCGTCTCCTTTCAGAGAGAGAGAGAGAGAGAGTCCCCTTTCAGAGACAGAGAGAGAGAGAGTCCCCTTTCAGAGAGGGAGAGAGTCCCCTTTCAGAGAGGGAGAGAGAGAGAAAGAGACAGAGTCCTCTTTCAGGCAGAGAGAGAGAGAGAGAGCGAGAGTCCCCTGTCAGGCAGAGAGAGATAGACAGAGTCCCCTTTCAGAGAGAGAGAGTGAGAGAGTCCTCTTTCAAGCAGAGAGAGAGAGAGAGAGAGAGTGCAAGTCCCCTTTCAGAGAGAGAGAGCGTCCCCTTTCAGAGAGAGAGAGAGGGAGAGAGAGAGAGTCCCCTTTCAGAGAGAGAGAGAGAGAGTCCCCTTTCAGGCGGAGACAGAGAGAGGGAGAGAGCGAGTCCCCTTTCAGGGAGAGAGAGGGAGAGTCTCCTTTCAGGGAGAGAGAGAGTCCTCTTTCAGGGAGAGAGAGAGAGAGAGAGAGAGAGTCCCCTTTCAGAGGGAGAGAGAGAGAGTCCCCTTTCAGGGGGCGAGAGAGTGAGTCCCCTTTCAGAGAGAGAGAGAGTGAGAGAGAGGGAGTCCCCTTTCAGGGAGAGAGAGAGATAGTCCCCTTTCAGGCAGAGACAGAGAGAGGGAGAGAGCGAGTCCCCTTTGAGGCACAGAGAGAGAGAGAGAGTCCCCTTTCAGGCACAGAGAAAGTCCCCTTTCAGGGAGGGAGAGAGAGAGAGAGTCCCCTTTCAGAGACAGAGAGAGAGTCCCCTTTCAGAGACAGAGAGAGAGAGAGCGTCCCCTTTCAGAGAGAGAGAGATCGTCTCAGAGAGAGAGAGAGTCCCTTTTCAGAGAGAGAGAGAGAGAGAGAGAGAGTCCCCTTTCAGAGAGAGAGAGAGAGAGAGAGAGAGTCCCCTTTCAGAGAGAGAGAGAGAGAGACGCCTTTCAGAGAGAGAGAGAGAGAGAGAGAGAGAGTCCCCTTTCAGAGAGAGAGAGAGAGAGAGAGTCCCCTTTCAGAGAGAGAGAGAGAGAGTCCCCTTTCAGGCAGAGACAGAGAGAGGGAGAGAGAGAGTCCACTTTGAGGCACAGAGAGAGAGAGAGTCCCCTTTCAGGCAGAGAGAGAGTCCCCTTTCAGGGAGGGAGAGAGAGAGAGAGAGAGTCCCCTTTCAGAGACAGAGAGACAGTCCTCTTTCAGAGACAGAGAGGGAGTGAGAGAGAGGGAGTCCCCTTTCAGGGAGAGAGAGAGATAGTCCCCTTTCAGGCAGAGACAGAGAGAGGGAGAGAGCGAGTCCCCTTTGAGGCACAGAGAGAGAGAGAGTCCCCTTTCAGGCACAGAGAGAGTCCCCTTTCAGGGAGGGAGAGAGAGAGAGAGTCCCCTTTCAGAGACAGAGAGAGAGTCCCCTTTCAGAGACAGAGAGAGAGAGAGCGTCCCCTTTCAGAGAGAGAGAGATCGTCTCAGAGAGAGAGAGAGAGTCCCTTTTCAGAGAGAGAGAGAGAGAGAGAGAGAGAGTCCCCTTTCAGAGAGAGAGAGAGAGAGACGCCTTTCAGAGAGAGAGAGAGAGAGAGTCCCCTTTCAGAGAGAGAGAGAGAGAGAGAGAGTCCCCTTTCAGAGAGAGAGAGAGAGAGAGAGAGAGTCCCCTTTCAGGCAGAGACAGAGAGAGGGAGAGAGAGAGTCCACTTTGAGGCACAGAGAGAGAGAGAGTCCCCTTTCAGGCAGAGAGAGAGTCCCCTTTCAGGGAGGGGGAGAGAGAGAGAGAGAGAGAGAGTCCCCTTTCAGAGACAGAGAGAGAGTCCTCTTTCAGAGACAGAGAGAGAGAGAGAGAGAGAGCGTCCCCTTTCAGAGAGAGAGAGATCGTCTCAGAGAGAGAGAGAGAGAGAGTCCCCTTTCAGAGAGAGAGAGAGAGAGAGAGAGAGGGAGAGAGAGTCCCCTTTCAGAGAGAGAGAGAGAGAGAAAGAGACAGAGTCCCCTTTCAGGCAGAGAGAGAGACAGAGACCCCTTTCAGAGAGAGAGAGAGAGAGAGAGAGAGTCCACTTTCAGGGAGGGAGAGAGAGAGTCCCCTTTCAGGGAGAGAGAGGGAGAGTCCCTTTCAGTCAGAGAGAGAGAGAGAGTCCCCTTTCAGGGGGCGAGAGAGAGAGAGTCCCCTTTCAGGCAGAGAGAGAGAGAGCGAGAGGGTCCCCTTTCAGAGAGAGAGAGAGAGAGAGAGAGAGAGAGTCCCCTTTCAGAGAGAGAGAGAGAGAGAGAGTCCCCTTTCAGGCAGAGACAGAGAGAGGGAGAGAGAGAGTCCCCTTTCAGGGAGAGAGAGGGAGAGTCCCTTTCAGTCAGAGAGAGAGAGAGAGAGAGTCCCCTTTCAGGGGGCGAGAGAGAGAGAGTCCCCTTTCAGGCAGAGAGAGAGAGAGCGAGAGGGTCCCCTTTCAGAGAGAGAGAGAGAGAGAGAGAGTCCCCTTTCAGAGAGAGAGAGAGAGAGAGTCCCCTTTCAGGCAGAGACAGAGAGAGGGAGAGAGAGAGTCCCCTTTGAGGCACACAGAGAGAGAGTCCCCTTTCAGGGAGGGAGGGAGAGAGAGAGAGTCCCCTTTCAGAGACAGAGAGAGAGAGAGAGTCCTCTTTCAGAGAGAGAGAGGGAGAGTGCCCCTTCAGGCAAAGAGAAAGAGAGTTCCCTGTCAGGCAGAGAGAGAGAGAGAGAGAGAGCCCCGTCAGGCACAGAGAGAGAGAGAGAGAGAGCGAGAGTGCCCCGTCAGGCAGAGAGAGAGAGAGAGAGAGAGAGAGAGAGCGAGAGTGCCCCGTCAGGCACAGAGAGAGCGAGAGTGCCCCGTCAGGCACAGAGAGAGAGAGAGAGAGAGAGAGAGAGAGAGAGCGAGCGAGCGAGAGAGAGAGCCCCCCGTCAGGCACAGAGAGAGAGAGCGAGAGAGAGCGAGAGAGAGCGAGAGAGAGCGAGAGAGAGCGAGAGAGAGCGAGAGAGAGCGAGAGAGAGCGAGAGAGAGCGAGAGAGAGCGAGAGAGAGCGAGAGAGAGTGAGAGAGAGAGCCCCCCGTCAGGCACAGAGAGAGAGAGAGCGAGAGAGCGAGCGAGCGAGAGAGCCCCCCGTCAGGCACAGAGAGAGAGAGAGAGAGAGAGCAAGAGAGAGAGCCCCCCGTCAGGCACAGAGAGAGAGAGCGAGAGCGAGAGAGCGAGAGAGAGAGAGCCCCCCGTCAGGCAGAGAGAGAGCCCCCCGTCAGGCAGAGAGAGAGCCCCCCCGTCAGGCAGAGAGAGAGCCCCCCGTCAGGCAGAGAGAGAGCCCCCCGTCAGGCAGAGAGAGAGCCCCCCGTCAGGCAGAGAGAGAGCCCCCCGTCAGGCAGAGAGAGAGCCCCCCGTCAGGCAGAGAGAGAGCCCCCCGTCAGGCAGAGAGAGAGCCCCCCGTCAGGCAGAGAGAGAGCCCCCCGTCAGGCAGAGAGAGAGCCCCCCGTCAGGCAGAGAGAGAGCCCCCCCGTCAGGCAGAGAGAGAGCCCCCCGTCAGGCAGAGAGAGAGCCCCCCGTCAGGCAGAGAGAGAGCCCCCCTGTCAGGCAGAGAGAGAGCACCCCGTCAGGCAGAGAGAGAGCACCCCGTCAGGCAGAGAGAGAGCACCCCGTCAGGCAGAGAGAGAGCACCCCGTCAGGCAGAGAGAGAGCACCCAGTCAGGCAGAGAGTGTCCCCAGTCAGGCAGAGAGTGTCCCCAGTCAGGCAGAGAGAGTCCCCAGTCAGGCAGAGAGAGTCCCCAGTCAGGCAGAGAGAGTCCCCAGTCAGGCAGAGAGAGTCCCCTGTCAGGCAGAGAGAGAGTGAGAGTCCCCTTTCAGAGAGAGAGAGAGAGAGAGTCCCCTTTCAGAGAGAGAGAGAGAGAGTCCCCTTTCAGAGACAGAGAGAGAGCCCCCTTTCAGGCAGAGAGAGTCCCTTGTCAGGCAGAGAGAGTCCCCTGTCAGGCAGAGAGAGTCCCCTGTCAGGCAGAGAGAGTCCCCTGTCAGGCAGAGAGAGTCCCCTGTCAGGCAGAGAGAGTCCCCTGTCAGGCAGAGAGAGTCCCCTGTCAGGCAGAGAGAGTCCCCTGTCAGGCAGAGAGAGTCCCCTGTCAGGCAGAGAGAGTCCCCTGTCAGGCAGAGAGAGTCCCCTGTCAGGCAGAGAGAGTCCCCTGTCAGGCAGAGAGAGTCCCCTGTCAGGCAGAGAGAGTCCCCTGTCAGGCAGAGAGAGTCCCCTGTCAGGCAGAGAGAGTCCCCTGTCAGGCAGAGAGAGTCCCCTGTCAGGCAGAGAGAGTCCCCTGTCAGGCAGAGAGAGTCCCCTGTCAGGCAGAGAGAGTCCCCTGTCAGGCAGAGAGAGTCCCCTGTCAGGCAGAGAGAGTCCCCTGTCAGGCAGAGAGAGTCCCCTGTCAGGCAGAGAGAGTCCCCTGTCAGGCAGAGAGAGTCCCCTGTCAGGCAGAGAGAGTCCCCTGTCAGGCAGAGAGAGTTCCCTGTCAGGCAGAGAGAGTCCCCTGTCAGGCAGAGAGAGTCCCCTGTCAGGCAGAGAGAGTCCCCTGTCAGGCAGAGAGAGTCCCCTGTCAGGCAGAGATATCCCCTGTCAGGCACAGAGAGAGAGAGTCCCCTTTCAGAGAGAGAGAGAGAGAGAGAGAGTCCCCCTTTCAGGCAGAGAGAGTCTCCTGTCTGGCTAGGTTAGAGTCCCCTTTCAGTACTAAGGGAGAACTGCACTGTTGGACGTGCTGCCTTTCAGATACAATGTCAAATTGAGGCCTGGTCTGTACTTGCAACTGGGTCTGGGGGCAAAGGTTGGGGGCGGGGGGGGGGGGGGGGGGGGTTGGAAGAGAGAAAAAGGTATGCGTACAGGGATATTTAGTGTCAAATTTTTCCTTTTTCTTCCTGGTCCACAACTCCCGTGTAATTTACCTGACATGGCATCATGCAAAACCTCCTAACTCGCCGTATCTTCTTTGTAGCTTCTAATAGTCAATTACATCATTTACCATTACATTTTAACTGTCCAGCTAATGAGACTGCCCTTACTTAATCTATTCCTACCTATCTGATTGTGGCCAGAGGATATCAACCAATGGCTTCTCTTCTGGCCCTTGTACATTTCCCTCCCTCTCATCTACAGACAGCCATGTGGTGATAGCCTTCACAGGCATGGGGTTAACGTTCACAAAATAACCAGCTCTAAATCTTCACCACTCTGTTTCATTCCTCCACTAGCTCTGTGCTACAAGAGCATGCATGATATCCAGTCTTGGATGAACAAGTTCTTCTCGCTAAACATGAGAAAACCAGAAGCCAATCTCTCGACTCTCACCTCCCTCCTTGGCACTGTCCGAATTCTATTTGATCCTAAACTGTGCTTCCAATTCCACTTCAGCAGATGACAATGGATAGAACAGTGTCATCAGAGGATGGGCAGCTGGCTGATGACAAAATTACAAGGGCCGTGCTTGTTGATTTCTCAGTTACTTATGATAGTATGAAGTACTGTGCACTTCAAATTAAACAGGCCAAAGAGTTTACACACAAGGTACAGTTGATCTCCCTGCTCCAGAATCAATGTTTCTTTGTTGAAAAGGATGGTCAGGTAAATCAGCGAGATACTCGAAGGAATGGACATCCCCCAAGGCACAGTGCAAGCTCCCCTACTTATCAATGCCCACAAAAGCAACTAATCAGAATTCCCCATCAGGTAAAGATTTACCTATGCAGATGATCACTACATTGCTACCCAATCGGTAAGACAAAGACATTCAGCACATCCAAACTGACTTCAAGTGCAAATGTGGAGAATAAAACATCCCTGAATGC
Organism: Scyliorhinus torazame; assembly: GCF_047496885.1. NCBI lineage: Eukaryota > Metazoa > Chordata > Chondrichthyes > Carcharhiniformes > Scyliorhinidae > Scyliorhinus > Scyliorhinus torazame. The sequence goes on from NC_092716.1 coordinate 245,871,404, forward strand.
CAACCTTGCAAGACACAAGCTTGTATCTTCCACCTGAAATATCATTTGGTCAAACAAGGACTCTAAATAAATACCAGACTGTACAAACATCGAGCCTAAGTATACAATGCTGATTGAGGTTACATTAAGCCGAAAACTAACATTCAATGAGCACATCAAGAACCTATAAAAGATTAATTCTAGGAACTGTAAAAAAAAGTGTAAAACTCAAATTGGGAGTTGGACCCAAACCATTCAGAGTAACCAGCCTTGGGAGCGCTTTACTCAATTGCAGAATATTGTACACTGCATTGGTGACATTTCAGCCTGCAGACAAAATTGAAACCAAAATGAATCAATCCTGTTGGAGCAGTGGCCTTAATACAGACTGCACACTACCTTTTGGGGATTGCACCACTAGTGAGAAAAAAAGGCCAAAGAAATGTCTATAAAAGGCCCTTTTACAATCACTGGATGACTCAAAGTGCTTCTAGTAAATTAATTACTTTTGAAATATAGTCAGTCACTGTGGCAATGGAGGAAACACAACTGCCAATTTGCACACAGCAAATGCCCACAAACAGCAAATGCCCACAAACAGCAATGTGATCAGGATTTGTTTCTTGTGTGATGTTGATTGAGGGATAAAAATTGGTCAGACCACGAAGTAGTGCAATGGAATCATTTAATCCACCTAAACAGGCAGATGGGGGCCTTAGTTTATTGCCTTATCCAAAATACAGCACCTCTGACAATGCAGGGCTCCCTCAGTTCTGCACTGAAGTTTCAGTCTTGGCCTGGGACGTGAACCTGGAACCTTGAGATTCAAAGGCAAGGATGCTGTCAACTGCACCACGGCTGACATTATGAAACAGGTTACCCCTGGACACACTGCACGGACATGCTTGATCCAAGTGGCTGACATAGTTTTTGCACTGAAAACCTTTTACCCCAAAATATTGCAATGGAAATTCCCAGAGTATCTAAATAGCAGGAAATGCCAATGACCTGGGAGAACTTGTTTCTTTCACAACAATTCCTTCCAGACACTGACGTTGAACAAAAACACTTCCGCATCCTAAATCGAGTGAGAACTAAGGGGGCAAAGGCGAATGACAATATGACCAAGTGGAAATGGAGAAATGCATGGAGAGCCTAAGCTTACATTTCAACACTGGTGAATGTAACGTCGTTGTCAATGTCCTCGAGCCACCATCCCCCCCACCAAACCCGGTAACTATTCAAGATTAATGGCAAAACTAGATCAAGGAGTGACAAGCCATGTTTGCCAGCCCCTAGCTTCTCCACTACAAAGACAGCTGACTTTCACCTCCACATTGCACACTCGTCACTGAAATCCTTATCCATGCGTTTGTCACCTCCAGGCTCAACTTTCCAGTTTGCTGGCAGTCTTCCACTCTTCAAAACTTCAGTTTATTCATTGTTGTCCATATCCTAACCCTAACTAATTCTCACTCATTCATCAACCCTCTTCTCACTGTCCTACAATGGTTCTAATCTGCATATCGATTGGTTTAACCAGGCTGGTAAAGGCAGCCTTGAGGAGGAGTTTATAGAATGTGCCCGGGATAATTTCCTGGAACAGTATGTAATGGAACCTACAAGGGAACAAGCGGTCCTAGATCTGGTCCTGTGTAATGAGGCAGGATTGATTAATGATCTCATAGTTCGGGATCCTCTTGGAAGGAGCGACCACAATATGGTGGAATTTAAAATACAGTTGGAGGATGACAAGGTAAAATCAAACACTAGTGTTTTGTGCTTAAACAAAGGCGATTACAATGGGATGAGAGAAGAACTAGCTAAGGTAGACTGGGAGCAAAGACTTCATGGTGAAGCAGTTGAGGAACAGTGGAGAACCTTCCGAGCGATCTTTCAGTGTTCAGAAAAGGTTCATACCGACAAAAAAGAAAGACGGTAGAAAGGGGAAAAATCGACCGTGGATATCTAAGGAGGTGAGGGAGAGTATCAAATTGAAGGAAAAAACATACAAAGTGGCAAAAATTAGTGGGAGACTAGAGGACTGGGAAGTCTTTAGGGGACAACAGAAAGCTACTAAAAAAGCCATAAAGAAGAGTAAGGTAGACTATGAAAGTAAACTGGCTCAGAACATAAAAGCAGATAGTAAAAGCTTCTACAAATATATAAGACAAAAAAGAGTGGCTAAGGTAAATATTGGTCCTTTGGAAGATGAGAAGGGAGATTTAATAATAGGAGACGGGGAAATGGCCGAGGAGCTGAACAGGTTTTTTGGGTCAGTCTTCACAGTGGAGGACTAAAATAACATGCCAGTGACTGATGGAAATAAAGATTATGATAGGTGAGGACCTTGAGATGATTGTAATCACTAAGGAGGCAGTATTGGGCAAGCTAATGGGGCTAAAGGTAGACAAGTCTCCTGGCCCTGATGGGATGCATCCCATAGTGTTAAAAGAGATGGCTAGGGAAATTGTAAACGCACTAGTGATAATTTATCAAAATTCACTGGACTCTGGGGTGGTCCCAGAGGATTGGAAAGTAGCAAACGTGACATCACTGTTTAAAAAAGGAGGTTGGCAGAAAGCGGGTAATTATAGGCCGGTAAGCTTAACTTCGGTTGTAGGGAAAATGCTGGAATCTATCATTGAGGAGGAAATAGCGGGGCACCTGGAGGGAAATTGTCCCATTGGGCAGACGCAGCATGGGTTCACAAAGGGTAGGTCGTGTCTGACTAATTTGGTAGAATTTTTTGAGGACGTTACCAGTACAGTAGATAATGGGGAGCCAATGGATGTGGTATATCTGGATTTCCAGAAAGCTTTTGACAAGGTGCCACACAACAGGTTGCTGCATAAACTAAAGATGCATGGCATTGAAGGTAAAGTGGTAGCATGGGTAGAGGATTGGTTAACTAACAGAAAGCAGAGAGTGGGGATAAATGGGTGTTTCTCTGGTTGGCAACCTGCAACTAATGGGGTCCCTCAAGGATCAGTGTTGGGCCTGTAGTTGTTCACAATTTACATAGACGATTTGGAGTTGGGGACCAAGTGCAATGTGTCAAAGTTTGCAGACGACACTAAGATGAGTGGTAAAGCAAAAAGTGCAGGGGATATCGGAAGTCTGCAGAAGGATTTGGATAGGTTAGGTGAATGGGCTAGGGTCTGGCAGATGGAATTCAATGTTGCCAAGTGTGAGGCTATCCATTTTGAGAGGAATAACAGCAGAATGGATTATTATTTAAACGGTAAGATGTTAAAACATGCTGCTGTGCAGAGGGACCTGGGTGTGCTGGTGCACGAGTCGCAAAAAGTTGGTGTGCAGGTGCAACGGGTGATTAAGAAGGCTAATCGAGTTTTGTCTTTCATTGCTAGAGGGATGGAGTTCAAGACTAGTGAGGTTATGCTGCAATTGTATAGGGTATTGGTGAGGCCGCATCTGGAGTATTGTGTTCAGTTTTGGTCTCCTTACCTGAGAAAGGACATATTGGCACTGGAGGGAGTGCAGAGGAGATTCACTAGGTTGATCCCAGAGTTGAGGGGATTAGATTATGACGAGAGGTTGAGTAGACTGGGACTGTACTCATTGGAGTTTAGAAGGATGCGGGGGGATCTTATTGAGACATATAAAATTATGAAGGGAATAGGATAGATGCGGGCAGGTTGTTTCCACTGGTCGGGGAAAGCGGAACTAGGGGGCATAGCCTCAAAATAAGGGGAGGTAGATTTAGGACGGAGTGTAGGAGGAACTTCTTCACCCAAAGGGTTGTGAATCTTTGTAACACTGAAGTAAGTGGACTGTACTCTGTTTTTTTGACTGTTCCCTACCCTTTGGTGTCTTCTGAAGAACAGTTTTCTCAATTATTCTATATTCCAAAGATCTCTACATGATCAGCATACTGGTAACGGTATTTATTGTAGCACTAGTGCACCCCTGACAAACTGGAATCTTGGCAGTTCACAGAACGAGAAAGAAAATGAACATAAGCCACAGAATTAGATATTAAGAGAAATTAGCAAAAACTTGGGAGAAGATGAATTCTAAGAATGGTCATCAAGGGCACAAAGCTAAACTGGATTATACAGAAGTAAAATACTAATGCAAATCTGAAGTAAAAACAGAAAATGCTGGTTACACTTAGCAGATTTGGCAGCATCTGGGGAGAAAGAGTTAACATTTCAGGTGAATGGCCTTTCATCAGAACGAGAATATAATCAGGGTTCATCAAAAATGATTTCTTCGTCCTAAATTGGTGAGTAGACCTTTATCATTTTTAGCAAATTTATTACCTGGGTAATGTAACACATAACAAATATTGATTAACAGAATCAAAATGAAGGGTAACCAAGAAAATTAAGAATTTAAGATTCAGTGTGTTCAAAACAATGTGTCTTGAGTTTTAAATTAATTATTCAGTGCGCTTATTCAGGTAAGGAAGAGATCCAAATAAACAGCTGTCTTTGATTTAAGACTTCAGCTGCGCAAATTGTTTGCCACACTATCTAAACTATCCAACAGAATTTAGTGAAACTTCACGGGAGCTGCAAAACAGTTTAATCAGGAACCCACTGCAGAAGTACACTTTTGGTCATATTTTGCAGGTGACTTACAAAAGATCATGGAGCAGGTTTTTACAGCAAGCCAATTATCTTCCATACACCGAATGATGGGATTAAAATTCTATTGGGAGATTTTTGAGTCCTAAAAATGGATACTATATTGCTGTTAAACAAAGATGTGCTATTCCTGTTGTGCCATGTCACTATTAGCATGCATCCACTTCTTTTCTGCTAGCTAGCGACTGCAAAAAATACATTAATTAGCCAACACTAAATATTTCACTTCTGCTGTCCACACTTGACCGTTAACTATTAAAGTCACCATAAGGCAGCATTAAACCATGTGATGCAATAAAATAGAGCTTTTCTCTCTTCTTCTACCCCCTAATAGGAACAGAACGCAGCAGACTCTTACCACAGATTCATAGTTTCACATTACTTGTATATAGTGAGTTGTACAGCCAGTAGTTACAATGCCTGCTGCACCTATTGAAAAATGAATCTGCGGTGGAATGCATGCACTAGGCTTGGGTCTCCAAGCAGTTAATTTTAATGTTACAAGTTTATAGCAGAAGAAGGGATACTTCTCATAACATCTAAATGTTTCCATACCATCCTTTAAAAGTTCCCAGCTGCCCAGTGGACCACCCACATCTTGTACTTGGCAGGAGCATTACTGCAGACTCAAGTGAGAGACTACCTATTAGAGCCTCTCTCATACCTCCCAGTTTCAGTGTGCATTGACGCAACTTTAAACTATTTTCAGATCATGAAAAATGTTCATGTAATGGAAATGTCATTCACTTGCCTAAATTAAAACTAGGCAGCTGAGATCAATTAATATCCTTGCTATTGGCAATTTCCTGAAGCAATTACAAGGACTCTTTGCCAGTACAAGTTTCTAGAGTGCAATCAATCAATATTTTAGCCCAACAATCTTTGTCGTCACACATTTTTCTCCAAGCAGCTAATCTTTGTAACAGCCGCCTTGTGCCTTCCTTTACAACAAAATTCGATCTGAACGTAGGTCGTAAACTCTTACAAACTTAAGCGGCCAATGATTCTTTTTTTAAATTCATTCATTGGATGCCGGCAATAAATGGCTGGCATTTATAGCCCATCCCTAATTGCCCTTGAGGGGCAGTTAAGAGTCAACCACATTGCTGTGGGCCTGGAGTCACATATAGGCCAGACCAAGTAAGGATGGCAGAGTTCCTTCCCTAAACGGCATGAGTGAACCAGATGGGTTTTTACGACAACTGACAACGGTTTCATTGTCATCACTCTACTTTTAATTCCAGATTTCTTTTATTGAATTCAAATTTCACCATCTGCGGTGGTGGGATTTGAACCTGGGACCCCAGCATACTCTGGGTCTCTGGACAATACCACTATGCCACCGCCTCCCCTTCTAGATGTCAATGCAGCACTTTGTGTAATTTATGCTGTCTTATAGATAGCACATAAAACGTTATACCAACTACGTTAATGAATAACATGAAAACAAGCAGACAACTTCATATATGTGGCTTAATTTGCAATCAAAGTCTATTCCATGCCACAGATGGAGAGGGGGAAGGAGAGCAAATAGAAAGAATGTGGAAGTGATGAGAAAGTGTTCAATTAAAAAAATATTTATGGGATGTGGGCCAGCATTTACTGCCCACCCCAAATTGACCACAGTGCTATTCTTCTTAGCAGTTTGTTAGGCCTTTTCAGAGGGCAACTAAAGAGTCAACCACATTACTGTGTATCTGGAGTCACCGTCAGATTGGGTAAGAATTGCAGATTTCATTCCCTAAAAGGCATCAGTGAACCAAATGGGTTTTTATGATAATCCACAATGGTCACCATTAGACTTTTAATTACAGGTTTTTAAAATTTAGTTCTAATTCAATATTCAAATTGGTTTTGAATACGGATCCCCAGAGCATCCCCCTGGGTCTATGGGTTACCAATCCAGCGGCAATATCACCATGCCACCACCTGCCCCTCAATTATTACAGGATTAGCTTTTTAAAAGATTATTTGGAGTAACAGTCAAAATTAAGGCTGAAATTATAGGATCTCCTTATTGGGACTCTTCATACTGCTTTTCTAACTTGTGGTGATTGGCCCTTTAAGGGAAACAGATCATGTGACCATTACTCTTCTGTGTTTCCCTTGAAAAGACAATCACCACTTAACTGCAGTTAACAGAAAATGTAATGTGACATAAATAAATTGCCACCTTGGGAAGAAATTCCCAACTTTTAAGCGAAGAAGTTGTAGCGCAACAGCTTCCAGTAAGGCTCGAGTCCCCATGCACTGAAATGATAGTTGACGTCAGGGAACAGATGTAACCATGCTGACCATATTTATAAACACACCCAAAATACGCTAACCACTCATGAACTTATACATAATTAAAAATAATTACTTCATACCCTGCTGTTATGAGCATTCAATATCAAGAAACAGCTGATCAGTTCAAAACAGACTTCTAATTTCCACCACTATTACTGGGTACTTATGTAACTCCTACAGTCTTTCCATAAAAATTGAAATCTGGATGTTTAACAACATTTGTTGTGGAAAGCCTGTCTCAATGCGACAAATTCTTTTGGGATCAAACAAGTGTTTTTTGTTTTTTAAAATAACATGCATGCTTTGCAAATGCTGAATCAGATTGCATAACACATTGGTAGCTGTAATTACTCAATGCTGGCGAAGTTTGAAAAAAAAAAAAAAAAAAAAATTTGCCATACTCAAACTCTTCCCTCCCTAGACTGCTGCCGTAATGCACATTGGTCATGAAGTTAAATGTAGGCTGTCCCTTGTGATCAGATTCCAAATATGATCACCACCAGAGTCCTGATACAGGCTGCAAATTAGAAAGTGTGTTTTTTGGAAGAAGGTCCTGTCAAACCAGAACAGAAATCGCTCGAATTGATCATACTGATGACTTTGCAACAACTGATTGGACAAAAATCCTCTCTCGTTTCACCTGGATTCATGGACTAATTTAGGAAAGGATCAAGATCACAAAGTATTCAACAGCACTGTACCATCTGGGTCACCCAGATCAGTAGATGCAGCACATGAGCATTTATCTGTCACTGTTCTTATCTCAGGTTGCTTAAGGAGCTTCGCAGACACTTTGGAAGTGTAGTCTCTACAGAAATGTTGGATATGAAACACCCAATTTGCATGCAGCAATGTTCCGCATACAGCAATATCAGGAAAGGTCGAGCAGGTGGGCCTACACTCAGCTGAGTTGAGTCGAGTGTGAGGTGACCTTATTGAAAAATACTGGGGTTGACAAGGTAGGTGCTGAAAATATGCTTCCTCTTGCAGGAGAGTCTAGAACCAGATGCAGTTTTTAAAAAATGCCTCCCATTTAAGATGGAGATAAGGAGGAATTTCTTCTCTCAAAGGGCTGGTAACCTTTGTGATTCACTACTCTACAGAGCAGTGGAGGCTGGGCCATGGTCTTTGAATGTGTTCAAAGCGGAGTTAAGACAGAGTTTGGGGAATCAAAGGTTATTGGAGGCATGCCGGAATGCGGAGTTAAAGCCACAGTTAGATCAGCCATAATCTTACTGAAGGGTGAAGCCTGCGCGAGGGACCAAATGCATACTCTTACTCCTATTTTTTGCGTTTAGCAATGAGAAGACTGGATAATCTATTTAAGGGTTGTTGGTTGAGGACCAAATGTTGTCAGGATATCAGGGAGAATAGTGGTACCTTTTACATCCACTGGAGGCAGATATCGCATCTGTAAGACAGTGCCTTCCCCAAATGGCACTGATATGTCAGTAATTATGTGATTAAGTCACTGGAGTGGGACTTGAACTCACAACCTTTGGGCTCATTCATGCGACACATTTGTCAGCCAATGAACATCTCCAATAAGACAGAATCTAACCACCTTCCCTGGACATTCAACAGCATTACTACTGCTGAAACTCTCAACGTCCTGCAAAGGAGATCGGGGGGGGGGTTACTATTCAACAGAAACTGAACTGGACCAGCCATGTAAATACTGGGGCTGCAAGAGACGGCCAGAAACTGGGTATTATGTGAGAAGTAACTCCCCAAAGCTTGCCCAGTATCTAAGGGGCACAGGTAATGAGCGTGATGGAATACTCTCCACTTGCCTCGATGATTGTAACTCCAACTCAAGCTTGATACCATCCAGGACAAAGAATCCTGCATGATTTGCACCCCATCCACCACCTTAAACAGTCAGTCCCACCACCACACGCAGGTCTTGGGGGCAGAAATAGGGTGTTTGGTCCTTTGAGCCTGCAGTAGATACCATATGCAGGATGCACTGCAGCAACTCACCAATCCTCGTCTGACAGAACCTTCCAACCTGTAAACTCTAGCACCTGGAAAGACATGGGCAGCAGCTGGGTGGGAACACCACCTTCTGCAAGGTTCACTCAGAGCCACACATCAGCCCAATTTGGAACAGTGTCACTGTTCTTTGACTGTCACGAGGTCATTGAGGAACTCCTCAATGGTAGATGTACTTTAAATAGATGGGACTGTGGCAATTCAAGGCAGCAGCTCACCACCACCCTCAAGGGCAGTTAAGACTGGACAACAAATGGACATACGAACGAAGAACAGGAGTAGGCCATTCGGCCCCTTGGGTCTGCTACACCATTTAATAAGATCAAGGCTGATCGGATAGTAACCTCAAATCAGCATCCCACCTTCCCCCAATAACCTATCACCCCCTTGCTTACCAAGAATCTATCCACTTCTGACTTATAATATTCAAAGACTCTGCTTCCATCGCCTCAAGAAGAGAGTTCCAAACACTCAGAAAAAAACTTTTTGCCTCATCTGTGTTAAGCAGGCAACCCCTTATTTTTAAACAGATAGCTCTAGCTCCTCCCACAAGGGGAAACATCCTCTCCACATCCACCGCGTCAAGATCCTCAGGATCTTAGGGGCATGTGGCGCAGTGGTTAGCACTGGGACTACGACACCGAGGACCCGGGTTCGAATCCCGGCCCTGGGTCACTGTCCGCGTGGAGTTTGCACATTCTCCCCATGTCTGCGTGGGTTTCGCCCCCACAACCCAAAGATGTGCAGGTTAGGTGGATTGGCCATGCTAAATTGCCCCTGAAATTGGAAAAAATATAATTGGGTACTCTAAACTTATAAAACAAATAGGAAAAAAAAAAGATCCTCAGGATCTTAAAAGTTTCAATTAAGTTACCTCTAACTCGTCTCAACTCCAGCGGATACAAGCTGGATACAGTGTTCGCCAGCAATGCTCACATGCCATGAAAGTAGTTTTAAAAACTCAGGGTCAACTGCTACCATTGATCCAAGGTTGATTCATCTTGTAATAGGAATTCAAACTACAGAACATTAATTAATTTGAACCCTCCAAAAGATTGGTAAAAGGCCAACTGTGACGGGCGCATATTTGAATGCAATGCTTTGGAGAGTAATTGCGCACTTTACATCCTTGTACAAATAGCTCAAAAGTATAATACAAAATTAGTCCATTTGTACAATTTGGTATTAAATTTGTGTTAATTTGGTATTAAAATAACCTGTTCACTTATTTTACAATAGCCATTTCAGTGAAAGTTATTTGAAATGTATTATCAGATCCCCACAATATTATTCATAGATATCACTCCCCATTAAAGAGAAATAATGATTATATGTAGCTTAAAGGGCACCACTAGCCCAGGGTTAAGAGTACAATAGTCGGAAAGGTAAAAGGGACATGGATAGGACAGCAGCAGAGAAGTACTCAGAAGTGCAAGCTGGAGCAGGGATAGAATGGTTGTAAAGCTAGAGTTGAAACTCGGATGCAGAGGGGCTTGGTTTTCTATCACCAGCAATGGGAATCACCACAAACAAGGCTTGAAACAGACCTATTACAATCCCTATAGAGACTGATAACTTTAAAAAAAGAATTACAAAGTTTCAGAGATTTGCTAAAATGATCACATGACAAGGTTGTTTTAAGACTTTTACGGTAACACACAAACTAAAGCAACCTCTCTGGTTATACTTTATTATGACCCTGGTACAGTCCAAAGTGATTCTAAGCTCTTTTTCCAGCCAGTTAACTCCATATCTCCGAACTCACTACCATGGTGTAGCCCTCTTACAAATTGTGTGGATTACCTTGGATGTCTCTCTAACCAAAGTTAGGCAAATCTTCCAGCTTTGGTTAAACCTTCAGACCTTCAATCAGAGTGCGAGCTCCCATCTGCATTTTGTGTTGTGAACCAGGGACTTGCTATCTTTATCTCACTCTCTTTCTCTCTCTCAGATTCTTGCAGATTGACTCTGTCCACGTGTTTGCGTGGTATTGCTTTTAGGAAAACTGTAACCGATCTTACAGTGGACTCTTCCCCTCTCAAAGCCCATCGCCTTGGCAACGTGAATCATATCAGCCTTGTGTCCAAGAAATACTAATTCACTGTCCTCCAGAATCCCAGGACGTCCAATTTCATTTTATCTTGTAATTAAATGAACAGTTTAATGTAGAACGGTTTACACAACCTGATGTTCCTAAAACTCCCCTGGGACTTAGATACTAACAGTCTACATGCTGTCAGCACAGCTGCTCTGGTCATTGTTTACAGGTGTGAAAACCCTTTACCTTTTTCCTAGTAATAGTAAAACAATCTGCTCTCCACCCCTTTAACCTTTAACAAGCAAACCATCAGGCTTGCTGTCAGCAGAACTGAAAACAGGTCACATGACCCCACCCTTAATTCCTCTATTTTACCCGAAATTAAAGGCACAGTCCCAGAACACAATCTTATAAAACCTCACATTTGCAACACAGGCTAGAATCATTGCACACGAATGATCAGTATTTTGCTTTTGTATTGGATTAAATGGGTGTCACGTTGAGAAGGGCTGTCCACCAAGGGGCTAGCTCTCAGTCCACTTTTGTTCTCGGGGTACACAGGTAACTAGGAACAGGATCTTAAAATTTCCGGACATCAAAGTTCAGCAAACATTAAAGACTTTAGGATGACATATGACAGATACAATTTGATGTGCAGGTAGGTTTGGGAGGGAAAGGAGGAATGGGATAAGACAACAAGTTACTAAAACATGTGGCAGTATAGAGATATCTGGCAGTTCAAATACCTAATGCCCTAAAAGAGTGTTCAAATATATAAACTACGAAAAAGGCTAGCAATTTTTAGGTTTTACAAATTGGGGCAAAAACTACAAGTGTAATAAGAAGTAATGAAGAATTTGTATGAATACATGCTAACAACATTATCTGGCTTCCTTACAGGTAGCCCACAAGTCATGAGATATACTTAGTACAACTTAGCTAGTACCTCCCAAATGTACGAGGCTAGCAGCATTATAGCGTGCAAGTGTGTAGGTTATTTTCTGTGAATAACAGTCTGCACTCCACGTGGTACTTATTCATGAATTTTAATAAATAAAATTGTAAGAATGAAGTCTACAAAAATAAGCAAAAGCAGCAGATTGGAAATAAATTAATAAAAAAAAACAAAATGGACAGGACCTACCTGTCAAGATGAAAGACAATCTATTACAGAAGCTACCAAACAATAGATTTCTTTGAACACCATGAAAGAATGATTCTGGAATAATTTCAAGAGTGCTCCAGTAGGTGAGAAAAATAGCTAAAATGGTGCTGCAAAGTAATACTTACAGTGACTGTAGCGTCGACAGTCCTTTTAGGGCTTCACTTGGCACTGTTTTCAACTGGTTGTTCTGAAGCATTCTGGAAAAGGAAAATGATAAACAACTCAATTTTTCAACACAACGTGCAGAGATTTCTATGCACGCAAATAAAACCACAAAACATCTTGAAACAAAACCGTTCTTTACTGACATTTATCAACATTTACTCTGGAATTATACACTGATTGCTTTCAGCTATTTCTACTGCAGAAAACTATTAATCTGGCTCAAAGTTGGCAACACAATACTCTAATACACAATGCAGTGAAAATTGATGAAGGACGTCGAAGACCGAGATTGCCAGAAAATCACATATGGAACCATAGAACTCCAACAGTACAGAAGGAGCCCATTTGGGCCATTGAGTCTGCACCTACCCTCTGAAAGATGTGTAAAATAATTTCTCATCTCGCCTTTCTCTCGTCTATTACCTTAAATCATGTCCTCTGGTCATTGACCCTGCTGTCTCAAAAACAAATTGTTCACTGCATCAGAATACCGGTTTCTAAGCATCTCTGCTATATTACCGCCTTGGCCTCTCTAACTTTCTCTAGTCTCTACACGTTAGTAAAGTCCCACATCCCTGGTAGAACTCTAGCAAATCTCATCTCTTCTGCACTTGACATCCTTCCTAAAGTGCGGTGCCCAGAACTAAATACAATACTCTAGATGGGGCCAAACTAGTGATTGATGAAAGTTTAGCCTAACTTCCTTATATTCACACTTTCTGCTCTATTAAGAAGATCAAGGATCCTATGAACTTACGAACAAGGAGCAGTAGAGACCATTCAACCCCTCAAGCCTGCTCTACCAATTAATATCAAGGCTGATATGATAATACCCTCAAATCTGCACTCCGCCTAGTCCCGATAACCTTTCACCCCCTCGCTTACCAAGAATCTATTCACCTCTGTCTCAAAAATATTCAAAGTTCACAACCTTTTCAGGAAGACTCAAATCTCAGTGAAAAAAATGTCATCTCATCTCCATATTAAATGGGCAACTCTTATTTTTAAACTACGACCCCATGTTCTAGATTCTCCCACAGGCACCCCAACAATAACCTGCAGGATCCTATGTTTTAATCAAGTTGCCTCTTATTCTTCTACACTCCAGCGGATATAAGCCAAGCCTGTCCAACCTTTCCTCACAAAGCAACCCACCCAGTCTGGTAAACCTTCACTGAACTGCTTTTTAATGCATTTACATTTTTCCTTAAATAAGGTGACCAATACCATACACAGTACTCCAAATGTGGTCTCACTAGTGCCCTGTATGACTGACGCATAGCCTCCCTACTTTTGTATTCAATTCCCCTCACAATAAATAACATTCTATTAACTTTCCTAATTACTTGCTGTATCTGTATACTAGCCTTTTGTGATTAATGCACTAAGACACCCAGATCACACTGCACCTTCCAGAGCTCTGTAACTTCTCACCATTTCCATTACAGACTACTTCTTTATTTTTCCTACCAAATGGACAATTTCACATTTTCCTACATTTACTCCTTTTGCTAGATCTTTGCTCATTCATTTAACCTATCTCCATCTTTGCGCAGCCTCCCATGTCCTATTCACAACTTACCATCCTATCTATCTTGGTGTTATCAGCAAACTTGGCAACTATTCCTTCAACCAATCATTTCTAATGCCTGTAATATGTGAAATAATGCTAACCACTGTGCTACTGTGCCGTCCACTGGCTCATCTAGCACCTCAAGAACCTCAGCACTGCCCAAAGCATTTCACAGCCCATACTGGTCAGCAGAAGGCAGGTTTGATGAAAGAGTGTGGAGGGTCATCCACAGGAGGGCTCCAGGATCACTGAACAGAACAAAAATATCTGGAGCAAAAACAAAAAATTAATGTATAGTACATTTCTTAAAATCCTTGATCCTCTCAACGTTTTCTACATGTCCACATAAATTCAGTAATACTGCATAAAGAAATAGAAGTATTTAAAAACTGATGTAGAGAAGCCCTAAATAAATTTAATGCCAAAAAAAAGAGAGCTTGGAAACAAACTTTCCTCGGACTGATTGTGAAAGTTTTAAAAAACGATGAAAATGTGAAATGGCTCAAAAATCAGAATTGTTTAATTGTTTTAACTTGACACTACTTTATATAAACGTGAAAAGGTTAAAAACAAACAAAATCAAACTGATAGAGAAAAACCTAATTCTCATCTGGCATCTTTCTTTCTCCAAATAATCTAATATATTGCACAATCGAAAAGCTAATTATGACACACATCTGTCATTTAAGAATTCTTATTGAGATATGATAGTGAATCAGTACAAAGATTCAATGCCATTATGGTTGTGCTCCCAAAGAATAAAAATGACCAAAATCAATTTAAAATTAAGCTGACCACAATCAATTTAAAATTAAGTTAATCACAGCTATTCGTCATTCTCCTTTCCCAAAGTATGCAGGGGCACCAGTTCCATAAGTCCCGACAGCTCTCTGGCTCTCATCCAAGCGTCTACTCTTCCCACGGAACCCCAGACACCAAGTGTTGGCAGTTTATCCGACCACAGTAGGTATTGTAGCCAAGCCCAAATCTGCCCTGGCCCATCATCCACACTTGCCTTCAAGCAGGTAACAATCAATGCCCTTTAAAAATTATTTTCAAAAAGCTTGTGTTGATGCAGTACTGATCACAGTATTTAATATTTATTTCTGCGAAACAATATACACCAAGCAATCAGAATCCAAAAACATTCTGGCTAACAGTAAAAAACCAGCTCTTTGACTTTTCAACAGACAATCCATTATACTGTTAACAATATTATCTTTCTTTGTTGGCCCTACTGAAATTGCAATGCATTACAACTCTGACATACAATCACTTTCCCAATGATTAATCAGTACAAGAGTAAAACTCCAAAAATAAGAAGAAAATGCAATATATCTAAATTACAAGTTTGTTAAGAAAACTTTTTTTCCACACAAAAGTCACAATATCCCCTTGACCTACATAGCCTGCAGCTCCCTTGGAGCAGAGCCGGGAAGAAAACAAACACATTAATGCCGCAGTACATTTCAATGTGTCTGAGGAAGGGATCACTCAAAACGGAAATCTGGTTCTTCCTAAAAGAGCCAGCCACAAAGGTTACACCAAAAACTCATCTATTCCTTATTCTACACACCAAAGGGAAATTACTTAAATATGTCTAAAGCTTAATCGGCAGGTTAACAGTTCATAGAATTTACAGTGCAGAAGGAGGCCATTCAGCCCATCGAGTCTGCACCGGCTCTTGGAAAGAGCACCCCACCCAAGGTCAACACCTCCACCCTATCTCCATAACCCAGCAACCCCACCCAACACTAAGGGCAATTTTGGACACTATGGGCAATTTATCATGGCCAATCCACCTAACCCGCACATCTTTGGACTGTGGGAGGAAACCGGAGCACCCGGAGGAAACCCACGCACACACGGGGAGGATGTGCAGACTCCGCACAGACAGTGACCCAAGCCAGAATCGAACCTGGGACCCTGGAGCTGTGAAGCAATTGTGCTATCCACAAGGCCACCGTGCTGCCCCACAATTAACAGTTGTGTTAACGTGCCATTTTTAAAAAAAACTAAAGCACTGCCCTCTATGAGCAAGGGTTTGAAACCAAGAACTGTCCAAATGTCCAAAGATATGCAGGTTGGGTGGATTGGCCAGGCTAAATTCCAGGTTTAGTGTCCAATAAATTAGCTTGGGTTACGGGGATTGGGGTGGAGGTGGGGCTTAAGTACGGTGCCCTTTACAAGGGATGGTGCAGACTCGATGGGCCGAATAGCCTCCTTCTGTACCGTAAAATCTGAGACTATGCTGATTCAGATCAAGCAAACCAACCCCCAAATTTACCAAAAATGTCAGTCACTATATTTAATTTTGCAAAAACACAGCTTGTTGAAGCCACTGTCAGTATACAGCAAGGATTGTGTTATGACCTGGGTTTGTTATATGAACATCCATTTGAAATTTTTAGTTTAACTGTATTCCTCTCATAGATACCTCACCATTTACTAAATCAGCACACTGATGTCAAAACTCCAAACAATTGGGACTATTCCAACAAGATCTATCCAATAAGCTTCATATTAACATGCATTTATTTCTAAATCATAATGTAGAAAACTGATTGAAGAAAATAGGTTCAATTATAAAGATGTCAAAGCTATTTCAGCAATGTCTTCAGTTTAAAGCATTTTTGACCAAAAATAAATGAAGTTGCATAATAAATTATCAAATATATCATTCAAATTTCTTTTCGTATTTCCAATGACAGAAAAACACACAATTGCTTCTTATTTTGAGACTTTGTTTGAAATTAGAGTACATCTACTCAACATGGCAAGGCAAAGTTTCCCTTTGACTTTTTCTGTCATTTTCAGAACCTCTTCATCAAACCATGTACATTAACATTAGTACAATTTAAAATTGTAAGACAATGGAACAGGTAGATAGAAGCACTCTTTCCAACATTTGGGCCCAGATTGAGGGGCTACAACTATAGGGCGCAACTTTCCCCCCCAGGTTGCACCCAGTACCGATCTCGATGCGCTGGGAACATAGCGGGGGAGGCTCAAATCGGAATTTGCGCCAGACGCAAACCCTCGCGTAAATCACCCAGCCCGTCGCACAATCTGAATCACGCCCTCGCTGGGCATGTCCCAGATAATCACATTTAAGTGAGCTATTAGGCCTATGTGAGCCCACATTCGCCGGCGCCTGGAAGTCACTGGCTGCACTGACGATGCCTCACCGGGCGGCGATTAGTACTGGTCTCCACAAGCGGAGACCAGATGTGATGGCCACTCCAGGGGTCTCGGAGGATATTAGAGCTCCTCGAGTGGTCAGGGACAGGCGGCGCCAACCTGGCACCCCTCCAGGCGGCGCCAACCTGGCACCCCTCCAGGCGGCGCCAACCTGGCACCCCTCCAGGCGGCGCCAACCTGGCACCCCTCCAGGCGGCGCCAACCTGGCACCCCTCCAGGCGGCGCCAACCTGGCACCCCTCCAGGCGGCGCCAACCTGGCACCCCTCCAGGCGGCGCCAACCTGGCACCCCTCCAGGCGGCGCCAACCTGGCACCCCTCCAGGCGGCGCCAACCTGGCACCCCTCCAGGCGGCGCCAACCTGGCACCCCTCCAGGCGGCGCCAACCTGGCACCCCTCCAGGCGGCGCCAACCTGGCACCCCTCCAGGCGGCGCCAACCTGGCACCCCTCCAGGCGGCGCCAACCTGGCACCCCTCCAGGCGGCGCCAACCTGGCACCCCTCCAGGCGGCGCCAACCTGGCACCCCTCCAGGCGGCGCCAACCTGGCACCCCTCCAGGCGGCGCCAACCTGGCACCCCTCCAGGCGGCGCCAACCTGGCACCCCTCCAGGCGGCGCCAACCTGGCACCCCTCCAGGCGGCGCCAACCTGGCACCCCTCCAGGCGGCGCCAACCTGGCACCCCTCCAGGCGGCGCCAACCTGGCACCCCTCCAGGCGGCGCCAACCTGGCACCCCTCCAGGCGGCGCCAACCTGGCACCCCTCCAGGCGGCGCCAACCTGGCACCCCTCCAGGCGGCGCCAACCTGGCACCCCTCCAGGCGGCGCCAACCTGGCACCCCTCCAGGCGGCGCCAACCTGGCACCCCTCCAGGCGGCGCCAACCTGGCACCCCTCCAGGCGGCGCCAACCTGGCACCCCTCCAGGCGGCGCCAACCTGGCACCCCTCCAGGCGGCGCCAACCTGGCACCCCTCCAGGCGGCGCCAACCTGGCACCCCTCCAGGCGGCGCCAACCTGGCACCCCTCCAGGCGGCGCCAACCTGGCACCCCTCCAGGCGGCGCCAACCTGGCACCCCTCCAGGCGGCGCCAACCTGGCACCCCTCCAGGCGGCGCCAACCTGGCACCCCTCCAGGCGGCGCCAACCTGGCACCCCTCCAGGCGGCGCCAACCTGGCACCCCTCCAGGCGGCGCCAACCTGGCACCCCTCCAGGCGGCGCCAACCTGGCACCCCTCCAGGCGGCGCCAACCTGGCACCCCTCCAGGCGGCGCCAACCTGGCACCCCTCCAGGCGGCGCCAACCTGGCACCCCTCCAGGCGGCGCCAACCTGGCACCCCTCCAGGCGGCGCCAACCTGGCACCCCTCCAGGCGGCGCCAACCTGGCACCCCTCCAGGCGGCGCCAACCTGGCACCCCTCCAGGCGGCGCCAACCTGGCACCCCTCCAGGCGGCGCCAACCTGGCACCCCTCCAGGCGGCGCCAACCTGGCACCCCTCCAGGCGGCGCCAACCTGGCACCCCTCCAGGCGGCGCCAACCTGGCACCCCTCCAGGCGGCGCCAACCTGGCACCCCTCCAGGCGGCGCCAACCTGGCACCCCTCCAGGCGGCGCCAACCTGGCACCCCTCCAGGCGGCGCCAACCTGGCACCCCTCCAGGCGGCGCCAACCTGGCACCCCTCCAGGCGGCGCCAACCTGGCACCCCTCCAGGCGGCGCCAACCTGGCACCCCTCCAGGCGGCGCCAACCTGGCACCCCTCCAGGCGGCGCCAACCTGGCACCCCTCCAGGCGGCGCCAACCTGGCACCCCTCCAGGCGGCGCCAACCTGGCACCCCTCCAGGCGGCGCCAACCTGGCACCCCTCCAGGCGGCGCCAACCTGGCACCCCTCCAGGCGGCGCCAACCTGGCACCCCTCCAGGCGGCGCCAACCTGGCACCCCTCCAGGCGGCGCCAACCTGGCACCCCTCCAGGCGGCGCCAACCTGGCACCCCTCCAGGCGGCGCCAACCTGGCACCCCTCCAGGCGGCGCCAACCTGGCACCCCTCCAGGCGGCGCCAACCTGGCACCCCTCCAGGCGGCGCCAACCTGGCACCCCTCCAGGCGGCGCCAACCTGGCACCCCTCCAGGCGGCGCCAACCTGGCACCCCTCCAGGCGGCGCCAACCTGGCACCCCTCCAGGCGGCGCCAACCTGGCACCCCTCCAGGCGGCGCCAACCTGGCACCCCTCCAGGCGGCGCCAACCTGGCACCCCTCCAGGCGGCGCCAACCTGGCACCCCTCCAGGCGGCGCCAACCTGGCACCCCTCCAGGCGGCGCCAACCTGGCACCCCTCCAGGCGGCGCCAACCTGCAAGCCACCCAAGGCGGTGCCAACCTGCCAGCCACCCAAGGCGGCGGGGTCCTGAATAGCAGGGTGTACTCACTTGGGGGGAGGGGGAGGGGGGGGGAGGGGGAGAAGAATTCCCATGACTGCGGCGGGTGTCATTGTCTTAGGGTATGGGGGACCTTCAAGCTCACTTGGAGCTCCCTTTCAAAATGTCATCCCGATTTCCGAGGAGCTGGTCTCACCTACGAGTTCAGCTCCCCACCACTGAAACAATTTCGAATTATGGGCTAAACCATGGATAAGCTCCCCGAGGCCAAATAAACGACCCAAGTGTGGGTGAATCCAGGTTTCGATCTCATCCAAAAAGCCGGCGCAGAACACCACCAAACTCGCCCAAAATTACACTTACAAATTCTTTGGGAGAATTACACCCATAGATACAAGATTAAGAGACAAAACATTTAGAAGAGAGCAAGGGGAATTTTTTTAAAACTCAGATTTGTGAAGCTGTGAATGCACTTTCAGGGCTAGTGGCTGAGGCAGAAACTATGACATTTAAAATTAGATTGGATAGGTAGATGTAGAAAATGATGACAGAGATATGAGAACAGGGCAGATATATACAGTTTAGAATGGCAAATGCTGATGCACCTATGTTATTAATTCATCTACTTCTGTGTAACGTGCTCTAAACTGCATTAAAACTTTACAGAGGATTTTCAGAGATTATGCCATTATGTTTGAATTGTGAGCAAGGAAAAATACAACAGGCTAAAGAAAATAGGTTACCACATCTGCAGACGCAAGTATAATCTTGCTGGGCAGTCAGCCGAACACACCTTAAGCATTTGCGCAAACAAATGAACATTTTTATCACACGGGTGAAACAGGTTGTCACAAGCTTGCACCATGTACTCTTTCCTGTCTATTGGTAACATAATTGGACACAGCTACAGGCAAAATGCATCAAACATTGATGGATCTGAAAATTGACCCTAGTGATTGCTGAAGTACAGAAAATAAAGATAATTTGTATTCTGGCTGAAATAGACATGTTCGGCCTCTTTCCATGCATGCTACAAATCTAAATTTAACATTTGTCATGTCTCCTACCCCAACTCCTAAAAAAAAAATTCTTTATTGGTACATATTTACACTACTTGAAAGCTACGTGATTTTGGTACACAAACTTCCCATGGGATTAGAAAACATTTCAAGATGCTTAAATTCAATAAGAAAAGCAATTTTCAAAGCAACGTCACTTTCAAACTACGAATACTGGAAAAGGGACTAACATTATCGAATCTTGGGCTCAGGTGACTTTCATAATCAAATTAACCCCTCAAATGGTTTAGAGAATTAGAATTCACTTTGAGCAATGCCACACAATCATAACACAATTGCAGGTAGAGTGGCAAAGAATATTTATGTGTCAACGTATGGCAGGTCAAAATGATATGATGCCGATTTATAAATCTTGATGAGCTTTCCACCTCAGTCAGCATGCATTAGGAAAACTCTGCTAATTAGACTGGTTTAGGAGGCAAGCCAATCCAAATTGCATTGTTTGCAGCTTTTAGCTGCCAAAGTGCAATATACAGTAGAGGTTTGGGAACAGGTTACTTGTTCAAGGGATTGGAATGTGGATCAAACTCATACACTCAAGTGGAAAAGCATGATCTAATTATAAAGAATATGAACATTAATAATGAACCATAGTACTGTACGCCACTACACCCTCAATACCACTGATCTATAAAATGAAATTTAATTGAGGACCACTTAGCATTTTAAAACCAACATTGTACTCAAGTAATTTCTGGCACAAGTCCTGCCTCATTTTGGACAGCAGGGTTGACTATATTCATATATATATATATATAATATATATATATATTGAGCAAACATAGCACCATAGGAGCAGGAGTAGGCCATTTAGCCCATCGAGCCTGCTCAGTCATCCAGTCAGTACGATCACGGTTGATCATTCATTTCCCCAAACTATCTCCATCTTTCTTTATGTCATTGGTATTTTGGAATCTGTCAATCTTTGCTTTAAATAGAATGAATACGGAGCTTTCATAGCCCTCTGGGGTAGAGAATGGCCTTCTCCTGCTCCTAATTTGGATGTATGTAATGTATGTATATTTTGAAATATTCCGGAGCTGGAAAGAATGGATTAATACTTACAAAACTTTCAGTTGGTACAGACCAGACAAAGCTTCCGGGTGAATGTAAGACAGGTCATTGCCAGCCAACCGTCTGTAAAAGAAAAACAATGGTCATGTGCCAAAGTTCAGAGACAAAATAATTCCCATCAAAGCAAGAATAGGCATCCATTAACCCGAGATTAACATACAATCAAGTTTGAGAACACTTTGTGTGTAATTTAGTGTTTAACAGCCCAGGTGATATGTAGTATTTGATATCCTACAATTGTGACAACTCTAAAAATCTGAAAAAATGCAAAGAATTTAATTGTTAAAATTGTGACCGTCTCAGAACCTCACTCCCATCATTGGACAGTCTTGAATGATCCTGTAATACACCTACTTTGAGTAGTTTGTGATAGTAGCAGCATGTTAAAGATAAAGATAGTAGTTAACAATATAACACCAGGCAAAGAACAGAAATTACAGGTTGTTGAACAAATATGGTCTTACAGCTCTGGGCCACATAAGGATTAATTTTAAATACAAATTGGCTTGGAGTATTTTGACCATATGTATTCAGTTGGCAAATTCGGCTCAATGTCAAGAGTCAAGCGAATTTTCGCAGGAAATCGTAAAAACTGTGGCATGTATACTGGAATCCACAGAAGATACTACGATCCTCACCTACTCCCAGTTACCTAATGCGGCCACTTCTCCCAACAAACTGCAACAGATTGCAGTAAAAGTTTCCAATCTTGCAATACTTTCCTCAAATCAGGATTTCCTGCCTACAGCATGCAACATAGTTTGATCTCCCTAAGCAGGAGCATCGGCAATGGTTGGATGTATGAATGGACAAGGGAATAGGTGGAAAGGTGTGCCAATATGAACTAGAGACAAGTATCACCACAAACAGGAGGTGGGGCAGAAGGTGAAAAAGGGTAAAGGTGACAGCATGAACAAGTAGGCAGGGCAGTTGGTAGGTGGGGGCATTGGGAGATGAATTGATAAATTTGCAGATGAAAGTTCAAGCGGGGTGGGGGGGGGGGGGGGTGATTCAGAGGAACTTGAAGCAGCAGGTGGAGATGAATGTTGCACGAAAAACATTAAAACAAATTTTCAGATTTTGCAAGCGTGTGCCAATATATCTTCAAAAGCCCATCATTTTTCTGCAGGGAAGGAAAGCCAAGCCTCTTAAGTTTTTATCATAGATTTTTTTTTAAACTGTCCTTGGTCTTAGCCAACTTTAATCGTGTTTGAGCTTGAAACCAGTGATGTGTTGGGTAGCAGCATACGTTTAATTTTATGCAGATAGTCTTCTCTTTTAGAAGAGAAAATAATTCCAAAATCTAGTAATCATTAGGGTAAGTAAAGCTTTTAACAGATGTATTTAACTATTTTAAAGTTCTCAGCCAAATAAATCACAAATTATACCACGGCAGGATGCACTAAAGCAATCTACTCAAACTGATCTCAAAACAAGGATCATGGGGCAATAATATCCTTCTAGTGTGTTTCAGAACTATTGACAGCATGTTGGGTCAGTTCAGAAGGCCATACCACCAGTAGACGCATCATGTTTAAACAATGGAAATGGTTGTAGCAAACAATTTTTGGCCATTCCAGGTGGAGGTACCAGTATGTGCAGGACTGTCTTTGCTTGCTTCAGAAATTAAAAGGTGATGGGTTAGCAGCATCTCAATTGTCTTAAAAGTGGTGTTGCCAGGCAACACAGGAAATTTTAATTTTTGTGCCAAGCAAAATCCAGAACTATTTATCGATGCTATAAATAAATTGCCTTATGTGCACTTTGTTGGCAGTTATATTGTATGTTGTACAATGGCTGTGGTAGATTGACCCAAATTCACACAAATACATTTACCCAACCCAGACATTTATCAGTTTGCACAATGATTTATTAATATATCATTAGTTAAGTTCTAAAGGTACATACAAGCAGTGCTGTGCAACATAAAAATGTTTTAAAATTACATGGATGACAAATGACAGTCACATCAATTGCTCAGGGGAGAAGTCACATCAATTGCTCAGGGGAGAACATGTCCATGAATCCAATTGCTTTTATTTTACTGCATAATACCAAACTATTGAAATCATAGAATTTACAGTGCAGGAGGCCATTCGGCCCATCGAGTCTGCACCGGTTCTTGGAAGGAGCACCCTACCCAAGGTCAACACCTCCACCCTATCCCCATAACCCAGTAACCCAACACTAAGGGCAATTTTGGACACTAAGGGCAATTTATCATGTCCAATCCACCTAACCTGCACATCTTTGGACTGTGGGAGGAAACCGGAGCACCCGGAGGAAACCCACGCACACACGGGGAGGACGTGCAGACTCCGCACAGACAGTGACCCAAGCCGGAATCAAACCTGGGACCCTGGAGCTCTGAAGCAATTGTGCTATCCACAATGCTACCATGCTGCCCTATAAACTGGGAGCAAACGTTAAATGTCTATATCCATTTCTCCTAATGCTGTAGTTCTCTAACCACACTCTGCATTATCTAGCAGGAGGTTCAAACAGCACCGGGAACTGAAATACTAGATCATTTTCCCTCTTCATGGGAGGATAGTCAACCACTTGAACCTCATCAATACCCTAGATGAGGTCAACCAGGTGATCAAACTTTGGGCATTTTTGTTTACATGCAGCACACCATGTGATATATTTAACCACTGGAAAACGTGCTACATTAAACTTGGGACACAGGCTTACAAAACAGTTGAATTTTTAAAAATCAGAAAGCAACTAATTCTTTAGTTACAGCGTTGCAAACTTAAGTGCAATGGTTATAAAGGCTAGGGTATCTACTGGGAAGAACCTATTAATGCAAATGCTCAAATTTGCTGAATTTAACTGATTGAGGTGCTGATTAAGAGTAACTTCTCATTTCAGAAGACCTGAACACATATACACTTCAAAGACTACCTCATGCAGAATTGTGCCATGCAATTGTCCTTCTCAAGCAGGATACTGGAGGTGGGCTCAGCGTTTGATTACATTTCCATGAGTATTTGAGCCTTCTTGAAGATAATGTCATCTGCAATGATCCTATGCCTAACTGCTAGAATTAGCTGAAGACAAGATCTTTTATTAGTAGTTGCTCAGTTAATCTTCCCTATCCTTCTGATCACCATTTATTAAATAATTTGTTTTTCATCTACTAATGGAGATTTTTCATTAAGTTAGACAGAGAAAATATGCCAATTAGATGCTTGGAGTGTGACACTTTCTATCTGCCTGGCCAATAGTCAGAAACTGATGGAGAGCAGTTAATCAAAAGTAGTAGCTTCTTGTTTGAGAGCATTCCGATAAGCACAATTAACCAACCAAAACACCTAGAGTTTTCTGAAATACCAATGAAAACATTTATGATAGATTAATGGTAGACAGACGTGCAAGCTTGTGCTTTGTCGAATTGTTTATGTGTTTAGAGCAGCTGATCAACAGTGCCGAGAAACTGGTAAAAGTAACTGATGTAAATGAAATTTAAACAAGCCTGTAGTTAATTACATTACAAGTTTATCGATGTCTGTCTTCACAGGCAGGGTTAGAAGTTTAAATACTGAATTATGGATGATCCATTTCTGGGCTGCTTGGTAGAGCCAGAATGTCTACTGTTATTTCCATAGAAGCTAGATGTTAGAAATCCTGGAATAGGGTTGTAAACTCCATTAACAATATACATTGTTCACAAAGATTGCAGAATCAAAGAGTCGTGTTGAAGGTAAAATAATCAATTTACATTTCTGTTTGAGGACATCCAAAAGTAGGTAATCGAATCAAGAATCCCTGCAGTGTGGAAGGAGGCCATTCAGCCCATCGAGTCTGCACCGACCCACTGAATGATCACCCTACCTAGACCCACACTCTATCCCTGTAACCCCACCTAACCAACTCCACCGAACCATTATGGATACTAAGGGGCAATTTATCTTGGCCCATCCACCTAACCTGCACATCTTTGGACTGTGGGAGCAAATCAGAGCACCCAGAGGAAACCCAAGCAGACAGTCACCCAAGGTCGGAATCTAACCTGGGTGTGGGGGTAGAACACTATTTTGTTTGCTTAGAAAGCAGGAAATTGCAATTTTACTTTGGCGTAGACTGCATTTCATGGGGTTGAGAGAGTCAATTCCAGAGCAGTCAATTCCAGAACTCGTTCCCAATTTATAACATGGAGTGCTGCCACCATTTTCTTGACCAATATATGGACACATGCAAATCACGCAAACATTTACTTGACCAGTTAAAATGCAGACCTCCAGCACCAATTAATTGCCTCTCAGGATGTGAATACTGAATTTATGAGCACATTCTTATCGGCCCAAGTTCCAGGCAAGGGCTTCCAAAAGGGAGTGTCTTTGAAATGAGCAACTGCCTCCAAGAAGGATCTTGCAAAATGCCAGTTCCTTTGATGGTATAGATATCCAAATGCAAGGCATCATACTAATTTCCAACTGAAGCTAAACTGGTTCAGACTATTAAAAGACAATCTTTTTGCTGCTGGACTCAATTAGTCACCGAGGCAGACAGAGAGTAATTTACTACCATTAGAATGTGTTCACAATCCAATTGACACCATTGTGTCAGCCAAGGGTTTGGATGTGAAGCAGGATTACAAAAAGGACATTCCAATAAAAACAAGATTACTTCTCACACATATTGGCATGAATGGAAGACAGTTAGATAATGAAAATTATTTGGATAAAATCAATCCCTGCTACTTACAGCAGCGCAGTTTTCAGGTGTGACTGACAGGGGAAGTTACCAATCATCATAATTCTGGCTGGGCCACGTGGTGTCAGTGTGAAGCCGTTCAAATGGATGTGAAAGAGGTCATCCACATTTGCCCAAGAGGAAGAAGTTCTCCTCATCCTGGTCAACATGTATCCCACTAGCAACATCTCCAAAACAGATCAACCGGTCATTCATCTCATTGCTGGTTGTGAATCCTATGTGCAAATCATTGTCTCAGTAATTAAGTAATTAGTGTGTGTGAAAAGTTTTGGGACATTAAAATATATGAATTTTGCTTTCTGAATGAAAATTTGTTCTTCCCAAATTAATTTTTTGCAAAGAGAAGAATCTAATGGTAGCATGGTCTTCCTAGTCAGTTGACGTGGACCAGTGGGGTTTCTTGGTTTGATCCCTGGATCTCATTGTTATTTACTTGCTTAGTGAATGGTGAAAAGAAACCTAATGATTGTGCGGTGCGGTGCAGGGTGCAAATTTCAGTTAAAAGGGATGGCAAATACTCTGCTCAAGTTTAAAATGAAGCACCAATAAAAGCAAAACATAAACTGGAACAGCTGCCCTTTCTACCTTCGAATCGGTATTTTCGAGTCCCATCGAGTTCTATAGAGCTATAATACTGCAAATGGGAGAAATGAGCAGCCAACTACTCAACGAGGCTGAGTGCATTAGATTCTTTCAAAAATGCCTGAAATTCTCAGAGACCATCCCTTACGACGCCAACCAATGTATTGTCAATGTACAGAAAGTGACAAATTGTTGCATTCCCCTTTCCGATCTACTTTGCATGCCCTGAATTTCCCTCCATAAAAGAGAAGACTAGGATGAGGGTTCATGACCATTCTTGAACTCTCTCCCGTCTCCTTTCTTTAGCTGTGTCCATTCTTTTCCCTTTTACAACTCAGTGAAGCCACTTGATAGAATCCACAGAATTCCCATCGTGCAGGAGGCCATTCGGCCCATCGAGTCTGCAAAAGAGCACTCCACCCACCCTATTCCCATAACCTCACGCATTGATCATAGCTAATCCAGCTAACCTGCACAACATTGACAGGGGCTGGTTTAGCACACTGAGCTAAATCGCTGGCTTTTAAAGCAGACCAAGGCAGGCCAACAGCACGGTTCGATTCCCGTACCAGCCTCCCCGAACAGGCGCCGGAATGTGGCGACTAAGGGCTTTTCACCGTAACTTCATTGAAGCCTACTCGTGACAATAAGTGTTTTTCATTTTTTTCATTTCATTGGACACTAAGGCGCAATTTAGCATGCCCAATCCACCTAACCTGCACATGTTTGGACTAAGAGAAAAAAACGGAGCACTCGGAGGAAACCGACGCAGGCATGAGGAGAAGGTGCAAACTATACACATCCACCCAAGGCCAGAATTGAACCCGGGTCCCTGGCGCTGTGGGGCAGCAGTGCTAATCACTGTGCCACTCCCTAAACCTACGTAAATGAAAACAGTTGTTTAAAGATCAGACTGATTTGCCATTTTATGCTGAAGTTTTGGAACTTTGCTAAATAAATAAAAGATATATAATAACAAAAGCCTGAGAGTAAAGTTTAACTACCTTTCAGAATTCCCTTCTGTCCACTGACCCCACCCAAGCAATTACCCTAAAATGAGAAAGGTACAAACCAAGTACCAATTAAACTAATTGCAGGAAAAGGGGAAGGTTGGCTGTTGTTGTGTTAACTCAAGTTCTAGAAGCTGGCCTACAACAATCTAACCAGAACTCCAAATGAACAGGATGGTTTAATTTTAACATTGTGACAAATAAGATGCAAAAACCTAGATTATCTTTTATTGACAGCTTTGATTTTTTGTGGTAGGCCTTCTGCTCTACATGAAATAAAAGGTTGAGAATGTTACAAACCATATTCTTCGGTAACAGAATGGTTTAGGCAGAAGGAAATTTTACATCTGATAGTTGCTAGGAAGACAAAAATAGTGTTCCTAAATCAAGAGCTAGCCAACGTGCTACCCAGTCACGCTTCAAAGAATGGAACTTTTGGAGCCAGCATGTGTCTGTGGTTTCTGCCTGAACATAGTTAGATGACTATTAAGATATCCATATGCTTCCAATCAGTTTATCAGCCTCTGCAGTTACTTTAAAACCATGAACCTAGAGACGGTTCCTGGGTGTGGCATAAAAATAACATTTTACACAGTTGCAGACATGATAAATGAAATTATCAGCACATTCCATCTTTGCCTTAAAAAGTGCTGGAAATACAGTTCCAGAGAAAAACCATTCATGGACTGTAGACTGGCAAAAATATACCATCATGCAATGCAGAAATTAAAAAGACAGGAATTTCCTGTGCTCTTTCAACAGAAAATTGAATATTTAATTGGTCCCATGGATCAATAATGGTCTATATTTATTGTTGCCGTTGATTCTTAATGTTAACATTCTTAGACAAATATAAATTAAATTGAGGAGCCAAAGTTTAAAGTGAACCTATATTTTTAAATTTACAAAGCATTGTTTCTGTGCCCACTGATAGCATGAAGCTATGGTGGATTTGTAACCTGCCTTCAGACAGGCTTAAAATGTTCCTCAAAAATAAATTACACTAGAGGTGCCTTCCTTGCACTGACTTGATATTTCCATTTCCTAATACAAACCTTTCTTAATTACTTTGAATGAGATGGTGTTACTTGCAAATTATTTGTGTCAAGTGCTGGATTTTGACTACAACACATTCTCAATTTTGAGCACTCATGTGCTCAAACCAGTATTAAGAAGTTTTCTAGGAATCTAATAGTAATAATCTTTATTGTCACAAGTAGGCTTACATGAACACTGCAATGAAGGCACTGTGAAAATCCCCTAGTCGCCACACTCCGGCGCCTGTTCGGGTACACCGAGGGAGAATTCAGAATGTCGAGTTCACGTCTTTCGGGACTTGTGGGAGGAAACTGGAGCACCCGGAGGAAACCCATGGAGGCATGGCAAGAATGTGCAAATTCCACATAGTCGCCCAAGGCTGGAATTGAACCTGGGTCCCTGGCACGGTGAGGCAGACGTGCGAACCACTGTGCCGCCCATTCTTTCTCCCATCATCCAAAAAAGTTCAGATTACATTCAAGAAATCAAGGTTCCCATCTACACGTGTAATTCACTGTTCATAGTCACTACAGGAAGTTCATTTACCACAAATTCTGGTTTGAAATTGATTTCTTCAGAAAACAGTAAACCACAAGCCTAAGTCGTTTTAAGTGGCAATTTTGTCTTGAGTGATTCACCAAACTCATATCTTGAATCTATGTGACAATGTTGCTTCCTTACAGATATCAGATCAGTTATATTAGAACCTACACAATATATGCAGACTGTGCCAATTTAGGCATTTCATTAATTCATTACTAATTCCTAGCATTATGACCATAGGAAACCAATAGTGCCACATTCACACATCAAATGCCTTATTTGTGGAGCTATCAACTTATACGATAGACCATAAAATTATAAGATATAGGTACAGAATTAGGCCATTTGGACCATCGAGTTTGCTCCAATTTGATCATGGCAGATATGATCCTCATTTCCATTTTCCTCATAACCCCTGATCCCCATAGTAATCAACACCACCAGATTTGTGCCTGAAGTGCTGTTACCTACAGGGCTACAGACCAACAGCTGGAGGATGGAATGGGACAGAATAGTTCTTTGTTAAATCACAAGAACGAGTAGGCAATTTAGCCTCTCGAGTCTGCTCCACCATTGAACACGATCATAATTGATCTCATCATAGCCTCAACTCCACCGTCCTGCCTGTTCTCTGTAACTCTTTGACCCATTACTCATTACAAATCTGTTTAACTCCTCCTTAAATTTACTCACTGTCCCAGAATCCAGGGGTGGGGGCTCAGTTGCAGGGAAAATTAGAAAACCAAAATTAAAGGAGGTAGGAGTACAGCATAGTGATACGCCAGTGGCTAACAGAAAATCAAGGGAGGGACAGAACGGGTGAATGTCTTTTTGCAATGAGGAATTATGAAAGAGTATGGAATTTTTACAATAGGACAAATTTAAACGCTTTGTATCTAAATGTACAAAGCGTTTGGAACAAAATTAATGAGTTAATGACATAAATAGAGGCAAAAGTGAATGATTTGGTGGCAATTATTGAGACATGGTTAAAAGGGGGCCAAGTCTGGGAATTGAATATCCAAGGGTACTCGGTATTTTGGAACAGTAGACTGAAAGGAAAATTATGTGGTGTAGCTTTCCTGGTGAAGACGGGGATCAGTGCTGTAATGAGAAATGATATAAGCACTGGGGATCAAGATGTTGAATCAGTCTGGTTAGAAGTAAGACATGGCAAAGGGAAGAAGTCCATGCAACGAATAATCTAGGGCCCCAAACAGGGCATAGTATAAACCAGGAAATACTGGGGGCTTGCAAGAAAGGTACGGCAATAGTCGTGGGTAATTTTAATACGCACATAGACTTGATTCATCAAATTGGCAAGGGTAAACTGAAGGGAGAGTTTATTGAATGTATTAGAGATTGTTTCTCGGAACAGTGGGCGCGATTCTCCACCCCCACGCCAAAGTGGCCGGCTCGTCGTGAACGCCGTCGAGGTTCACGACGGCGCGGAACGGCCCCGGTCGCGACCAATTCAGGCCCTGACAATGGGCCAGTATCGGGGCCGCGTCATCTACCTGTGCGAGGCCTTGTCGCCCGCATAAAAGCGGCGCCGATTAGATGACGCGGCCGGCGCCGCATAACGGACGTCATCCGCGCATGCGCGGGTTGGCCGGCGCCAACCCGCGCATGCGTGGTTGCCGTCCTGTCCACATCTGCCCCGCAAGAAGATGGGGGACGGATCTTGCGGGGCGGCGGAAGGAGGTCCTCCTCCAGAGAGGACGGCCCGACGATCGGTGGGCACCGATCGCGTGCCACCCCACATTTAAGGTACCCCCCCGGTGCAGGATCCCCCCTCGCCCCCCACAGGCCGCCCCCCCCAGCGTTCACGCACCGCCCACGACTGTAGCGACCAGGTGTGGACGGCGCTGGGGGAACCCGCCGTTTTGGCCTGGCCGCTCGGCCCATCCAGGCCTCAGAATCGCGGGGGTGCCGGAGAATCGCCATTTTGGGTATCTCTGGCGATTCTCCGGCCTGCGAAACTCGACTGGCCCGTTCCCGCCGCTCGGGAGAATCGCGGGAGGGCGTCGGACCGGCGGCCCTGGAAATTTCAGCGGCCCAGGCGATTCTCCCAACCAGCGTGGGAGTGGAGAATCGCGCCCAGTATGTTGTGGAATGAATCAGGGAGCAGGTTACTCTGGATTTGGTATTGTGTAATAAGGAGGGATTAATTGATTACCTCATAGTTAAGGATCCTCTAGGGAATCGTGACCATAGTATGATAGAATTCAAGATTCAATTTGGGGGTGAGAAAGTGGAGTCGTGTGCTGGAATTAAACAAGGGTAACTACACAGACGAGAGGGCAATTTGGCCTGAGTAGAGTGGACATGGAGGCTAAAAGGTAGGACGGCTGATGAGCAATGGCAATTGTTTAACGAGATATTCAATTCCTCAACTAAAATATATTCCAGAAAGGAAGAAAGACTGTAAGAGGGATAACAAAAGCATCCGTGGCCAAGAAAGGAGGTTAAGGGAAATATAAAGATAAAAACTAAGGTATACCATGTTGCAAAGGCCAGTGGCAGGCTGGATTATTGGGAAACTTTCAATCGTAAACAAAGGGTTACTAAAAAAGTAATAAAAAGAGTTACGGTAAATTCCGAAACAAAGCTAGTGCAAAATATCAAAAAGGATAGCAAAAGCTTCTATAAGTATATAAAAGGAAAGAGAGTCGCTAAAGTGAATGTTGGTCCCTTGGGAGAGGAAATCTATGTTGTTGGTACCTACGTGGACCATAACAACTGGATCTTTACCATCCCACTCCAAAGTTCCTCTGCAGCCCAGACGACATATCTCGAACCCTGGCACCAGGTAGGCAACACAATCTTCAGGTCTCCCTATACTGGTCACAGAGAATAATGTCTATGCCCCTAACCATACTATTTCCAATAAGGACCACATTTCTCTTCTCTCCCCCCACATGAATGGGCTCCCTGTACCACGGTGCTGTGGTCAGTTTGCTCATCCTCCCTGCAGTGCCTGCTCTCACCCACACAGAAAATACTCGAGTGCTTTCTTCAATTTAATGTAGTAAGTGTGGAATTCTAAAGGGATAATGCATTTAATCTGAATATCACACTGCAAAAGATAAACACATCGCAGAAAAGAAATTTCCATTTCAAAATGAGAGATCTCAATATTCCTCCACATCCATTGGGAAGCAAACACACATGGGTAAAAGACTGCAACATTAGAAATCTATCATTTCTGAGTTATTGTAATGAGAAACTTTCTCCGATTCAGTGTCACTGATCACACCGGCAAGTGGAGCTCAGTCCTGCTACAATCCAGAATGTACCTGTTCTGCCAAGTAGCTAGATAAATGACAGATCCACAGGACAGCTCGTGTCTATGGCAACAATTGGAAGGTAGTAAATATTACCACATGATTCTCTGCTCTTTAAAGAGACAGCATGGAAATCTGTGGTTGTTAGATCAATGCTTCATGCTTTTAAACCAAGATATGGCTTTATTTGCATGAATATGATGCAACAGTAAACAGAATAAATGGAAATGTATACTGCTTTAGCGTCATTAACAAATAAAAATATTAAAGATGTCCCTTGCTTTCTGCCCGAGCATAAACATTAAATTACTGACTTGCGTCTTACTGATAAACGCTTTGGGTGCTTTCCTATGTTAACAGATCTTTACAAATTCATGCTTTTTTGAAATCTAACTTACCTCTGCTGAGCTGGCCCTAGAACTTTCAAAATAAACCTTAGCAGCTGTTGACTGCAAATTTTTTAGTGATTGCCACTAACAAAACCTATGCTGATTGCAGATTGGCCAAATTCTGATATGCGAGACGTCGGACCACAAATTGTCAAAAAACTACATCCAAATAATGACCCTGTCCCCTCCCCAAAAGGTCTCAAACAGCTGTCAATTAAAACCACTACCCCAGGCCATAGCCTACCCTTTGACTAGGTGGCTTGAGACCACCCACATATCCATCCCAAGAGAAAACCAATAGATGACTGACCCCTCTCAAATACACAAGACCAAAGAGCCATTTTATCAAGCTGAATTTCGTCAATCTCTCTGGCAATGAAATGAGATGCTAGTCATTGAATGCAATAGTTTCATCTAAATCGCACCATGAAATACAAACTAATCTCAGCCTCCTCCGCAAACAGAAACTACCACCTTGTTTGGAACGAATTAATTCTAACCTGCTTCAGGATGTTCCACAGTCATGAAAGGCGCTATATAAATGGAGGCCTGCATTTTCATTTTGTTTTCCTTTGAAAATTCAGACATTGGGGATGTTTGGGGTGTTAACTTCTTACATGCTTTTCTATCAAAGCAGAATCCAAGTGAAACATTAGTAGACAAATAAAAGCCACGTTTGTCGCAACTACTCTCGTCAATACATGCAGTTCACGAGCTGATTATTGGTGACACATTTGCTTTTGCTCTTGCCGAGCTTAGAAATATAGCAATTTCTCACAGCAAACTGACCCTGCCATCTCAAATCTGTGTAAGCTTACAATTATTTACAACGTACTCCTTTGTGTTTCCGGTTCTTCCCTATCTCATTAATTTGGTGCATTTTGGACCTCTGGTAAATTCAGTGTAGCAATGAAAATATGAGGGGGTGGATTCATTGTTGCCCACCAGTAGTGGTGTTCCCCATCCGGCGAAGAATGGAGCATCGGGCTGATGGGATCGGTGCCAGGAAAGGGTAGGTGAAATCGCAGCGATTCTTCAACCTCCTGCCTGGACTGCATTTCAGCTTTCAGGCAGGGGTCTCCGATTGGGGGTGGGGAGCCAGCTGTCAGTCGTCGGTACCAGGCCACCCACTCAAAATGGTTGCCCGATTAGAGCTCTCTGCCATGAATAAATTTGCATGGCAAGGGAGAGGGAATTGTTCCTGGACGTTGTTCCCAGTGCCTGTGTAGACCAGGAGCGATTGTACTCCCGCGAGAGAACAGAGAATCCAGCCCTAGATATGCCAATGACATGAAAGTTCTTCATTTAATGCTTGGGAGGGGTTCAGATCGTTTGTTTTTCATGAGGTGAACCGCTGTTAAGCACAGACGGGAGGGGAACACAAGACTAGTAGAACAAAGGAAAGTACAGCACAGGATCAGGCCCTTCGGCCCTCCAAGCCTGTGCCAGTCATGATGCCCGAACTATAAAAAAAACCTTCTGCCCGTACACTGTCCGTATCCCTCTATTTCCTCCCTATTCATGTATCCATCCAGATGCCTCTTAAATGTTGCTAATGTGCCTGCTTCCACCACATCCTCTGGCAGCACGTTCTAGGCACCCACCACTCTCTGCATGACAAACTTACCCCGCACATTTCCCTTAAACTTGCCCCCTCTCACCTTGAACCTGTGCCCCCTTGTAATTGACACTTCCACCCTTGGAAAAAGCCTCTGACTGTCCACCCTGTCTATCCCTCTTGTAGACCTCTATCAGGTCTCCCCTCAGCCTCCCATCTTTCCAGTGAAAACAATCCTAGTTTATTCAACCTCTCCTCATAGCCAACACCCACGAGACCAGGCAACATCCTGGTGAACCTTCTTTGCACTCTCTCCAAAGCTTCCACATCCTTCTGATAATATGGTGACCAGAATTGCACGCAATACTCCAAATGCGGCCTAACCAAGGTTTTATATAGCTGTAACATGATTTCCCAATGGTTAGCACTGTTGCTTCACAACTCCAGGGTCACTGGTTCGATTTCCGGCCTGGGTCACTGTCTGTGAGGAGTTGCCCGTTCTCCCCGTGTCTGCGTGGGTTTCCACCGGGTGCTCCGGTTTCCTCCCACAGTCCAATGATGTGCAGATTAAGTGAATTGGCCAGCTAAATTGCCCGTAAGTGTCCAAAAAGGTTAGATGGGGTTACTGGGATAGGGTGGAGGTGGGGGGATTAAGTAGGGTGCTCTTTCCAAGGGCTGGTGCAGACTCGATGGACCAAATGGCCTCCTTCTGCACTGTAAATTCTATGAAATCTATGGATGCGTGCATAGCTGGCAAGGCCACCATTTATTTTCATTTTGCAAAAAAAAAAAAAAAAAAAAAAAATTTTGTTCAAAAAAAGATCTGAAAGAGGCATTACAAATCATTTTAAATTGTCATCACAAGGGCAAAGATATTCACATTTTCTCCAGAGATCAAGATGCACCCTGAGGTGCTTCAATTCAGTAATGAGAACATTACAAACATTTCAATATTTTTGTTAGAAAGTACAATTCTGTTCAAACTATATACATCGGTCATGTTGCACTCTGAGATTGTTCAATATGAAGCACACAGTCCGAGGGGATTTACACGGTTACCAGCCCTTCGGTCTCCATTGGCTGGAAGGCCTTACACACAGTGGCCTTTCCCAGCATTCACTGCCAATGCCTAATTGCCCTCGAGAAGGTGGTGAATAGCCACTTTCTTGAACCTTTGGCGGTGTAGGTGCACCCACATTATTGTGGAAGCATTTTAATAATTTAGCTGGAATAGCTATAGTTAAATCTCATTATTACAACAGAAATTAAGACCAACCTTCAGGAGTTCAACACGGTGTTCAAAAATAAATAAATATATCACAAACTTAAATGCATTTAGAATAAAATCAAACAAATGCCCAATAAATTCCCTAATGAGATGTGAGAACATTTTTCCACGACATCTCTGCTGCTTCTAGAAAAGTGTTACTGGAAAAGAGGTCATTTTAAGAATGAATAAACAGAACACCTCTCCAGCAGATATTTTTTTCCCCTTACCCAATAGATTGGCGATCCATATAGCAGAGGGAACCATGCATCAGACAGTTTAATTAAGGAAAATATCTCCTTTAGTGGTACACGGTCAGACCTGGTCTTTGCTGACTGCAGGATTACGTAGTGGCGAAATGCAATAATTATAGGACCCCTTTGTTCATTGAATTTTGCTTACAAACAAACTGTTTTAACATGCAAGCAGTGGTAGCTAATAAGAGGGCAGGTTTTGAGGATTCAATGCGCGTAGGGGAGGAGGATAGGTAACACAAGAAGATCTCTACTGATGGTAACACAAGAAGATCTCTACTGATAACCAAGTCACAACAAATAGATGAAATGTTCTAAAAAAAAAATACGACACTTAGTTTCAGGTTTTAGTTTCTCCTGAAATTTAGGTTAAAATCAAAATGGGCTGAACAAATGCAAACCTCTTCTAGATGTAAACAAAAGGTTTGTGGGGAAGAAAATGCTTGGAAATTGATTTTTTTCTTAAAATTACTGTTAAAACCTTCATCCATCATTATTTTCGCCTCTGACTCCCCCGAGTTGCATATGACACACAGGTACAGAGAGTAGCAATAGAAGCACATTCTACCCCATCACAGAAGCACCAACCTGCATTAAAATAATACCATTACTGGTATTTGCAGTTTTAATCACATTAAAACTTTGGAGTTCATTTTTCAGGCGTTGGGGTTAATTATTAGGTTTAATCTGATTTAACCCTAAAATCAAAATGCTTACTAGCATTTTAGCTAAAAAACCTGCCTCTCTTATTTGTTAAGTTAAAAAGATTGAAACTATAATGAATTATTTTTTAAAATATAAATTGAGAGTACACAGTTCTTTTTTTCCCCCAATTAAGGGGCAGTTTAGTGTGGCCAATCCACCAAACCTGCATATCTTTTTGGGTTGTGGGGCTGGGACCCACCCCACCCAGACACGGGCACCTTTAATGAAGTTTTACTGCTCAATCATCCAAAGTGGTTCTGCTGCTTGTTAATGTAGACTGAACCATGAATCTCAAACACAGGAGGGCACATTGAGCTTTTCCACAAGATGACGGTCATACTAGAGAATATATAAATACATCACAATGTGCAATCACAAACTTAAGGCATTCAGAACCAAATCAAACAATTGCCCTTATGGGATGCAAGAACTCTTAGGTACCTCAAGGCAACTCCTGTTTATTCAGCTTGCTGCAACCAACCAACATCCGTTTTTCCACATTCTGGCAACCCTCCAGAAGACAGGATATAACTAGCTAACGTGGGAGGCTCTTGCAGAGCAGTTCAGCCAGAATCTATTTATCATCATTCATCAAGGCCTTAAGGGGCTGTTTGCTTTTTCAGTGGGGATCCAGTAAGGTTTTCATCTTGACAAGCCCAACTCATTAATTCGCTATTGGCAGCATTAGCAAGTAAACCAACAAGGCTGGCAGAGAGTTTTCAACATGAAACAATTACACAATCCATCAACTGTCACAGCGAGCACCACAGAGGCACCATTTAACCTTCTCTATACAGTATGACCACACTTTGTGGCAGTTAAAATCAAAAGACATACAAGTGCTCCCCCAACACCAAAACGAAAACGTAAAAAGTAGTACTAACAGCAGATTTAACCTTATCATAGCGGACTAATGTCAGCTTATATTTACAAAAAGTAGTACTAACAGCAGATTTAACCTTATCATACTGGAACAATGTCAGCTTATATTTACAAAGCAACTTCAAATTCGGCTCGATGGGCTGATTGGCCTGGCCATCCTTCTGCACTGTAGAGATTCTATGATTCGAACAGTACTTATTCTCGTAAGAACATAATAAAACTGCAGCATTTCACAGGAGCAGTATAAAACAAAGTATGACACCAAAGCATAAAGGAGATGCTAGATGACAAAACCTTCATCAAAAGGTCAGTTTTCAGTGTAATTAAGGAGGAAAGTGAGGTACGAAGGGAGAGAGGTGTAGGGAAGGATTCCTAGAGTTTGGTTTAGTCAAATACATGGGCACCAAAGGTGGAGCAATTATAATGGGGATGCACAAGGGGTCAGATATTACAGGAGCGCAGATGCAATAAAATTCCAAGAGTCGAATCTCAAATGAGTTAAACAAAGCTTCCTGATAGCTGAGGAGGCCCCATTTACATGAACTCACAAAACCTGATACGCCTACAGCACTGTCTATGTCAAAAGCAACAGATTCAAATGCCAAATGAAAGCAGTGAAGCAGCAAGCGTGTAAAAAAGTCTTTATTCAATTTGTTCGCACCTTAAAATGGCTTGATCGTGTTAAAAAGCCGGAACTTTGCACCGCCAAGTATAGGCAGTTAACCTCAGAAAAACCCCATAATTTTTCTCTGCTCAAGTGTGCGGTTTTTGGACATGCGCAGTACAGTCCACCATGTCGCCAACGCATTCACAAGTGTTATCAGTGTTTTTGTGCTGCAGTGAGAAATCCCAGCGCATCTTTATGGCCTTTTGCAGCATCAGATATGGAAACAGGCGGGTGAGCATTCGCTGGACCCTTCAGGATCATCAGCCTACTTGGTTGAAGAATTCACTGCATCTACGGTTGCATCATCAGTTACATCGTGCAGTGCATGGCATTTGTGCACGTTTCTATGGTAGTCTCTGATGGAATTTCCACACCAGCCTCCGGCAGTTAAGCGAAAAGTGCCATCGGATTGGTTGGCCTCTCTGCTCTTTGTTTGAGGAGCGGGTCGGTATGGTGGCACAGTGGTTAGCACTGCTGCCTCAGCTCCAGTGACCCGGGTTCAATTCCAGCCTTGGGTGACTGTGTGGAGTTTACACTTCCTTCCCCTGTCTGCGTGGGTTTCCTCCAGGTGCTATGATTCCCTCCCATGGCCAAAGATGTGCAGGTTCGGTGGATTGGCCATGCTAAATTTCTCCTTAGTGTGCAAAAGGTTATGTGGAGTTGCTGGGTTACGGGGATGGGTGGAGGCGTGTGCTTAAGTAGAGTGCTCTTTCCAAGGGCCGGTGCAGACTTCTGGGCCAAATGGCCTCCTTCAGCACTGTGAATTATATGATTCTATGAGATGTCCTTTGCAGTCGTACCCTGTTTGAACCCAGAGTTGTGTAAGTAGTTGGCAACGGTGGCTGCCTGTCACCATGTTCCATGCCACTTTCATCATGAACATGACCTAGAGCAGGCATTGTCAAACTCAGGGGCGCGACCCGTGGGGCGGGTGTCGGGAAGGTTGCGGAGCCGTCCGTCGCAGCGCTCCCGATCGCGCAATTCTGTGCGCAATAGCCTCAGCAGCCGGCTGTTAATAACGGCGGCTGCAAGCGGCCTTCAAAATGGCTGCGAAGATGTAAAGAAAAAAAAATGCCGCCGCACTGCGCATGCGTGCCAGATCATCGGCACGCACACATTTTTTAAATGGTTGCAGCTTTTTGTTTTACAAGTTTGGGGGGGGGGGGGGTTTATTCATTTAATTTTTTTTTTTACAAATTCGGGAGGGTTTTATTTGATAAAATTTTACAGGAAAAAAATGCAGAACTTTGGACAGATGGAGACTCCATACTTTCCAACACCAGAAGGCTTCACCTTTATCCAACAGGTTCCATTGGAGGAGCGTGTACGAGGGCCAAAGGGACCAAAAGCCAATTCCTCCATTTTTGTCAGCAGCAAACAAGGTAAGAGAAAATGGTGGGTCGCACAAGTCGGCCGGCGTGGGTCACGAAGGTCTGCCAGTTGGTAAAAATGGGTCCTTCGAAAAAAAAGTTTGAAGAACACGGACCTAGAGTACAGTTGGATTGTCCTCCATGGTCTCGCTGATTTGAGATCAGCTGCCATAGGTAGTCGTTCCTAATCACTCACTTTGGCTGAAGCTTGGGTTTCGTGTTTGGGGCTTGACGTTGGATGCCAGTAATGTCAGAGGGTGTGGGGCAGTTATCTTCAATGACGTCAATCTTTCCTTTCAATCGTTGATAAATCTTGTCCACTTTCCTGATCCACACTTCAAAGATGCTGGAGGTTATCCAGGTGGTTTTGTTGCCTTGCTCTGCGTGGGTAGCATGATGACATTCGCGGAACAACAGGTCTTCTTGGGCTTTCCTATCATAACAAGCAGCAGCTTTTCAGTGCCGTCCATTGGTGGAGTACATAACAGTGACATGTTCCTTGCTGCGCCTTCCACCATTGCATGTTTCACCTTTAAACATCAAAGAGCAATCTGACAAAAGACAGTAAAACAGTCTGATTTCATCCGCACCAAAATTGACTCATCTCATCTGTCATTGCTGCCGTAACTGCCACAACCTCACTGCTTACTGGACAGAAGACGATGTCATGCCTTATCGTGAATCGGTCCAGCCATATAAATAAGTGCAGAGAAAAAGATTAGTAAAGACAAATGTAGGTCTTCAAATCACAAGCCAGGGAAATTATAATGGGGAACAAAGAAATGGCAGAAGAATTGAACACATACTTTGGTTCGGTCTTCATAAAAGAGGGCTCAAATAATCTCCCAGAAATGTTAGGCAACCAAGGGTTTAGTGGGAGGGTGGAATTGAAGGAAATAATATTAGCAAGAAAAGGATGCTGGGGAAATTAATGGGATTGAAGGCTGACAAATCACTAGGGCAGGATAATCTACATCCCAGAGTATTAAAGGATGTGGCCCTGGAAATATTGAATGCATTGGCGGTCATCTTCCAAAATTCTAAAGACTCTGGAGCAGTTCCTACAGATTGGAAGGTGGCAAATGTAACCCCACTATTTAAAAAGGGAGAACAAAACAAAAAAAAAAAAAAAAAAAAAAAGAGGGAATTACTGACCAGTTAGTGGGGAAGATGCTAGAGTATATTATGAAAGACGTGATAACAAAACCTTTGGAAAGTATTAACGGGATTGGATAAAGTCACCATGGGTTTATGAAAGGGAAGTCTCCTAGAGTTTTTCGACGATGTAACTAGTAGAATAGATAAGGGGGAACCAACTGATGTGGTGGAATTGGACTTTCAAAAGGCTCTTGATAAGGTACCTCATAAGAGTTAGTGGGAAAAATTAAACCACATTGGATAAGGGGTAATGTATTGGCACGTATTGAGAATTGGTTGACAGGCAGGAAAGAGAGGGGACTAAATGGATATTTTTCCAAGTGTGAGGCAGTGCCTACTGGGGTACCATAGGGATCAGAGCTTGGGTCCCAGCTGTTCACGATATATTGTCATGTGAGTGTCCCTTTAAGAAAGGTTTTGGTCTTAGCACATGGCTTGTAGCACGGCTTCAGTGATATCATTTGTGGGTGGAGTTGGGCTGTGGCTCTCAGGTGAGAGGGGGTTTGGCGTTTTGGTTTCAGTTTCAGTTTGTTGGTTTGGGCTGCAGAAGGGCAGCAGTGTTTCCCTGTTTTTATTTTAAAGCTGTCCCAGCTGAAAGCACATTGGGTGTGGCAAACTGCCTTGGTAACTTTCAAGATAGAGTTGCTTTCCGGAAGGAGTTTTGAATCTACTGGTTGGAGGCTGATCTCAGGGAAAGGACCAGTCCCATTCAAGTGAGATTAAAGTGTGCTGGGCCACACCCTTGAAAGGAGTTTTGGTTTATTGGATTTTGTATTGAGTTGGAACTACTTAGGGAGATTCATTAGAGTAATACACATAGATTACCATAGCTGTTGTGTGTTTTTTCATGTTTGTAATAGAGAACAACTTCTTGCTAACTGTTTTATATGTATATATATGTTAACTACATTCTTATAATCGTTTTGACAAAAGCGCCTAGGAAGTCTGCTGAATCACACCTGAAGTCAAGGCTCTTGTGCTCATCCTCGCCAAATTCAACATAGAAGTTATAGGTCAAGTGAGTTTGGAGTTTCTAAGTTGGCTAAATGCAAGTTATACACTTCAGTGTGAAAAAGAGCATTATTTAAATGGTGACAGTGGGAAGTGTGGATGTACAAAGGGATCTTGTACACCAGTCAATGAAAGTGGAGGGGCAGGTGCAGCAAGCAATTACGAAGCAAATCGTATGTTGGCCTTCATTGCAAGAGGATTTGAATTCATAAGTCGGAATGTCTTACTGCAGTTATGCAGAAACTTGGTGAGACCACACCTGAAGCATTGCATGCAGTTTTGATCTCCCTATCGAAGAAAGCATATACTTGCCATAGAGGGAATGCAGCAAAAGTTCAGTAGGCTGATAACAGGGTTGGCAGGGCTGTCCTATGAAGGAGAGATTAGTTTAACCGGGCCTGTATTCACTAGACTTTAGAAGGATGACAGGAGATCGGATTGAAACATAACATTCTAACAGGGTTACATAGATACATAGAAGATAGGAGGCGGCCTTTTGGCCCTTTGAGCCCGCTCCGCCATTTATCACGATCATGGCTGATCATCCAACTCAATAGCCTAATCCTGCTTTCTCCCCATAGCTTTTGATCTCATTCGCCCCAAGTGCTATACCTAGCCGCCTCTTGAATATATTCAATGTTTTATCATCAATTAAATCCTGTGGAAATTAATTCCACAGGTTCACCTTTCTTTGGCGAAGAAATGGGGCTGTTTTAGCACAGGGCTAAAGAGCTGGCTTTTAAAGCAGACCAAGGCAGGCCAGCAGCACTGTTCAATTCCCATACCAGCCTCCCCGAATGTGGCGACTAGGGGCTTTTCACAGTAACTTCATTTGAAACCTACTTGTGACAATAAGCGATTTTCATTTCATTGCATGTCTCCCCATTTCTGACCGAAATGGTTTACCCTGAATCCTCAGGCTGTGACCCCTGGTTCTGGACACACCCACCACTGGGAACATCTTCCCTGCAGCTACCCTGTCTAATCCTGTTAGAATTTTATATGTCTCCGAGATATCCCCCCTCATTCTTCTGAACTCCAGTGAGAACAATCCTAACCTAGTCAATCCCTCCTCATATGACAGTCCCACCATCCCTGGAATCAGTCTGGTAAACCTTCACTGCACTCCCTCGAGAGCAAGAACATCCTTCCTCAGAAAAGGAGACCAAAACTACACACAATATTCTAGGTGTGGCCTCATCAAGGCCCTGTATAATTGCAGCAACACATCCCTGCTTCTGTACTGGAAACTTCTCGCAATGAAGGCCAACATACCATTACCATTAGCCTTCTTTACCGTCTGCTGCACCTGCATGCTTACCTTCAGCAACCGGTGCACAAGGACACTCGGGTCCCGCTGCACACTCCCCTCTCCCAATTTACAAACATTCAGGTAGTAATCTGCCTTCCCGTCTTTGCTTCCAAAGTGAATAACCTCTCACTTATCCAAATTATACTGCATCTGCCATTGATTTGCCCACTCGCCCAATGTGTCCAGATCATGCTGTGGGATCTCTCTGTTTCCTCTCTGCCAACCGGTTTTCTATCCACCTCAATACACTTCCCCCAATCTCATGCGCTTTAATCTTGCACAATAATCTTATGCGGGATTTTGTCAAACACCTTCTGAAAGTCCAGATATACCACATCGACTGGCTCCCCCTTGTCAACTGTACTGGTTACATCTTCAAAGACTTCCAACAGATTTGTAAAACATGATTTCCCCTTCATAAATCCATGCTGACTCCCACTGATTCTGCCACTGCTTTCTAAATGTTCCACTATAAAGTCCTTGATAATGGATTCAAGGATTCTCCCCACTACCGATGTTAGTAGTTGGACAGACTAGATGCAGGGAGGATGTTTTCCCTAGCTGGGGAAGCTAGAACCGGGGACACACACTCAGGATATGGAGCAGACGCTTTGTGTGAAGAAACGTTTCTTCTTCTCAGTCCTAAAGGGTGGTGAACCAGTGGAATTCTCTACCACAGAGGCTGTGGAGGCCAAGTAACCGATTGTATTCAAGAAAGAGATAGGTAAATGTTTAGATGTTAATGGCATCAAGGGATATGGGGAGAGAGCAGGAATATGGCATTGAGATAGAGAATCGGTCATGATCATAATAAATGGCAGAGGAGGCTCGAAGGGCCTACACCTGCTTCTAGCTTCTATGTTTAAATTAAGGCTAGGCAAAAATGAATGTGCTTCAACGTTTACCGTCAAATTTTGTAAAAAGGATTGTTGGTTACATTTTTATTAAAATATTTTTTATGCTTCATTTTTCAAAACAAAAGCTCTTTTCATTTAAATACTATATGTGGCGATTGTAGGGGTATACATCAGACTTCCTTAAAAATTCTATTCCTTTGAAAGGCTCAGTGGTGTTAATGTGTTGGTCGCAGGGCAGGACCTACAACCAAGTAGAATTTGAAGCACACAACGTCTATTTACTCAGCAGAGTATATTTAAACAACACATTGCAGCAAATAACCTATAGAATCTATTTAAAGAATTACTATAAACTACAGCAAACACAAGATAAAAACAAAATACTGTGGATGCTGGAAATCTGAAATAGAAACACGTGCTGGATACTCAGCAGGCCAGGGAGTAGGGGTGCAGAGAGAAACAGAGTTAACATTTTGAGTGGAATATGACTCCTTCAGAACTCCTGTTCCTTTCTTCATATTTTTTTTTTATTACAGCGAACAGTCTAAAACGACAGTGGCATCCGTTGGTATGATACAAATTGATTTCTCCAGCAAAAAGCTGAGTGGAAGACAGTTGCATAACAAGTGTGCATGTTAAAATTCATTCCAGTCACTTTCCATATTCACAGGGGAATTACCCAATTCACCTACTTTCTGAGCAGGACTTTTGTTACAACCAGGGATGGGAAATTAATGCTAATTTTGTCACCAATTGTCACATCCCCAAATTAATCAAGAGAAAACATT
Organism: Scyliorhinus torazame; assembly: GCF_047496885.1. Classification (NCBI taxonomy): domain Eukaryota; kingdom Metazoa; phylum Chordata; class Chondrichthyes; order Carcharhiniformes; family Scyliorhinidae; genus Scyliorhinus; species Scyliorhinus torazame. Next base: position 245,916,335 of record NC_092716.1, read on the forward strand.
GCGAGCTGACAAAATTGATCCTCCAGACCCACTTTTAAAATTCCACTGATTTTGTTGGAATTCACTTCATACTATCAAATCTGGCTCCCCTTTACCTTAGGTTTATCATCTTCCGCTGCGATAAGCATCTTGATTTAGTACAAGCTTGATTTAGTACTTTCATCTCAGTGCACTAGAAAATGAGCTAGTATGACGTGCCACTATAAAATCAGTACAAACCTGACAACATTCTGGCTGAGACTCAACTTCCTTGTGTTCCAAGAGTTGGCCATTCAGATAGTTTAAAAGCTGCATTGAGGAATAAGAGACTAAAGTGCTCCATAACAGCTTTAAGATATTAGAGTCATATGGTACATTGATTAAATTAAGTGTATTGCAATTTGCAGAAGCATGCTAGAAGTGTGAAAATAAGGTTTAAACACAAACCTTGATGTTAGATATCTAATCATAATACAGGCTGGCACTTTATGATGTAACACTGAATAAGTGCTGCACTGTTGGAGATGCCATATTTCAGAGCAGGCATTAAACAGAGATCCTGTCTGCCTTGTTACGTACAAGTTGCACCTTTATAGTGCCTCCCAATGCATTCAAACAAAAAGGTTGGTACCAAGCCATATAAGACGACATTAGGACAAACAATCAAAGCTTGGTGAAAGTGTTAAGATCTAAGGAGTGTATGAATAGGAGGGGGGAAGTGTTTCATGGACAAGATGAGGATAGGGCCTATGGAGTGATGGGATAGAAAATAGATAAAGATACAGATTCAGGGTTTAGACTGAGGCCAAAGAGAGCCCTAGGGAAAGTTTAGCCCGATGGGCTTGGAGAAGGGAGTGGTGAAACGTCCAGAGACGGCTGTAAGAAACGTCTCAAACCTCGTGACAATGAAGTCACTGAGTTCTGCACCCTTGCTGTTGGAGTCGAGGGTGAATAAGGCAGGGGAGGGGGGCTTAAGAAAATGAATTGCTGAGGAGACAAGAAAAAAACAAAACAGGTTTTACATTTGCGAGGATGTGAATGATCACATGGCATAAAATAAGTGCAGAGAAGTCATCCCAATATCCTGGTCATCTCATTTCATTGCTGTTTGCGGGACCTTGTGTGCAGATTTCCTACATTAAAACTGTTTAAAAGTACTTAATTGGCCATAAAGTGCTTTGGGATTTCCTGAGGTCATGAAAAGTACTAAATAAGCACGCAATTTCTTTCTTTCTTTAGATTACTGTATTGTACTAAGTAATTTGGACAGCCAAAAATAACCAATGGGACAATGCAGCTATCCAGAAGTATGCTGTCTAATTATGTATTCATTTGTGTTTCTGTAACCTGAATGTTAATCCTGTAAGCATTGGGCGTGACACAATGTGTATTTTTCTAATTTGATTTTGGCTGATTACAATACAATTCTCCCACATTGGAGGAAATTATTTTGTCATGCAGACTGTGATGCAGTCCTTAAAAAATCCACTGCACAATTTTTTTTCAAGCATACATAAACATAGTTTGTTTAATTACTTGTGGCAAGTCCTCACAATCCCCCATACGTCCCCCAGTTCAGCACACCCTATTAAGCTTCAGCTGCATATCTGAACTTGGGTAAATTGTACTACCATATGCCCGGACAATAAAGCCCAATGAAAAATAGCTGCAGATAAGAGCAAAACATGATTCCCTCGTTGCTGTTGACCCTGACGGAGAAGCTGTTTGCTCCACTTCCATCTTCCTTTCCACACTTGTTATCCTCTCCCTTTTTCGTTCAACAGCTTTTCTTGCTAACTTTTCTTCTGTTAGACTGAAACACTTTGATTAAACCTATTCGGGATGGCCCCCAGCGCCCTCTCCTCCTACTCAGTGCCCATAGGGCCCTGGAGATCACCTCGGGATGGGCAGACAGCTGGTTCGAGCCACGGCTGCCCCAATGTGGTATCCCTGGCGGCTCCCCGATGTCTGCACCATCTTGTCAACGTCCTCAGCAATGCTCCTCAGTGATTTCTGTAGTGCCACGGCAATATCCACCTGCGACTGGGACAAGCACTGCAGTGCCTCGGTCATTCCCATCTGAGGTTGGATATGTCCCACAGACCTCATCAAGGTCAGCCTGGTACGGTGTCACATCCCTCAGCGAGTCGGGCATTCTGCCGAGGCCCTCAGCCGTGACCACCACTGACTGCATCACACCTTGGACACCTCCACTAATGCTGCTGATGTTGTGCACCAGGCTCTCCACTGTGGCAGTGTTGGCCTCAGTGCCACGCATTGCCGGCAACAGTTCCTGCGCCCGTACTCTCTGGGACTCCTCCCATCAGCTATGGACCTGTTGGTGTGCCACTGACGTCTCCCTCTGAATGTCCCGGCCGCTCCCTAACGTCGCTATCAGCTCTGGGATAGCATGTTCCATAGGCTCAGCATCAGGCTGCGACGCAACCGGGTCCAGGGATTCAGCAGACCTCCAACTGCTGTCTCGCCTGGGCGTTACTGCCTCCACCTGATGTACATCAGTAACTGTGTGGAGCACATCAGATTGTGCCCCAGAAGCATGACCACTAACATTTCCCACCGAGGTGCAAGTCTCTGCATTAGTGGAAGGTGGGGACGACAGCTGTGACGTGTCAATTGTGGCATCCTCGGAGCTCTCCTCCGAGGTGGTCTCATGGGAGGCAGGGGAGGGGGCCACCCCGGATGGACTGGTGCCATCAGCTGGGGGACCTGCGGGAAAATGGACAAGTGATCAGTGGGAGGGATGGGTCAGTCTGTATGGCAATAACTCATGTTTGATAGGTCCTGCGGGTGGGGCCCGATGGATCCTCACCTCTGCGGTGTGCACCAACCTCCACATTGGTGACTGTCACACTCCATCACCACCAGGGCCCGTTCTTCGAAGGTTGTGAGGATTCTTATGTATAGCACCCCTCTGCCAGCCTGGGCTCTCTCCCGGCAATTGTGGGAGAGCTTTTCCTGCGGAGACACACAGAGCATTGTTGGCCGCACGTTTGGTGTGTTCACAGTGGTAGTGGTGGTGGTGAAGCAAGGGTTGGGTGGGGGCTTGAAGGGAAAGGTGGGAGGGGCATATGGAGGTTTGTTTTTTTTGGGGGGGGGGGGGGGGGGGGGGCATTGGTATCAACTCACCCCTGCTGCCTGGTGTAGGTCATTAACCTTCTTGCGGCACTGGAGGCCAGTCCTCCTGGTCACACCTCCTGGCTGAAGGTCGTTGCCACTACGTCCCAGGTAGCACTGGCTGCCCTGTGGCTCACTCTCCTGAACCCTCGAGGGAACAGGAGATTCCGCCTGGCCTCCAATGCATCTAGGAGCGAGCCTCCCCAGGTTCGCTTCTCCAAACCTTGGTCTGGTCATCTTGGCGCCATGGATGCGAGCTGAGTGGGGTTGGCTGTGCAGGTGCTGTTCAAGTGTTGCTCAACCTGGTTAGCCGGGAATGCAGGGGGAGCACAGTCCCAGCGAATTGGCTGGCGAGCCTTCAATTGTGGTTTGAAGCCCTGGGTCCTTTAAGTGTACCGATTAATGTTGAATAGTGTTGGCGGTCTCGTCGGGAAGCTTGCGGCAGTTCCCGCTCACTTCCACACTTCGAAATCTTCGTGCCCAATATCTCCGCAGTGGCTTGGTATCAAATTTTGTCATATAATTTTCCTACGAAATGGCTTGGGATGTTTTATTACATTAAAGGCACTTAAGTAACCAAACTGTGTTTATGTGTGCCACAACACTGGCGACAGCACTTGCTGCACATGCGCAGTTGCAGTGTCAGAGTGCCAACTCAGTGCATTAAAGCAAACATGTTGGCTTGATACAGACTAACAATAAAAGTTCAAGTTACCCATTGCTAGCTCTGTGCATTCATTAACCAATTGCAAGTTCTTGTACCTAGTCAACATATCATTTATAAACTGTTTCCTCTGAGAAACATGCTTCTGACAACAAAGTAAACTGTCAGGAAGTACAGGTAGTTTTTAAGCGAGTTTGTATTGTTGGATATTAGAAGTAAGGTATAGATTGGAGTTTAATTTTGTGTCTCGATGTAGGAAAGATTAAAACTCTAGTTTGATTCAGTTTAAACACAAGTGTTTGCATGTTTCATTTCAAACTGTGCCTGCATTATGTTTAGCGTTTATAACATGATAAGCAAACAGGAACTTAAAGAAAGACTGAACAGTTGTTTAGTGACCAAGGGTAATCCTTAAGTTAGAAATGCCTTGGAGCTAGGTAGTGGGCGTGACGGCAGCTCTCACAGCTCTGCCAGATGTAAAACAATAGAATAATGGGAAGAAAGCAAGTCCCAGAAACGAAAGAACAGCTAGTTCTAGGAACCAGGGAATGAAAAGAAAAGTTTCAGAAAGATTGAAGTCAAAGGAACGGGCAGCACGGTAGCCTTGTGGATAGCACAATTGCTTCACAGCTCCAGGGTCCCAGGTTCGATTCCAGCTTGGGTCACTGTCTGTGCGGAGTCTGCACATCCTCCCCGTGTGTGCGTGGGTTTCCTCCGGGTGCTCCGGTTTCCTCCCACAGTCCAAAGTGTGCAGGTTAGGTGGATTGGCCATGATAAATTGCCCTTTAGTGTCCAAAATTGCCCTTAGTGTTGGGTGGGGTTACTGGGTTATGGGGATAGGGTGGCGGTGTTGACCTTGGGTAGGGTGCTCTTTCCAAGAGCCGGTGCAGACTCGATGGGCCGAATGGCCTCCTTCTGCACTGTAAATTCTATGAACAAAAGAAACTGGAATTTGAACGATACTGTTCATTAACGTTAACGACTGAAGAGTGTTCTCTTGGTGGCTGGGTACCCGAGAGATTATATGAAAGTTTGAACGAATGTGGCAATTCAAAGCAGAGGAATACTGAAAGGAGAGTGGGAAATCCTAGAAGTGGATCCTTGTGGAAAACAGCTGAGGAAAACATAGTTTGGAAGATTCTACGGTGTTTCTTTTCAAGAGTTGAATTTAGAGAAACCGGAGAGATAATTATCCGGGAGGATTTGAGGAGAAATCCACAGAAGTTTGATTGGATGGCATCTGCCACTTGGCTTGGGGTGTGTCTGATCACAGTTGGCATGTTGGTTCACAGGTACTGTGTATTTGCTAAGCACATTATAGCACAAGACACATTTTGTAACCAGTATTATCCTCAAAATCTCCATATATTGTGAAGATAAGTAGGAGTGAAGTCGAATTGTATTAGTGTCAAATTTTTCATGTTCAATCAATGTTTTTTTTCTGTCGTTAAAAGCTAATTGGCAGTCCTGTGACTCTGCTCATCCGTATTTTCTTAAAATGCAAAAGTTACCATTTTTTGAGCCAGTGTTCCATTCTGGGACCTTCCCGTCCAGTAGCAACATCAACTGGAATCGTAACAAAATGTTGAAGATATATATTCATGAAATTTCCAATGTGAAAAATAGATTGTAATACTTAGTTTAATAAGGACACTGGGATTGGATTGGATTTTGTTTATTGTCACGTGTACCGAGGAACAGTGAAAAGTATTTTTCTCTGAGCAGCTCATCAGATCGTTAAGTACATGAAAAGAAAAGAAAAAATACATAATAGGGCACTTATTGATAAATAAGCGGTCAATAAGATATTAGTTTGACTAAAATGTTTCAGAAAAATATTAATCACCTATTGTGGGACTTGCACAAAGCTCTTACGTGCTGAATCTAGTTTAAGGAGGTAGCACTGACATAAAATCTCATTGAGATTGAGATCGCATCACAGATTAGGAACTGGGGTGAATTGTTGCTGGCAATTATGTTTTTCTATGTGCTACGGTGAAATTGAAGTAGACCCAAACTCTTGCCACCAACCAGCGAAGCAACAGTTGCACTTGCTCCAGCAGCTGCCACATGGGTCGAGTGCGCATGAAGTCTTTCTGGTTGGCAGCAGGAGTTACAGTGATACAAATGCAAGTTTTTATTGAGTTATGGAAAGCACTGTGCAGGAGGGTAGCACATTATCTCAAGTCACACAGATATTTAGAAATGATTGATAAAAGCTGAACTACTCTGATTAGGCCCTTTTTAATAGTACTTTTTCTCTGAAGTGTTTCTATCAGCCGAAATTATGCTGCAGCCAGTTGACAATGTTATACAGCAGTCTTTTCCAGGTGGTCTCACATCCAATCCACTGATCCCCATGTGCCCACTGACACTACATTGTCAGTGTTACATTGGTATTCATCAGTACACTGCACCAACACCAAAACAACAGTTTTAAAATGGCACAAAGTAATACTGTGACCCAGTTAGGAAGCCAGTATTTAAACTGCAGGACAATAACCATATGCCAATTTCAAAGGGAAAAAAAAACCAAATAAAATAGCAGACGCTGAAGCACAAAAGCATCTGAACCCACATTAAACACATTGTGTTTTAAGTTAGTAAAATAAACACAGCTTTTAATATCAATAACTTCTGTTTCTACTAGTGATTAACTAGGTTGCTATACAGAATCTAGACGCAGGGCACCATTCTAATCAGTGAGCCAATGTCACAGAGAAAAATGCTTGCCAAGCAGGCGTCGTGGGAGCAAAAAGTCTGGAGCAGTCGACCGTTTACTGTATAATGAATTCTCAGCGATTGTGATTCTGCGCCAATTTTTCATTGCCGAGTAAAGAAATAGTAGGACACAAAAGAAAGAGCAATAAAATGTTCACAACAGCAATCAATTCAACTCCTTTTTAATATTAGAGTAATGTTTCTGACATACTGCAGCAGCCTGCTTTTACTTGCATAATAATGCTAACAGTTTCAAAATGTTGGCAAAAACAAATTCAGGTCTTAAATAACCAGCTCGCTGCACAGAGCTTGCTTCTATGTGTAATGTTTATTTAATGAGGTTAGCTGCGCCTTCAGCTTGAAAAATGCAACTATGTCTGATTAACAAGGTTTTGACATTGTTTTAGTGGAAAGTGAGGAGGGTGGTTGGAGTGAAGAGATTTAGATGTGGATTAGGAGTTCCTGCAAAGGTTTTTTTTTCGGAATTTCAAACTAGAAAGCAAATTTATTCCTGATTTACATCCCTGGTCACAAGTGATTAAGTTTACTTATCCTCTAAAGATAACTGTCGATGTCATATATTTAATACATAAATTTTACCACTCTAAAAATTTCAAAAACAAAGGAGTGTGTCGATACACAGCTAAACATCAAATATGCAGAGACATATTTCACACTGAATTAAATCAGGTGACCTCCAGTGGCCAATTCAGCCCCTTGTCCTAGAGTTTAAAACGCCATGTGTGCCAAAATGTTGACAGTTCCTTAGGTGCTAGTGAAATATTTAGCTCTGCTGTGTTGAACAGTAGTCACAATGGTCTGCAGAGCAGTTGCAATTCATCAGTCTCAAGTCAAACTTAAACAAATATCACATCTGATCAGACACATCCTACATGATAAATACTCATCAATATACTGTACTTACAGTTCCTCAAGATAAGGGAGCTTTTGGAAGGAGTCAGGTTGCAGTTCAGTTATGTTATTCATGCTTGTATCCCTGGAAAATAGTTTATAATATGTTATAAACACGTTTCAACAAAAACACATCAATAACGTTTTACATTTTCAACAAATGTTGTCATTTTTCCTTAGCATTTACTCAGACTATGTTTTTTTTAAAAAGGTACTGACTATGCTGGGGTAATGTTTACCTCTGTTACCAGGTACCTTGCAACATATTTTGCCTGATTATTGTTAGGATCAGACTTTGTGTAGCTTCACAGCTGATCCAAATCGTTCAACTGTCCAATGACCACATGGAGCAGTATGATCAGAAGCGGCGTGGCAAAATCCACCCGCCTCCTCACACAAACTGAGTACTGAGGCAAGTTGTGTAGCACCTCGTTTGCCACCCTAGTGGAACTCCAGTAACTCGTTGCAGACCGGGAACAGAGGTGTGTTTCGCACAAACTTGAATGAATCTAGAGTTAGATTAACAAAAATGAAACTTCAAATGCTTTATCTTCCACAAAGGCAGAATTCTTAGAGCAGAGGGGTTTCTAGAAGCCTAACTGATCAGAAAACCAGAGTCAGTAGTGTAATTAACAATTATTCAGATGAGCCACAAATGATTAACTTCTAGAACTTGCCAATATTCTGTAAAGGCTGCATTTCTCCCTCTATATACAGGTAGGAGTTTATAGCACAGAAGGTCATCTATGCCTCTGCTGCCAATGTATTAGTGCAATCCAAAACTAATCTTCCATGTGCAGACATGGAGATAATTAGAACCAATAAATAAACTAAAAACACCATTTACAAATAACCATATTTTCTGGTGCAGCATATAACCAAGAACATTTTGCTACAAGTGATCAGTCATGTCACCATTTAAGTTGACTTCATGCCTGTTTCTACATAACTCCATTCCAGTTGGTGTGATAACTGGACAGGAAGATCGCAGAGTGGAACCCTGGCTCAAAAGACTAACTTTTTTTTAAGAAAACATGGTGGAACAGAATCACAGACCACTAATTAGTTTTCACAACATAGAAAAAAATATTTACACCTGGATTAATTACAATATAATACTCCTTTACTACCCCATAGCTTAACAAATACACACAGATTTTAAGATTAACACAGATGACAAAGTACATTTGAAGCTACAATAGTCCCATTAACACAAAGTCCTTCTTTAAGAGATACAGATTGGCTGTGGTCAAATACACACTCTGCTCAGAAATCCCAAGAGGATCTCTGTAGATGCCTCCTCAGAATCTCCGAAGTGATTGCCACAGAAGAGTTTCAAAACTCAACTTCCCAAAACATAATCATGCGTTCCATTAGCAGTTTGCATTCCAAAATCCAGTCTACATGTTTCAAAAGTTTCTTATGAACCAAGCTTCCGTTCCACTTTGATCAGCGAAACCAGTCCCGGATTTTACACCAACTCTTCAGGATTCCTTTGTCTTAACTGACTTCCACTGTTACACAATCTCTGATATCCAGCCAGTACTGTCTTCCCAATGACTTTAATATGTGTTTTGTAGACCATAGTAAGGCATTCCAAATTTTAGGATGACTTTAGAAACTGTTTCTCACCAGCTGATTCCTCTCGTTTCGTCTGAGATGCCTGGTCGATATCCTGGTTTCTATAACCAACTATCTTTTAGTTTCTCTGGAGCTTGTTTTCTTGTATATTACTCCATTGTACAAATGTTTCTGCTTCGCCTGGCTTCCTATCTGCCACGGCCTGACGTCCAGGGACACAGTGGCACAGTGATGAACACTGCTGTCTCAGAGAGCCAGGGATCCTGGTTCAATTCCGGTCTTGGGTGACTCGTCTCTGTGGAGTTGCACATTCTCTCCATGTCTGCATGGCTTTCCTCCCATAGCCCAAAGATTTGCAGATTGTGTGGATTGACTATGTTAAATTGCCCCTTCATGTCCAAAAGATGTGTAGGTGAGGTTAAGGGGTTATTAAGATAGGGCTGGCGAGTGGGCTTGGGTGGAGTGCACTTTCAGTGGCCTTGTGCAGACTTGGGAGGTTCAATGGCCTCCTTCTGCACCCAAGGGATTCTATGGAAAAACTAAGAACAAAAGGAAAGCTCTCTGTCTGTCTCTCTCTCTCTCTCTGAGAAGTGGCTTTCTGTTGCTAAGCAATGCCGTGGTCCTATTTATGCTTCATATTTGTAGCCCTCCCTAAATATAATAGAATCCCAGTTGGAAATGAAACCAACCCCCAAACATACAAACACCTTTTCCAGCATGAATTTAGCTATAGATTCCTGCCAGGCACGGAAACATTAAATTAAACCCACCTAAGACTATGCCTTATTTCTAATGTTTATCACGACCACCTTAAAACTACCGTTGTTTTCCTGACACTATTCAACCTTTTAACCATTGACGGAACTTACGCACAAATTAAGGGCAAAGGAAAATAGGAATACAGGAGAAACTAATTTTAGTAAATGGGTGGCAAGTATGTAGAGCAGATTACTGGCACTGGTGGTGGAACAAGGAACCTGACTGGGTTTCAAGAAGAAATTAAAAAGATTTTGATCAGTAAATTAGATTTATAGGCTTTTAGCAATGCAACAATCGAGCACTGGATAGGGAGGCTAGATGAACCAAAGGTCTTCCCCCTTCATGTTACTATGATTTTAAAAGATAGCCAGACTAACAATTGTTGTTACCGATCCTCCAACGGCAGAAAGTTCCAAATTTACAAACTAGCAAGAAATAGAACTGAGTTGCTGGGCAAAGTGAGCCAAATAACTTAAGGGGAGAGGTCATGAGATACACTCACACGCAAGATTTCTGTTGTATAAGGTTATAAAACATGATAGGTGAAAATAATAAGTCAATAACCCAAAGCAGTATTATTGCCAAACCAACATATTTTCCCAAACTTTCTGGAGATGAGCGAGATACTTAGGTCCGTTACCCACAGTGTAGCTGTACTTTCAGACAGAGCATGACAGAACATTTTACTGAGGAATCTTACCTTGAAGTATGGAACGGTCAGTACAGTTACATAGTGTTCTGTGAATGCTTTTATAAAAATAGTTTTACATTAAATCCAACTTTCTGTCAACTCAAAAAACATAAATGTTCCTTTACTGTAAAATATAATTTCCCCAAAACAACATTACTTCATAGAATTATTTTAGACCATTTAGCCTTACAAGAGTCAGAAATTTGAAACACTATGAAACTATATACATTTCAATACACACCGGGACTCTTTATGAGTCAATTCCCAGCAGGATTGGCGTTGATAAAGAGTATTGCCAAAAAAAAAAGTCTTGATAAGGGGTAAACCTTTTAGGACTGAGGGGAGGAGAAATTTCTTTACCCAGCGAGTGATGAATCTGTGGAATTCGCTACCACAGAAAATAGTTGAGGCCAAAACGTTATGTAATTTCAAGGAATTAGATATAGCTCTTGGGGCTAAAGGGATCAAGGGATATGGGGGAGGGGAGGAAGGCTGGTTCAGGGTATTGAAATTAATGATCAGCCATGTTCACAATGAATGGAGAAGGCTCAAATGGCCTCCTCATGCATCTATTTTTTATATTTCCAAACGTGCATCCTACATCCCATAGCACGTCGTGACAAATACAACACAGTCAGTTCATGGAACCATTCAGCTGAATTTATTAACCATGAGTGAACAGCTTGATCTAATTTAATCCTTGCCTTTGTATTTTCCAAGTAGTTGTACATTACAGCAACAGGCCTTTCAGCCCAGGATGTGTTGCAATAACTCACTTTTGAAGATTTCTATGATATACCTTTGGAAGTAAAAATCCATCAAAGATAATTCTGTTCAGAAAAACACAAATGGCAATTAAAAATTGCAAGGCCACCAATTATGATAGAATTTATCCTGCAGTTTGAGGGGGAGAAGCTGGAATCAGATGTAACGGTATTACAATTAAACAAAGGTAACTACAAAGACATGAGGGGGGAGCTGCCAGAGTTGATTGGAAAAGGAACCTAGCAGGAAAGACAGTGGAACAGCACTGGCAGGAGTTTTGGGGGGCTATTCGGGAGGCACGACTGAAATTCATCCCAAGGAGGAGGAAACGTACATCCATGGTTGATGAGGGAAGACAAGGATAGCATAAAAGCAAAGGAACAAGCATACAGGATGGTGAGGATTAGTGAAAAGCCAGGAAGATTGGGAAGCCTTTAAAAACGAGCAGAGGACAACTGAGAACACATAAGAACATAAAAACTAGGAGCATTAGTAGGCTATCTGGCCCTTCGAGCCTGCTCCGCCATGCAATGAGATCATGGCTGATCTTTTGTGGACTCAGCTCCACTTTCCCGCCCGAACACCATAACCCTTTATTCATTTATTCTTCAAAAAACGATCTATATTTATCTTGAAAACATTTAATGAAGGAGCCTCAACTGCTTCACTGGCCAGGGAATTCCATAGATTCACAACCCTTTGGGTGAAGAGGTTCCTCCTAAACTCAGTCCTAAATCTACTTCCCCTTATTTTGAGGCTATGCCCCCTAGTTCTGCTTTAACTCGCCAGTGGAAACAACCTCCCAGCATCTATCCTATCTATTCCCTTCATAATTTTATATGTTTCTATAAGATTCCCCCCTCATCCTTCTAAATTCCAACGAGTACATTCCCAGTCTACTCAACCTCTCCTCGTAATTCAACCCCCTCAGCTCTGGGATTAACCTAGTGAATCTCCTCTGCACAACTTCCAGCGCCAGTACGTCCTTTCTCAGGTCAGGAGACCAAAACTGAACACAAGGTGTGGCCTCACTAACATCTTACACGGTTGCAGCATAACCTCCCTAGTCGTAAACTCCATCCCTCCAGCAATGAAGGACAAAACTCCATTCACCTTCTTAAATCACCTGTTGCACCTGTAAACCAACGTTTTGCGACTCATGCACTAGGACACCCAGGTCCCTCTGCACAGCAGCATGTTTTAATATTTTATCATTTAAATAATAATCCCTTTTGCTATTATTCCTACCAAAATGGATAAATTCACATTTGTCAACATTGCATTCCATGTGTCAGACCTTAGCCCATTCACTTAAACTATCCAAATCCCTCTGCCAACTTCCAGTATCCTCTGCACTTTTTGCTTTACCATTCATCTTAGTGTCATCCACAAACTTGGACACATTGCACTTGCTCCCCAACTCCAAATCATCTATGTAAATTGTGAACAATTGTGGGCCCAACACTGATCCCTGAGGGACACCAGTAGCTACTGATTGCCAATCAGTAGCTACTGAGAAATACCCATTCTCTACCAGAGAAATACCCATTAATCCTCACTCTTTGCTTTCTATTAATTAACCAATCCTCTATCCATACTACTACTTTACCCTTAACGCCATGCATCTTTATCTTACGCAGCAACCTTTTGTGTGGCACCTTCTCAAAAGCTTTCTGGAAATCCAGATATACCACATCCATTGGATCCCTGTTGTCTACCGCACTGGTAATGTCCTCAAAAAATTCCACTAAATTAGTTAGGCACGACCTGCCCTTCATGAACCCATGCTGCGTCTGCCCAATGGGACAATTTCCATCCAGATGCCTCGCTATTTCTTCCTTGATGATAGATTCCAACATCTTCCCTGAAGTTAAGCTAACTGGCCGATAATTACTCGCTTTCTGCCTACCTCCTTTTTTAAACAGTGGTGTCACGTTTGCTACTTTCCAATCCACTGGGACCACCCCAGAGTCTAGTGGATTTTAGTAAATTATCACGAGTGCATTTGCAATTTCCCCAGCCATCTCTTTTAGTACCCTGGGATGCATTCCATGAGGGCCAGGAGACTTGTCTGCCTTTAGCCCCATTACCTTGCACTTCACTATCTCCTTGGTGATAACAATCGTCTCAAGGTCTTTACCTGTCATAGCCTCATTTCCATCAGTCATGGCATGTTATTTGTGTCTTCCACGGTGAAGACCAACCCAAAAAAACCTGTTCAGTTCCTCAGCCATTTCCTCATCTCCCATCTCATCATCAAAAGGACCAATATTTACCTTAGCCACTCTATTTACAAAGAAATGGCAGAGGAACAGAATAGTTACTTTGCAACAGTCTTCAGTGGGATACAAGAATTCTAGGAGAATCAGGGGGCAGTGAGTGTAGTGGCCATCAATAAGGAGTAGGTGCTGGAGAAGCTGAAAGGTCAGAAGGTGGATAAGTCACCTGGATCAGGTGGACTACACCCCAGGGTTCTGAAGGAGATTGTGGAGGCATTGGTGGTGATCTTTCAGGAATCACTGGTGGCATGGAGGGTCCCAGAGGACTGGAAAATGGCTAATGTAATATGTTTAAGGGAGGCAGAAGGTGGGAAATTATAGGCCGGTTAGCCTGACTTTGATCTTTGGTAAGATTTTAATAAAGATGAGATTGCAGAATACTTGATAAAGTGGGACTGAGTCAGCACAGCTTCGTCAAGGGGAGATCATGTCTAACTAATCTGTTTAATTTCTTTGAGGTGGTAACAAGAAGTGAGACAAAGGAGAACATGTGGATGTGATCTATTTAGATTTCCAGAAGGCCTTTGACAAGGTGCCGTATAGGCGGCTGTTAAATAGGCTAAGAGCCCATGGTGTTAAAGGTAGGATACTGGCAAGTTTAGAGAATTGGCTGACTGGCAGGAGGCAGAGAGTGGGGATAAAGGGGTCTTTTTCAGGATGGCAGCCTATGTCTAGTGTTAAGCCTCAGGGGTCGGTGTTGGGACCACAACGTTTCACAATATACATTAACGATCTAGAAGAAGGAACTGAGGGCACTGTTGCTAAGTTTGCAGATGACACAAAGATATGCAAAGGGACAGGTAGTATCGAGGAAGCGGGGGGAGCTGCAGAAGGACTTGGACAGGCTAGGACAGTGGCAAAGAAGTGGTAGATGGAATACACGGTGGTAAATTGTGAGGTTATGCATTTTGGTAGGAAGAATGTAGGCACAGACTATTTTCTAAATGGGAAAAGGCTTAGGAAATCAAAAGCACAAAGGGACTAGTTCAAAATTCTCTTAAGGTTAACTTGCAGGATCAGTCGGCAGTTAGGAAAGGCAAATGCGTTAGCATTCATGTCGAGAGGGCTAGAATACAAGAGCAGGGATGTACTTCTGAGGCTGTCTAAGGCTCTGGTCAGACCCCATTTGGAGTATTGAGTGGTTTTGGGTCCTGTGTTTAAGGAAGGATGTGCTAGCCTGGGAATGGGTCCAGAGATTCACATGAATAAACCCTGGAATGAAGAGCTTATAATAGGAGGACTCTGGGTCTGTACATTGGAGTTTAGAAGGATGAGGGGCGGAACTTATTGAAACTTACAGAATACGGAGAGGCCTGGATAGAGTAGACGTGGAGAGAATGTTTCCACTAGTAAGAAAAACTAGAACGAGTGGGCACAACCTCAGACTGACGGGATGCACTTTTAAAACAGAGCTGAGAAGGATTTCTTCAGCAAGAGGGTTGTGAATCTGAGGAATCTTTGCTGCAGAAGGAGGCCAAATCACTGAGCTTCTTAAGACAGAGAGTTAAGTTCTTGATTAATAAAGGGGATCATGGGTTATGGGGAGAAGGCAGAGAATGGGGATGAGAAAAATATCAGTCATGACTGAATGGGCTGAGTGCTCCTATATGTTATGGTCTTAATTCAACTGTGACCACATGCATAAGACAATGATATTTCATGAACACGTTACCAATTTACAGCATGCAGCAATGGCTTCAAGTGATTCAAAGAAAAATCCTTTCAGAAACAGAATAGGCAAGTGGTTACATGCCAAATATGTAAAAAGGATACTCGACAGCAATCTAGGTGGGGATCTCCCCCATCACCAATGGCTCCCCACTTTTCACTGAGAATGCAGCTTAACTTCTTTATTGTGTCATGTTCAGATTTGAAATTGCCTGTTACAAAGTTTCGTCAAACTAAACTTTTAATACGGTGTTGTACTGTTAACATATGATGCTCACTCAACATTTTTATGGTTGCAGGTTGAAGTCCATTAGGACTAATATTCAAATCTGTCAACTCCACAGTACTTTGCATTGCTGCTTTCAAGGTACAGGGTGGGGCAACTTTTAGCTCAAAGTGGCAATATTATCTGATTTTGTGTGTTGGCACCCTTACATGGTCTGTTTCCAAATAGAGCAAAGTTAAAAATTCTTTAACTTTATTCTGATCTTCCATCATTTTTCTGAAGGCAGTTAAAAAGTAAATTAGCACACAGTAATGCATTTAATTCACCAGTGACCAGACTAAAAGCCAACGATACCATGCATACCACATCTTTACTACTTTTATTTATAGAACTGAAGGCAAGTAAAAAAAAATGCCACATCTTATAAAAGGTCTACTATTAACTGAAGCTGCCTGGTAAGGCTATTGAAACTCAATACAGCTTTAAGAATATTATTTAACTCGTGGTACTTACTATGGTAGGAACAACACCTCCAAAGTTCCAAGAATTTAAGGACATACATTTCCATAAAAATAAATGCTTTTCATTATGCCACTACATTCATGCACACTCGCAGGCAATCAACTTTTTGTAATGAAAATTTGAAAGTGTGCATGAAGCTTCCTCCCTGATCCCTCAAGAGTCATTTGTATTCTTGCTTTATGTATTCTATTTCATGGTACCATATTCTAAAATTGTACTAGATCTTTATTTAACATGATATTGGAGTATAATAGGATAACATTACTTGGTACTTTATGCGAATATATAAATATTATAGATTATATTCTTCTTTGAAATACTGAGTGTGTTGCATTGTCAGAGGTGTCTTCTGGTTAAGGCATTAAGCTGCGGTCTGATCTGCTTCTTTAGGTGGTCATAAGAGACCTTCTGATCCCAAAGAGCCATGGCCAACAATATGTTGACTCACCTTACTGCTGTTTGTTGGACATTGCAATGTGCAAACTGGCTGCAATATTTGCCAAAAAACAATGGCTGCACTTTGTAGTTATTGCATAATGGAATAAGTTAACGTGGAATCCCGACAGTGCAGGAGCCATTTGGCCCATCATATGTGCACCGACCCTCCAAAGGAGCACTGATGCACTCCCCTTCCCTATCTCCGTAACCCTGTTTAACACCAAGGGACAATTTAGCATGGCCAATTCACCTAACCGGCACATCTTTGGACTGTGGGAGGAAACAGAAGCATCCGGAGGAAACCCACGCAGACAAGGGGAGAAAGCGCAAACTCAACACTGTGACCCAAGGTCGAAATGGAACCCGGGACCCTGGCGCTCTGCTACCTGCCATCCTTGTACCACCAAGTCGTTATACAACATGAAGTCTTTTACCTCGAAACACATTAGTTACAGCATCATTATAAATAAATCTGCATTTAGTCACCTCCTCCCATGAATTAGTTAACTCTAATCCAAGTAACCATTCTTATTGTGTGAGTCTACACAATGAATACTGGCAGCCTATTTTGACTACTGGACGGCAGCACAACAGACGCAGATCCTGTCCTGGGATAACATCTATAATTTATACATATCATAGAATTTACAGTGCAGAAGGAGGCCATTCGGCCCATGTAGTCTGCACCAGCTCTTGGAAAGAGCACCCTACCCAAGGTCCACACCTCCACCCTATCCCCATAACCCAGTAACCCCACCCAACGCGAAGGGCAATTTATCATGGCCAAACCCACCTAACCTGCACATCTTTGGACTGTGGGAGGAAACCGGAGCACCCGGAGGAAACCCACGCACACAGGGGGAGGATATGCAGACTCCACATAGACAGTGACCCAAGCCGGAATCGAACCTGGGACCCTGGAGCTGTGAAGCAATTGTGCTATCCACAATGCTATCGTGCTGCCCCTAGATATGCACTGAGGAATCAACAAGTAATGGAAAGAAATGGGAATCAATGCTCGTTCTTTCACCCTTAACTTGGGCACCTGGTTCAACTGTCATGCAACAACTATCACCCTTGAAGAGATCAGTGGACACTAATAAATCTTAACTTCCATTAAAATCTAGACTTGAGTTCTACATAGTTGCTGCATTTTCTTTAAAAAGTAATCAGAACCAAATGTTCTTTTTGCATTGTTTAAAAAAAAGGCAAAACTATTTCAGAGTATAATATTTAATTTTAATAAGGCAAATGTTTTCTCCTACATGCAAATATTTTAATGGTGCGTTGTGGTATGTCGAGCAAAGTGACAAATAATAGCACGTCTGAAAAGAATGTCACAAATTGACACAAGTTAAACAGCTGAAATCAACTTGCAATCTGGTGCATAGTTAAAATTCTACATACAAAGCTAATAAACAAGATCTTTTATTGCAGCTGTGACTTTATATTGAATAAAACTGATAATTATGAAGCAGGATAATCTTGGACTTTTAGTAGAGACCAGTTTTCAAATATTAAAGTAATTTCCCCATTTCTCTCCTCCTCAAGATGTTAGTTAACTCATGTTGGGCGATAGGTTCCATGCCGCCCGCCAGATCTTCAAGATTTTGTCCAAATCATTGTTCTTCATGTGCAAAACCAGACAGCACTCTCCAGCATCACCAATTAATCACCTAGATTACAATGGCCCTTTTGTGGTTGTTAATGATGGAAAATCTGCCAGGGTCTCGATGGTGGAGTAGTGAGCCAGAGACCTGGGGTAGCGCTCTGGGGACCTGGGTTCTAATCAGACTACAGCAGATGGTGAATTTTGAATTCAATGACAATCTGGATTTAAACGTCATGATGACCGTGCGACCATTGTCTTGTGGTGAAAAAGCATCTGTCATTACGGTGTAAAGCTGGCAGCAACTTTCGCCTTCCGCACTTCCAAGGTGGAAATCCGGAATTTTCTATCACTTATACTTTGTTCCTCCACAGGATGCATTGTTGCAGTGTTCACAGATGCAACTAATACAATCAATAAATTCACCTGAACAACTCGTCTCATTGTACGAAGCATCAAAAATATTAAGGTTTGTTGAATGAAGTGGAACTGAGTTTTAATGACCTATGAAGTCATAACTATTGAACAACATCTCCCCCCTTGAAACACTGTACACAAATGTGGGCTATCGTTCCTTCTGAATTAACATTTTTATTAAAGCCAATGGGTTTTAAAAAAATTTGTAATAGCTTATTCTATTTCATCTTCATCTTAACTCCATGTATATATTCTAATCTTTATTTTGTTCATGTACATTGATTAAAAAGTGTATAATAATCCCGGTTTACTTCCTGCATTGCTGTCCAAGAATTCCTCAATCTGACAAGCTTGACGGCTTCACAGTTGCTGGACTCCAAATACATCCTGATGAATGGCACCAGGATTCAAAATCATCACAACGGAGAAAAATAGATTCTCTTACGTCCACAATAAATCTTTGTGAACAGCTTTTCTCAAGGTCAACAGCAAATGCTTCCCTTTCTCTGATAGCTCCAAAATCTGCATTGGGACATAATACATCACTATTTCCCAGGATTGGATTAGATAGGGCAGGCGATGGCATTGGACTAGTAATCCGGAGGCCCAGGGTAATGCCCAAGGGCCCTGGGTTCGAATGGTGGTAGGGTGAAATGGTGAAATTTGAATTCAATAAAAATCTCAAATTAAAAGTCTAATGATGACCGTGAAACCATTGTCCAATGTCATAAAACCCCATCTGGTTCATTAATGTCCTTCAGGGAAGGAAGCCTGCCAACTATACATGGCCTGCCTGCGACTCCAGATTCACAGCAATGTTGATTAAATGCCCTCTAGAAAGCCATTCAGTTTAGGACAAATAGGCATGGCCCAACCAGCGATGCCTACATCCCGTGATTGGTGGCAGCCTTCCGTCTTGCAAGGCAATCATTTGGACCATGGTGGTCAATGTGTTTGGTGCCTTACTCGTTTTCAGCAAGGGCTGCACGATTTGCTGGCCTCTTTTCTCTAGCCAGATGAGCTTTGAAAGTAACTTCATTGCAGTGTTAATGTAAGCCTACTTGTGACACTAATAAAGATTATTATGTTCATTTCTGCTCACCTCTTGCATTGCCCTTCCAAACACTCATCCTTCAGCGATCATCTCCAGGGAGTCAACTTCAACGTCTGCCATCTTCATATCTCACTTTCAGGTGTCTTTGCAATGGAGGTATGAATGACCAGGGGATTGTGACACAGTGACCAGTTCACTGTACAAAAGGTCTTTGTGTGCAAGACTGCTATCCATTCGGTGAACATGCCTGAGCCAGTGCATTAAACTTTTGCCTTAGCAAAAGGTGATGGTTGATGGATGTGCAAGCTTCAGGACCTTAGAGTTGGTGATCTTGTCCTGCCAAGAGATTCTCAGGATATATCCAAGACGGCAAAGGTGGAAAATGTTCAGCCTTTCTCCTGCCTAGCATATGAGAGTCTAGGTCTCACTACTGTAGAGCACGCCGAGGACACAGGCTTGGTAAACTCAGAGTTTGATGTTCTCAGTCAGGTTGCTGTGTTCCCCACACACTTACTCAGCTTGGACAGAACAGTTGCAGCTTTTGCAATGAGTGCTGATTTCAGCATCAAGTGACTGTTGATGTGGTGCCTAGGTATGTGAAGCTATGATCAACCTTTAGAGCCACATTTCCAATGCTGACAGGTGGCGGCGGCATGGCAACACTCTGAACCATGACATTGGTCTTACTGATGCTGATGGCCAAACTAAAGTCTTTACGGGTATGAGATTCTGTTCATTTGCTACTGCAGGAATGATATTGCGGCACTGTCAGCATAGAGCAGTTCCCTGATGAGGAATTGGATCTCAGGCCAGCAAGGCTGAACAATTTGTCAGTTCCGGTACACAAGTGGACACCCTCTCTCGATGACCCGAAGGCAGCAAACATGCTAAATAGTGTCACTGGATTTCAAAGAGTTCTGACCTTTCCCCATCACAGCTGACCTTACCCATCATGTTGTCACAGAAAGAGGTCATCAAATTAAGCTTCAGCAGGCAGCCAATTTTCTCCTGTAGCTTAATCAGACTGCCTCTCCTCACATTGTTGAATGCCTTGGCGAGATGGACGAGTGGTCTTCTTTGGCCATGGCATTTCTCTTCCAGCTGCTGTACCGAGCAGATCTTCTAATTCTGAAACTATACTGGGATTTGTGTAGATGCGCTTGGCCAGGATTTACAAGTCTATTTTGTAACAATAAAAATTGGAACCAACATTCTTAGCTCACTTGTGCTCATTTTGAATTGACAAGGGGGTTATTTTTTGACCAGCTAAACACTATACGCAGCCTACTCTTGATAATTCAGTCATATTTTGTACTAAAAAAAATGTAACTACCAAAAGGTTGAAACACGACTGTAAAATAGACTACATTCCCAGGCAAATTTATTTCCTTCCTCCCGACTCTTGGTAGAAGGGAAAATTGATACAGGTCAAATCCAATGGAACCCGAAGAGTCATACTGGCCTCAAAACGTTAACTCTTTCGCTCTCCACAGATGTTGCTGGACCTCCAGAGTTTTTCCAGCACTTTCCGTTTTCAGTATATTCAATTTTGATTTGGGCCATCAATACCTGGCGACGGACAAATCAGCCAATATGGAAATAGAAGGTTAATCAGTGGCCAATTGCAATTAACTCACCAATGGAACGTTCAACATTTTGAATTTGGGAAGTTAGAAGGCCAATCTGAGGAACTTTGGCTTCTAATAATGTGACAGAAGCAAAAAAACCTCACCAGGCAACCAACAAAATTAAGACACACACCCAAGCACACTTGCATAGATTGTATGCTAAAATTCCAGCAAATACAATTCCAGAACCTTCTACCTCGCTTTCACAGATGTAGTATTTGTAGGTATAAGGAAAGCAGACATCAAACAGGGTGGGATCTGGTGAGGCAAACTATCAAAAAACTGAAGCACATTTGATTTCAGATAAATTATGCTGACTGTTCACTGAAGTTCAAAATCTGAAACCCAATGTACAGAAGATGCTGACATAGCCTCTGGTGAATTAAAGGAGCTGACCTACCCAGTGCCTAAATCGAGGCCGAGAATTGTCAAACGAGACCAAAGCAGATTTAAACTGTAGGCTGTTCAAATGTTGACTTAAATCAAAATGTTTAATTACGGAGTTTGCTAACTTGACTAACTTCACACTGCATTTGGATGCAAGTCAAGCCACATTAATAGGAGCGGGTTAAACCTCCAATTAGGTGTATACTTTTTCTCTTGAAAAACAGTACTGTTCAATTTCCACTGAAGCTTAATACAAACTAGTTATGAATTAGAAAATTTGCAGTGCAAAATTACAGTAATTTGAACACATTCCAAGAAAACCCAAGTCAATTAAACTTGAAGTACCTGTTTTGTCATGCACTGACTGGTAGTATTTTGCAGTTTTCAACTATTTTAATGAAAATTTCAATGGTGTCAAATTTTATACCCTCAGGAATGAAATCAGATTGCACACAGTGGTGTTCAATGTGTATTACAGTCTTAATGGATAGGAAAGAAACCAAGCTACAGCAGCAAAGCCCAGGATTACAATCTATAGGGGATACTTTTTTGCCGCTATATATTTCACAATGGTTCATTTAGTTTGCCTTAAGAGGTGCTGGGGTCCAGATGCTTAATGAGTTGTTATGTGAACAGCGTTTCCTCTCTTCAGATCTTCTTACCCTGAAAAGGGGCAATAAATACTCCCCAAAAGTTGACCGGTTCAGTGCTTCTCTCAATTATTGGGGCTTAATTTGGAGAGTTCGAATGTGGGGTTGAGGAAATAGTTATATTTGGCAAGGTGCCTTCTTTAATAGGTGCTATCGGGATGGAACTAAAGACCTCCAATTATAAATACACACACACACATATATATTAGATGTATAAATATAAATAAATGTATACACAAAGATATTGGCTCAGTAGACAGAATAAGCAATGGGTTTAGTATCTGTAAATCCTTAGAAGGTTATACCTTCAGACTAAGAAGCATTACTGTATCACTGGATATTTATTCTGGAAGAAAAAGCTTCTCCCATCGGAGGCCACCCACAATTATGCATCCAACTCCTCCAGCTGAAGGTCAGAACTGTCTAGACCACAGACATCTTAATAAGCACTGGAAAAATCACTTCATAACAAACCAAAAGCAGCAATGAATGTAGCTATTTGAATGATGTACTTAATTAATTACAGCACCCCCCCCACCCCCCCACCACCACCACAAATACCACTCCCTGCTACATGCCCAGAATCCCAGTGAGTGAATGAAGATGGTGTGACACTAAGCCAGACAATAAAACATTCTGGGCCTGTGTTAAGATAGCCATCTTAATCAAATGAGTTTTGGGTTGGGGACAACCAAGATTCTACAGCAGCCCCTGCTGGACATGCACGTGTAGATAAGCCAAATGGGGACAGTCGTGCATAACTATGAGGGCCCCATCTAGAGTCAAATGAGTTTGCAGCCTTGGCATCAGGCTAACAGTTAAATGTGCTGTCTGCTTATTTAACTTAAAAATGATCATTTCTACTTGACCCTAAAAAAGACCCATTAACTTCTTTTGCAAAATTCATGTTTATGGGATTGGGCTTCGATGACTAGGCCAGCAGTTGCTGCTCATACCACTACCTTCTCAAGGAGGGGGTAAGTGCCTTCTTGAACCCCTGCAGTGCGAGAGGTGTAGGTACACCCACTGTACAGGATTTTGACCCCGCAACAGTGAAGGAGCGGTAACATATTTCCAAGTCAGGGCAGTGAAAGACTTGGATGGGAACTTCCAGGTGGTGGGGTTCCCAGGTATCTGCTGACTTGGCCTTCTAGATGGTAGGGTTGTGGGTTTGGAGCCTTGGTGAGTTCCTGCAGGCACCATACACAAATGAATGGCTAACAAATCTCCACACTAATCAAGCCTCAAGTCTCACCTTTCAACACAAAATTCAAAAGGTTTATTTTCTCAAAAGTCAAGATAAAAATCATGCCATTTCACACAGAGCCAATTCTTTGTGGTTTATTTTGGGAAATTAAATGGGGGGGGGGGGGGGGGGGGGGGAAACAAACACTATTCCTGAACTATTTCAGCTCACATAATATCTCCAACATTCAGTACAATTGAGATACAAGTGCACAACTTTGCAGAAATCTGAGTCATATCCACTTGAGTTACATAGGAAGTAACTTTGCATGCCCCGTAAAGTTTGATTAAAACTGCAGCTGGTGCGAGATATCTGGAGGATTTCAGTTCTAGTGAGAAACTGCTACTTGGGAAACTCACAGCATTAAGCAAAGGCTGCAAACCAATTTTTTAAAAAATCATTATAAAATCACGGGATTAAGCTGTGAATGAGAAATGCATTGACGAGGTATCAGTATGAAAAGACAACACAGAATGTCACCATTTGGATGGGTATGCTATGCAACTATATGGATGCAGCAAGATTTTGAGAGATTATCTGTGGGGATAGCAAAAAATCCTGAAGCTAATCATCTAATATGAGGAGTATTACATAATAACCTGTTCAGTTGATCTGAATCATATTCTAATATACAATTGCATGTTCAGTGTCATTAGTGGCACAGAGAATTTGATTTGAATTTCATTTTTTTTATCCTCTTAACACAATGGTTAAATCAAAATGTATTTTCCAGCCAATTTGTTA
Organism: Scyliorhinus torazame; assembly: GCF_047496885.1. Classification (NCBI taxonomy): domain Eukaryota; kingdom Metazoa; phylum Chordata; class Chondrichthyes; order Carcharhiniformes; family Scyliorhinidae; genus Scyliorhinus; species Scyliorhinus torazame. The sequence goes on from NC_092716.1 coordinate 245,940,410, forward strand.
ACAATGTTAAGGATTAGCAAAGGGACTAAACAGACTAAGTCCTCGTTAGTTTTTCTGTCACTAGTTTGTAAATACCCTTATTCCTTCAACATTCGAGCTACTTTTATCACAGGTCTTGCTCAGCTTCCTGCAATAGCAGAATCCTCATCCATTATAAAGGCAGACAGACTTGCATTTATATAGTGTCTTTCATGATCTCAGGATATCTCTGTGCACTTCTGCAGCAAATGAAATATTTTTGAATGTTTTCTCTTCTTGACCATGAAGGTCCATTCTCTCATCACCCTCATTCATTCTTCCACTATCCCAAATCCAGAATTAGAAAAGTTTTTTTTCCATAGAATTTACAGTGCAGAAGGGGGCCATTCGGCCCATCGAGTCTGCACCGGCTCTTGGAAAGAGCACCCTACCCAAGGTCAACACTACCACCCTATCCCCATAACCCAGTAACCCCACCCAACACTAAGGGCAATTTTGGACACTAAGGGCAATTTATCATGTCCAATCCACCTAACCTGTACATCTTTGGACTGTGGGAGGAAACCGGAGCACCCAGAGGAAACTCACGCACACACGGGGAGGATGTGCAGACTCTGCACAGACAGTGACCCAAGCCGGAATCAAACCTGAGACCCTGGAGCTGTGAAGCAATTGTGCTATCCACAATGCTACTCAGTACAGGCCCCATATAGAACATTACAGTGCAGTACAGGCCCATCGGCCCTCGATGTTGCGCTGACCTGTGAAACCACTCTAAAGCCCAACTACACTATTCCCTTATCGTCCATATGTCTATCCAATGACCATTTGAATGCCCTTAGTGTTGAGAGTCCCTTTCCTCTCAACCTGGGGAATGCAGGCAGGGCATTCCATGCCCTTACTACTCTGAATAAAGAACCTACCTCTGACATCTGTCCTATATCCATCTCCCCTCAATTTAAAGCTGTGTCCCCTCGTGCTAGACATCACCATCCGAGGAAAAAGGCTCTCACTGTCCACCCGATCCAATCCTCTGATCATCTTGTATGCCTCAATTAAGTCACCTCTTAACCTTCTTCTCTCTAACGAAAACAGCCTCAAGTCCCTCAGCCTACCCTCATAAGATCTTCCCTCCATACCAGGCAACATTCCGGTAAATCTCCTCTGCACCCTTTCCAATGCTTCCACATCCTTCCTATAATGCGGCGACCAGAATTGCACGCAATACTCCAAATGCAGCCGCACCAGAGTTTTGTACAGCTGCAACATGACCTCATGGCTCCGAAACTCAATCCCTCTACCACCAATAAAAGCCAACACACCGTACGCCTTCTTAACAACCCTCTCAGCCTGGGTGGCAACTTTCAGGGATCTATGTACATGGACACCGAGATCTCTCTGCTCATCCACACTGCCAAGAATATTACTATTAGCCCAGTACTCGGTCTTCCTGTTATTCCTTCCAAAATGAATCACCTCACTTTTCTGCATTAAACTCCATTTGCCACCTCTCAGCCCAGTGCTGCAGCTTATCTATGTCCCTCTGTAACTTGTAACATCCTTCCGCACTGTCCACAACTCCACCGACTTTAGTGTCATCTGCAAATTTACTCACCCATCCTTCTATGCCCTCCTCAAGGTCATTTATAAAAATGACAAACAGCAGTGGCCCCAAAACAGATCCTTGTGGTACACCACTAGTAACTGGACTCCAGTCTGAACATTTCCCATCAACCACCACGCTTTGTCTTCTTCCAGCTAGCCAATTTCTGATCCAAACTGCTAAATCACCCTGAATCCCATGCCTCCGTATTTTCCGTCAACCCATTTTCTAACAGTAACCCTAATTTTGACAGACTTTAGCCCCAACATCTTTCTCCTACCTCCTCTCAACCTGCGCCTCAAAAACACACATTCACTATCTTGACTGTTACATGCTTTTTTTTATTTTCAAACAGCCCATCAGTGGTACTCAAAGCTGGCACTTGCTTAGGTTGGATCCCAGGAGACTAATGGCGGACAGCCAGGTCCCGAGAGCCAAATTTGACTGTACTCGAAATGTTAGCTCCCTTCTCTCTCCACAGATGTTGTCAGTCAGACGTGCTAAGATTGTCCAGTATCTTCTACTTTTGTTCGACTCTGGTCCATGAACCTGCCAGTGGAAGCCAGATTTAATAGCACAAATGTTGAACAGTTCATTGATGTCAAATTACCAGAATCTAACCCAAACAAAATTATAAAGGGGCTAAACTCTCTATTTCAATTCAGGGTTGTGCATCTATCAGTTGCTTTTTCAAGGTGCCTGGCCAAATCAGACAGTCTGCATATTCCTGTTCTATTGTACAGGATGCTGCTGTTTGTTTTTCCTTCCCATTAAAATATTTCTGAATATTTTTCAAGAATAAAATCTCCCAAGTGTCACATTTGCATTTGCCACAGTGCACATTTTCTAAAGCAAATAGCAAAAACAATAGTCTTCTCTCCATCAGGGAGTCATCGCTACTGTGAACCTGAAATTCATTATGTACCTAATCCATTCATATTAAGCATAACCTTTATTTTATGAATACAAAGATGAAAAAAGCAAAAGGACAAAATATCCATGGATTGTTTAAAATCTATCTGAAACCCTCGTTTCTGCCCTCCCTCAGCACTTTTTTTGTAGATTTAATGCCCTGCAAATTTGATCATTTCAATCTGTCCATATTCCTAGAATCTCCAAACATGTTTCCAATGTAATAGTTATCTTTCTGGTGAACTTTTACTTTACTTGCCAGTTTTGACTTCACCCTCCCAAAAGCTTGGACTACTTGTTAGATACAGTTCCAGAGACACCAGCTGGAATTTCTCATGACTAATTGATAATATTAATCTTTCAGCTTTTTGAAATTAGCATGTTCAAATAGCACACAATATTCTAAATGTGGCCTTGTCAGTGATCTTTACACAGTTAAAGTAACTTCGAACTAACTAGGATACACCTCAAGGCTGTTTATTTGTACATGATCAATCCTACATGTTCAATACTGTATAGTGATTGATAAATTTTACAACAAAATGTTATTCAGATGCAAGTCCCAAAGGAGATGAGGTACTGTACTGCTTGGGACTGCCAGGAATCCTATAGGTCTGAATTTGTCAAAAGAATACTGGTGCACTTCAGGTTTGGTCACAGTACTCCCTACAGCAGAAGACAGAGCTGAAACTGTTAGGAAGCTGCTAAGAGACAGGATGTCAGCTGTCACCATTAAAAAGGCCACATTATGCAAAGATTAAATCCATTAGTTCTTTGACCAACTTTCTCACAATACCCGTATGCCAAACTTCTCTCTCTACCCTATTTAGGCCCCACCTTCCACCTTAAAAAAAGATACATTGCCCCATGTTTATTTTATTATGAACTAAAATGTAGAAAGGGAAATTTGAAAAGGCGTATTTTTGAAAGCTCTCTCAAAAACACCCTCCCACTAATATTATCTAGCATATAGCCACCACTGCAAGATGCTGATGCCAAATTTCAGAATTTTTCAGACACTAAACCGCAATTTAAGAATCCTCTCCACTCCCAAGTAAAATTTACTAGTACAAGACTGGACAATTCTAAAAATTGCGTTTGAAATCAAAATCCTTGCCTCCACTTCGAGGAATGGTGTGGAATGTATCCACGTGCACCTGCCACCCACTTCATCTAAGTAGACAGTATTCATTTGAAAACTTGGACGAGTGCTGCAAATATAGTATGGAGTACTTGACTGCAACGGCCATCTGAAATGCTCATGATTCTTTCCCCATTTCCATCAAAGGATTTGCCACTCCCGAACTCGGGATCACATAGGTCAACTGCAGCACCCTTGCTGAAGTTATCTAATTCAGTGCAAATCACTTTGGATAATCATCAAGAAAACACCCCATAACCTTGGGACAAAAAAATCCACCAGTACAAATAACCAAAGACAATGTTTTTGCAAAAATTTCATATGAATGGTCCAGCATGAAATTAATAGCTTAAAGGACTCAGCTCCTGAAGGATAAACAGACATAGTAATAGCAGTATAACAGCTCTTTGTTTACCCTCAAGCTGGAATCATTTTCTCAACAGTTGTATAATAATCAAGACATTAACAGTCACTTCAGTTTTCACTAGTTTCTATACATCAAATAGCCTTCCACTGGTCCCTTAACACCGAACTGCACAAAGCTTTACAAGGAAAACATCTTAATGATTCACTCACATTCCCGACTAAACCTAAAATGGTTGGAAATTTCTATTTACCTTCAGTTTAATCTCCCATGCTTGCAGCTGCCCATAGAAATAAATGCAATAATTGGCTTCTTTCACCTCTGTTAGCCCAGAACAAAAGTGTCATTCAGTTTAAATTTACAAAATGCACCAATGGATGGTCAACTAGCAGAACTAACAGGGTGGAATAACAATAACTCTGTAGCATTTTCTTCCTTCTTTTGTTTAGCCTTTCAAAGCTGTTAATTAAGACTTGCACAATGCACCCCTGTGGGTTTTTTATCTGGAGGCATTACACACTTGTATTTTTTTTAAGAAAAGAAAGTTGAATCCCAAGACAGTTGTGCTAAATTATATAGGTTAAGATTATTAAAGAAAAAACCCTCAAATAAACTTGCACAGTTTCAGCAAGGGACAGATTGTTTATTTTACACTCTATTCAGTTGGGGTCTCAATTTGTTTAATTATCTCGACAAATCTTGGATTCTTCCTATTGTAAGCAGGTGGAATTAGGAGGTAGTGCAAGGGGCCCAGGACAGGAAAAAAAGCCGATGAAATAAAGACAAATCTGTAATTTAAACTCCAACTTTTGTCCCGACAGATCCTAGACCATTTTGGCAAGAACCTGACTGTTCTGTTTTTTTCTTTCTTCATGAGAGACTGAGTGACAGATTAATGTGATTGCTTCTTTTCATGGTTCACTGAGGGTGGTTCTGGGGGAGGGTGCTAAACAGGAACAAATGCCTAACAATGCGCTCATTCTGAGGAGTAATTTTCAATCCGTCAAAGAGTAATCTGGCCCCTTTCTATTGTAAATGTGTTTATTCTGTGGCAAGCAGTGCTGGACCTGTTTCCATGCAGCAGCATGACAGTAAGATGTAGAATGCAGACTATAAAACTCCCAGGCTCCTTCAAAAGAAGCCAACATAACAATCAACCTCAACATAACCTTTTCTGTGTAGGAATTACTCTAACTCTAGATCTAATCGTGCATGGCTTTCTGTGAAGCTTCTGTACATTTCCTTCCATTGCGTTCACTACCATTTCTGACTCCTTTTAGCAAATTCAGCTATACACACACACACACAGACACCCCCTGCACACTTTATTCCATTAATTTGTAATGCTCTTTTCAGAAGCAACAAATCCTATTACAGTAACATCTTTAAGAGACTTTCAAATACTCACAAATAAGTTTAGCATGAGGCTTAAGAAGAATGGCATTTAATACAACAAGAGATCTGTATGCATGATATCAGTTTCCGTCTGCTTTTTTATCTTAACCAACTGTTTTGGCGCATGGTAAGGGATTCCCAAAAATAAGCTATCCTCTCGTCTGCTCAGCACTGGCTACATCACAGCTTTTATTACTTATGCACACAATAGACTTAACAACCAGACATGCCAGACAATAGATGTTTTACTAGTCTATCGGTGAAAAGCAGCTCAACTTTGCCAAAGTTATGTAACAGTGTGTGATTTAGAAGTATGACACAACTAACAGTATATTTTCGAAGCACTACTGGTGCAAGATTCAAGAGGGAAGAAGAGAAAAAAAAGTTTACAATCACTCGTAACCATTTGCTAATGGAGTTTGTAATTTGATATACTGCAATTAGTTAGAGCAGTAGAACCTCAGGGCTACTTCAAGGACTATAATTACACGAGAAAGGGGCAGCAAAGAAGTAAAGCTAAACCAATAGTTAAATTATTGGCAAGGAGGATTTTTACTTCCTTTCTAATAGCTGCTAAGGAGTTATATCCATCAAAATAAATATGGTCAATAACTTGTGGGCACGATGAAACTTTACAGAATTGACGATTGAAATAGTTTGCGAGAAGACAACCCAAATATAATAATGGACACAGCAGCCAGTTTCTCATGATTCAACACAGTAAACATGCTATGCACTGCAGCCTTGAACTGGGCAATGTGGTGCAATAAATCAGGAAGACGCCATTCAGGCTGTTTTCATTACCTAATAGTAGGACAATGCACAGTCTCATTCCAACACACTTTTTTTTCGCCCCTAGCTTCTATACAATGGTTGTAAACTAATTAACACCTACTAAAGAGAAATAAGCAGTTCTGCCCACATTGCTAGCAATAACAAAACAGAAAGAAAAAGGTGCTAAAAGGAAGGGTTGGTCTGCTTTATTTGACAACCTTTAGTTTCAGTAAATGAATATACTTTCTACACCCATCGGTTTCAACATTACCCATGCCTGTGTACATTGGCAATTACCTGAATAACTATGAAACAGAATACCAGGTATTGTTTCTTTTGCGTGCATTGACAGACCACAGATTTTAATGTGTCACTCAAACATGTATCAAAAGCTAATTTTACAGATCACAAATTCATATACCTTGGGAAATTTAGTTTTGTTGAATTTGTTGTATAAAAACTACTCACAACTAATGGTTAAATTAACAAAGCCTGAATGTGTAACAGTCAATATTAAACATTAGCAAAAGGTCAGGAATTTTAAGCCAATATTCAAATTGAAACAAAAAACTACAATGTCTGTACAAGTTCTTTTTGATGCACACATATTAGTTATAAGGTGAGACACCTTGACATTTTTTATTTGCACCAAGGATTACCGAAGATTGACCACTCTTCCAGCTCAGACACAAGGCAAGTTTCCTTGTACAGCACCAATAGTTATTCTGACCTCCTAGAGAAGAGAGATTGAGCTTGTGTGATTCATGTCTGTTTTACCCTGTAAGCTGTTGCTCATTTGGGACTGGATTTGGATCGGCAAACTCAATTCACCTCTAACCTCTAAAAGCCAAACAGATAACGAGAGGTAAATCATTCATCAGAACAAAAACAGTGCAGATACTGGAACCAATTAAGAGTTCTGCAGTTTTTAAAGCAATGGTTTCCCAGAGAGTCACAAGTTTGAATGCCAAGGTTCTAAGTTACTCTAATCCATATTAGCGAGATATAATCAGTTCTCAGCTACAAGAGGGAGAATCTCAAATATGGACCATTCCAACTTAGTGGGGGAAGAAACTGCCCTTCCCCATTATTAGAATATTTGTCAGATTATTAAAGTGTAGTTGAATGCAGTTCCCCAGTCGAGAAAATAAATTAGATAAAAGTGACAGCCAATGTGAGTGGAGAAACAAGAGACAAGTAAAATAGCCAGTGGTACTTATATTAACAAGGTGCCAGAAGCCATATCCAGTTTAAAATTTGTATACAAATATAGATTGCATGCACAAATCTTATCAAACCTATTCATGAGGCTTCCAAATCAGCATTTTTAAACACACAGTATATAAAATTTACATATTTCAATTATTGACCATATTGCAGTCTGGTAAAAAAGTAAATATTTTAATTGAAATAAGATTGTGGCAAGATAGAGTGCCAAAAGGATAAAAAATAAAACTGTCAATAGGATTCCTGGTAAATGGCAAAATACATTCTATAACCGATTAAATAATTTAACAAAAACAAGAGTCAAAAACAGTTTTAATGTACTTTTATTAAAATAAAGACAGCAAGCTTAGTCTACCATTGAAACAATTAAATTTCTAAGAACACCATGAAATGTTAAGAACAGCAAAATTATTATGAAGTGGACTGACTGCCCTGGCTTTTACACATAGACAGGTACAAGTTATCTAAAAAGGAAGCTTAAGTCAGTGTGGTTTAATTACTTACTGACTAACACTCCCTGAAAAACAAATTAAACATCCAGGCGTTTCCTGGGTGAAAGGGCACAGAACTTAATTACTGGAAGGAAATATCTCACTAGCCAGAGTGAATAATCAACCCTGCATGTCATTAGCCACAGCAAGATTTAAAGTCAACTTAATGAGGTGGAAAAGGGGGCAAACAAGGAACAGACAGAGTAACAACTTATCTCGGCTTTCAGACTATTTATTCCTGACAGGGTGACTGTTACTTGGAAAGAGGGGTAGAAGGATTTGTAGGGCACAGAAACCAAAACATTTTCGTATTCTGCAAGCAAATGATTTACAAGAAAATAATTCAGGAACTCTTGACGTCCATGACTTCTGTGGAACACTCTGTACCACAGGCTGGAAAGTCGCCCTTGAAACAAAAAGGCCTGCTGTAAGCTTCCATATAGAACTATTCTGTCAAATATTAACTGCTCTGTTAATGTTTACAATTCCAGATTAAGGTGTTAAAACAAAAATAGATATGTTGAAAAAATAAAAACTGATATGTATGTGTGTACTTAGCAGTTCAAAGTGCACACACCAGGACTGCTTCATTATGAATCATACACAGTACTAAATTAAATGCAAATGTATCAATTTATATTATTGCAATGCAAAATTTCTAAGCAATTGAAAATGTTTAGCTTTATTTTATAATTACATATTAAAAAAGCAGTTTTTCAAATACTAAATTCTCAACTTCATGGGTTCTTCAAAAATATGAGTGAAAAGATAGGTCGATGCTGACCTCGTGTCCTGAAACTGATGGTTATGTGCAGCAAGAGTCACCAAGCTGTACCACGCTAAAAAGGGAAAGTGAAATATCCCATATGCTTTCTTTGTTACCAGCAAGGTTCTTGCCATAAAGCCCACATCAGCTTCCCTGTGGTGGGACCAGGTCAATGCACCGTGCAACTATTCATATGCAACCAAGTGGAAGCTAACAACTGATTTCAAAATGGATACTGTGCAGCATGCCAAAAAACATATTGCACTGCATTGCACTTTTGCCGCATCTTGAAAGTTTACATTTCAAAATTACTTTTAGCTATAAAGTTATTTTCTCAAAAGGTACATCTGCAGATTTAAAAATCCACTACCATATATTAATTGAAAAGCTTCAGAAATTGTGCATTTTCCCCTGTATTTAAGTCCTTGTGCAACATTTCCTGGCTGAGATAGCTGGAAGGCAATCTGCTTCCAGGGTCATAAATGGCCATCAATTAATTCACGTGATTTCCAGATGGATATTCTTGCCAATTTTTCTTTCCTCCTCCTCCTCATGGAAAACCATATCACCTGCATGAAGGTCATTTTTTCCCTTTTCATTCCCCACCACAAATGCCCAGAATACAACTCATCTCACTCTTCATCTAGTGTATTCATTGTCTGAAGATTGCTGATCCTGGCTCTCCACACACCTCTACCTCTAACTCCAGCAGTCTTTCCATGATGCAATGATATTACAATATGGCAAGTATAAGATGCAGATCCCAAGCACTACCTCAACCATAGTAGTGCATTTAATTTTATAACACAATCCTTGCTTTATTATGAATTATTTCCTTGTGATGAGAATGAATCACTTAATAAAACTCGTGGACAGGATGCAGCCACAGTTTACATGGAATTCTTTCAATGATAATTGTCTATCTTAACCACAGCTCAACTTGATCAACTTTTATTTAGGGCAGCACGGTGGCACAGTGGGTTAGCCCTGTTGCCTCACGGCATCGAGGTCCCAGGTTCGAATCCCAGCTCTGGGTCACTGTCCGTGTGGAGTTTGCACGTTCTCCCCGTGTTTGCGTGGGTTTCACCCCCACAACCCAAAGATGTGCAGGCTTGGTGGATTGGCCACACTAAATTGCCAGTAATTGGAAAAAATGAATTGGGTACTCTAAATTTATTTTTTAAAAACTTTTATTTAGGATACTGAAGATAGCTTTACCTGGTTTACATGCAATAGTTCTGAATAAAATCAAACCACATAGACTTTGTATACGTCAGAAATGTAATTAATCAAATTTTGGAATGCAAATAGAATTAAAATAGCTTTACTGAATTAGACACTCAGTCCCCCAACACGGATTTGTTACAGAAAAAAAAAATATTGCAGAATAACTTATTCCTACCACTCCCCATGGGCAGGGCGATAGCACAGTGGTTAGCAGTATTGCTTCACAGCACCAGGGTCCCAGGTTCGATTCCCGGCTTGGGTCACTGTCTGTGCGGAGTCTGCACATTCTCCCCGTCTCTGCGTGGGTTTCCTCTGGTGCCGGTTTATTCCCACAGTCCAGAGATGTGCAGGTTAGTTGGATTGGCCATTCTAGGTTGCCCTGTGTCCAGAATGGTTGGGTGGGGTTACTGGGATAGGGTGGAGGTGTGGGCTTGAGTAGGGTGCAGACCCAATGGACCGAATGGCCTCCTTCTGCACTGTAAATTCTATGTAAACAGAACTTTTAAAAGGTCATACAGAAACATGGAGAGGAGGCCATATGGCCCATGATACTTGTGCTGGGGCTCTCTATGAAAGAACCATCCAACCAGTCATAATCCCCAGCTTTTTTCCCCATAGCCCTGAAAATTCTGCCCCGCTAATATTTATACAATTTCCTCTTGAAAGTTACGATTGAGTCTACCTTCACCACCCTTTCAGACAGTGCATTTCAGTCACTACTTTTTTTTTGTGAAAAAGACATTCTCACAAAGCACAAGCCCATAGGTATCAATGTGCAACTACAGACGGAGGTAAAATATGAATTTTACACAACTATGATTTGTAGAACAAAATAATTCCCCACTTATTCAGGGAAGATATTACGATGAGTTATTCTGCAGCTCTATGTACAAACTTCAATTTTTAAAATTTACAACTTCGTTTTTGGCAGATGTTCCAAAATGATCTCTGTGAACAATTTTTTTTAAGGTTGTGAAATCCATGCAAAGGCCCATAGTTCAGGTCACCACTCTGTTGGGAAAACGTGCAATAGAGGGAAAGATTAATCAAGGCCAGGCCATTGGAGGCATCAGGTTTTGCGGAGATGGGGAAAGATACTGAGGTACAGAATTCCCTCATTCCGGGGAAAAAAAGTGAGTAAAAAGTTTGTGACCTACAAAGTGCATTTACCAATTTAGATAATCGAAATACAATGCATGGTATTTCGAATATGCAGCACCCTTACTAGCACAAATTTTGAAATGGTTATAAAGGATAAATGGTTAGGGGCAGCACGGTAGCACAAGTGATTAGCACTGTGGCTTCACAGCGCCAGGGCCCCAGGTTCGATTCCCCGCTGGGTCACTGTCTGTGCGGAGTTTGCACGTTCTCCCCGTGTGTGCGTGGGTTTTCTCCGGGTGCTCCGGTTTCCTCCCACAGTCCAAAGACGTGCAGGTTAGGTGGATTGGCCATGCTAAATTACCCGTAGTGTCCATAAGGGTTGGGAGGGGTTATTGGGTTGCGGGGAAAAGGTGGAAGTGAGGGATTAATGTGGGTCGGTGCAGACTCGATGGGCCGAATGGCCTCCTTCTGCACTGTATGTTCTATGTAATCTATGTAATCTATGATGTTCACCATTATTCCACATCATGGTCATGCCTGATTATTTTTGTATTTTACTGCCCTAATAGCTGTTCAGTAATTTAACTAGCTAACAGCTCACCAAATCATACATTAAAGATGTTCATTTACTTTGCCCATTTACTTTTCTGTCAGTCAAGCCATGCTGCTAGCTAACCATTCTAAGCATGATGGAGGGCATAGGTTTACGTTAAGAGGGGAAAGAATTAATAGGAACCCGAGGAGCAACTTTCTCCCCCCCCCCCCCCCCCCCTGCAGAGGGTGGGTAAGTATGCAGAATGAGCTGCTGGAGGAAGTGGTTGAGGCAGGGACATCGATGATATTTAAAATTCATTTGGACAGATACATGGATAGGAAAGGTTTAGATGGAGATGGGCCAAATTGGGTTAGCTTAGATGGACTTTTTGGTTGGTTTGGACCAGTTTGGCCTGAAGGGCTTGTCTCCATGCCGTAGATTCTATGATAACGAGTGACAATTGGGTATAACATATCAGACAGAGCACAATTGTTTAAATTTGATTCCAAAAGAATCTTGCATATTTGTAAGTATAACACAGATCCAGCCAGTTTAAAATCTATGTACAAATGTAATTACTGCAATCTACAATTAACTACTCCTGCCCAGCAACCTTATTCAAAACAATTACATTTCTTGACAAACTCTTGTGTTTTATTGTATTATGTGAACAAGAAAGGTCCCAGGTTCAATCTCTAGTCTGTTCTGAGTTAGCTAGGATCTGTAACCAAAATGGTAGCACAGGCATTAAAGCTGACCTTCAATGTCCCTGGGTTAGAAAGGGGAAAACAGGCAATGCTGTTTGTGTGTGAACATTAGACAAGAACAGAAAAGAGCTGAGCTTGTGATCCACCTTTCCCCATAGCGGATTAACCTGCCAACACTCTGCTTCAATGCTCAGACAAGGCAGATACCCTTGTTACCAGAGGACACCTGGACCTGGATGATGCTCCAGCAACATGCTGTAGTGTCAGACGAGGATGGAGAAAAATTACTTGAAAAAATATTCAGCTTGTGTTTTTTTTTAATTATCAGGTCAAGTGGCTGTAGTACAATCCAGCATTCATTTAAATGGAAGTTAAGCAAAATTATGTACAAGATTTTATAAACATTTTGTAAATTGGCTGGTAAGTTGCATACCACCCCAAATTGGTTACATTTTGCCATTCCTTCATTGTGACTAGGTCAAAATCCTGGAACCTCCTTCCGTATGGATGCAGCCAACTCAAAAGGTGGCGCACACCACCTTCTAGAGGGCAATTAAAAACAGCCAATAAATGCTGGCCTCGCTCATGACACCTCTAGCCAGAGAGCACATATTTTAAAAAGCAGATTTTAAGCAAATTTCTTTGAAGCACAAAAATGCATCACTTGCACAAGATATAAATTCATTCAACCTTTTATTAGCTCAGCATTTAGAGCTGATTAAGACACGAGAGGTTTACTTTCCTTCCTGCGTGCTGTGATACCTCACAGTACAGCCAAGCATTAGTTGGAACACCATTTAAAACAACTTTTTGTTATCCCAGTTACAAAAAAAACACCTGACTTCTTGCCAAATATTAGGCAAATATCCAGCAACAAAAGCTGTACATTCTGAAGTCTCAATCAAGTAAGCACAATGAGTGCCTAGCTCACCTATTAGTACCTTGGGCACCTTATCTGTTTAAAATGACTAACAATGTGTAACTATTCAAGTAGGTCAATATGGTTAAGCCACAAACTACCCCAACTTATGGCTACCAGGTGCAAATCAATACTGAATAGTATTGGTCACATTATGCCTGCCTCTCTTTACTTGCAAGCTAAAAATACAAAAGTAATATACTAACTATATACCGACCTCTCCTCTATGAAGTTATTTTATAAAGGAAAAAATTGTAGAATCATCAAGCTACAAAATAACTTGCAAACTATGTGTTTGACAGCAAGTCTCCTGCAATCACTATTAATGTCTTCTAAGTTTTGGTACAATTTGGCTGGAACAGTTTAGAAGTATGGGTTAAATCAGATTCATAAATGCAGGTGCTGGCACTGCACAAATGTTACAAGATAGTGAATTGGACTGTCACTTTAGCTTTTGAACGCAACCCACTTATATGGTATTTTATCGAAGTATCAACGTTACTCATGACATATAATACAAAAAAATCTAAAAAAACAATTTCCTGCTGAAGAATTCCCATGTTATTGGCCGACTGCTTTCAAATACTCTTAATAGGCCCCTTTCAAGATATAAAATTGTCAGCAATATCTGCATTTCATAAACTTAACATTCCAACATGCGTCACATGATGCAGGTTAAGCATATAGGTAGCCAATTATCGCAGCAGGCTCAGATTAAGAAGCAATAACCCTTGAGCATACAAGGCTCCAGGCAGTCATTCTAGAAAAGATAACACTAAAATATTCTGTGCCTTAAAAAATACTGCATGTTGTTTTACCCATGACCAGTGCAACCTTACCATTTGGAAATTACTTATCGTCAAATATTTATGGCAAGATATTTCTACGGACACAGTTTTGGGGGATTAACATTGTCCTTTCCATCTACAAGCACTCAATATTCACAAATACAGCATCATAATTAAAAGGGTCTTTCCCCCTGATCAAACAAAATCGAAACACATAATCAACGCAAATGCTTGAATTGCTCTAGGACAACATAAAACATGATGTTTTGAAGCACTGTACACAACTGACATTCTTTAAGTAATAATCTGTGGATAATTTTTCACAATACTTTTCTTCACGTCCAGCAAAATCTGCTTTCACGTAACTACCTTTTCCACTAAAAGAGTGGCACCAGCATTAGTGAAAGCAGATGGCACACCTTCTAAACAGCAATTATCCACCAGCTATCAGTTCAGGTTACTGCGATGGAAACTACGGCAGCTATATATGTGGCTTTGCTATAATTCATGATCTCTTACTCAACGTGTAAATAATTGTTTCATACAAGTGGAAAAATTCTAATTTTAATCAGCAATTTACTACAACAGTGACTTTAACCCAGTGTGATGCTGAAGTAGGATGGCGCCCAAGTTACTCGAACTGTTGTTTACAGATGGTCCCAGTAATTTTCAACTGCTCATTAGGTATCAACCCACCTTAGAGCCAAAACAATGAGCTAAATAAAATTGATATTTCCACTGTTGGCTGTTTTTATAGAAAGCATTACAGTAATAAGGTCTATTCCACTCTGCTTATACACAGACTTTAACATTATTTTTACCAATTTCAGCTAGAACTGCAAAATTCTTAAACAATCCCACATATATACTTCTGCATTAAAATCCATGCAGTGGTTCACATAAAGAAAACTCATCCTGCAACAAACCATGACCACACAGAAAAATCCGTGTCCATTGAAAAATAGACACTTTACATTTCCATTTTCTGGTGTAAATGGAATACAAATTGACCTCTTATCTCAAATTTCTTTGACACAGAACCAAAAGTTCAGTCTTCCACAGCAAAAGGTCATTTTTAGGAATGTGTATATTGTATTGTATCCTCAAGTTGCTGACCCCTCATTTTACCTCAGTGCCTTAACTTTCTGACTGGCAGGAAACTAGGGAGAAAGGTATCGTGGGTGAGATAAGCAAACAAATAACCTGATTCTGAAATTGATCCCCGCTGCAAAAACAAAAATCTAAACAACAAATGACAAAAAAGTGGTAGGTGGAACGGTTTGACTTTTTCCTTCACTGAAAATTAGAAATCTTTTTTCTAACAGCAAAGAGGCAGAAAGGTACTGACTCTTTCATAAGTATTCTAATAGAATACAAAGGCTTTAATTATGTTATGTTTTTTTATGTGCATTAGTGTCCAATTTTTACTGCATCAAGTAGGACAATATTTGACAGCACTGTGACCTGGAGTTAGTTACATTGTCCACTTGCATGCTTGGTTGGGTTAAGGGAGGGGACTGAGCTAACCACGTGGGCACATAGAACATACGCAGAGCTGGTGCCAAAACAAAATGCTGGAGACTGGAAGTCTGAAACAAAAACATAAAATGCTGGAAACACTCAGCAGGCCAGGTAGCATCGGCAGAGAGAGAAAAACAAGATTTAATGTTTCAGTTTGATTATCTTTCATCAGAAGCAGTTCTGACGAAAGATCATCAATTTGGAAAAGTTAACTCTTGATTCTTGCTGTGCAGATATTACCTGGCCTGCTGAGGATTTCCAGCATGTGTTTTTTTTGGTTTTTGAATACTCTCACACAGAGCCCAGCAGCATAGGGCGACTGGTGCAATTTTCAGAGGACAATCAGCTCCACCAGGGGTCAAATTTTACAACTCATAACTCACGTAAGCGATTGAAAGTTTTCCCCTTTCCCAGATCGAAAAAATAAACACCAATCTCCACAAAAATCAGCAGCAGTCACCTGCATGCGACTAATCCCTGTGTGGTCCAAAGTATCACCCAATGCCTCGACTATAACACAAGTGAAGCAGGGGGAATGTTTCTTCCACCAATGATCTCAACTTGAGGACCAAGTCCAGCCAGAATCGGAGACTTGAAATGAAATGAAAATCGCTTATTGTCACAAGTAGGCTTCAAAAGAAGTTACTGTGAAAAGCCCCTAGTCGCCACATTCCGGCGCCTGTTCGGGGAGGCAAGGTACGGGAATTGAACCGTGCCTGCCTTGGTCTGCTTTAAAAGCCAGCGATTTAGCCCGGTGCTGGACTTCACAGCAGAAGAGCAAATCCCTTTGGCAACCCCGGTGCGGGGTAACTTTAACCCGCAATCTGACGGGGCCAGTCCATGGTCTGAACCTGCAAAGCAAAACTGGGCACGTTCAACCACCCGGGGGGGGGGGGGGGGGGAGACAGATAAACGACCCCATCCAGGCCATTTAGAAATAAAAACGTCAGCAAAACACATGTAAACAGAAAGGTTGACCCTTGGGGGGGGGGGGGGGGGGGTCCAAATTAAAAAGAAAGATTATTCGGGATGTTCCAGAAGACCAAGAAACACTCTTTCTTTCCCCAGCTGTCCCAAGAGGGCACTTGGATGAACAGCCCAGGGAAGGTCGGTGCTCACATTCCTGGGACAGGATTAATATTCGCTGCGGTCATTACTGTGAAAAGTCACAACAATACCGATATAATTTATATTTCATTTAATAGATATAAATATTCCTCCTCACTCGCCCTTTGCCAGGCAGCAGTTTAAACCCAAGGCTGAATTCCAACCGCCGCGCCAGATGTGAGATGAGGGTTTTGAGTGAAGTTTGAGGTTATATCGGTGAAGTTTGAGGTTTTATATTATTGACCGATACTCACAGGAAGAAGGTGAAGATGCCGAGGCCTTGCGGCACGGTGGTCAAGCCGCGGCCGGAGCAGTCGACCCGGAGTGCGGCGCCGCCGTCGCCCTCACAGCGGCACACGGCCGGGCAGGGAGCGGCCACGTTCTCCGGGCGCCCGCCGCTCGGCCCCAGCCCCAGGAGGAGGAGGAAGGGGAGCAGGAGGGCGGTAGGCGGCCGGCGCCGTGTCCGCACCGGCCACCGCGCTGAGCGCCGCCGGCACATGAGGGGAGAGACCGGGCGTATCGAGTGGACGGACCGAGTGGAACGGAGCTCTCCTCTCTCCCCCCCCCCACTCAGGCTCTCCCGCCGCCCTCAACGGTAATCGCCGCCTCCCCCCCCGCTCGCTGGTGGGTTCGGTTCCCACGGCTCGGGCGCGCGCGGACGGACACTCAGCTCGCGCTCCTCCGCTGCCGCACTCCAAACAGCTGGGCCTGGCCCGGCTGGGCTGGGGGAGGGACAGGCCCCGTCTCCATTGGAGACCGCGCCAGCCCCGGGGCGGGGCCAGCTCCCTGATTGACAGCCAGCTCCCTGATTGACAGCCAGCTCCCTGATTGACAGCCACTCCCCTGATTGACACACAGCTCCCAGATTGACAGCCAGCTCCCTGATTGACACACAGCTCCCTGATTGACAGCCACTCCCCTGATTGACACCCAGCTCCCTGATTGACAGCCAGCTCCCTGATTGCCAGCCAGCTCCCTGATTGCCAGCCAGCTCCCTGATTGCCAGCCAGCTCCCTGATTGACAGCCACTCCCCTGATTGACACCCAGCTCCCTGATTGACAGCCAGCTCCCTGATTGACAGCCACTCCCCTGATTGACACACAACTCCCTGATTAACAGCCAGCTCCCTGATTGACAGCCACTCCCCTGATTGACACAAAGCTCCCTGATTGACACACAGCTCCCTGATTGACAGCCACTCCCCTGATTGACAGCCAGCTCCCTGATTGACAGCCACTCCCCTGATTGACACAAAGCTCCCTGATTGACACACAGCTCCCTGATTGACAGCCAGCTCCCTGATTGCCAGCCAGCTCCCTGATTGACAGCCACTCCCCTGATTGACACAAAGCTCCCTGATTGACACACAGCTCCCTGATTGACAGCCAGCTCCCTGATTGACACACAGCTCACTGATTGACACACAGCTCCCTGATTGACACACAGCTCCCTGATTGACAGCCACTCCCCTGATTGACACAAAGCTCCCTGATTGACACACAGCTCCCTGATTGACAGCCAGCTCCCTGATTGACACACAGCTCACTGATTGACACACAGCTCCCTGATTGACACACAGCTCCCTGATTGACAGCCACTCCCCTGATTGACACAAAGCTCCCTGATTGACACACAACTCCCTGATTGACAGCCACTCCCCTGATTGACACAAAGCTCCCTGATTGACACCCAGCTCCCTGATTGACACACAGCTCCCTGATTGACACACAGCTCCCTGATTGACAGCCAGCTCCCTGATTGACAGCCACTCCCCTGATTGACACAAAGCTCCCTGATTGACACACAACTCCCAGATTGACAGCCACGCCCCTGATTGACACACAACTCCCTGATTGACCAACATCTCCCTGATTTACAGCCTCTCCCTGATTGACAGCCACTCCCCTGATTGACACCCAGCTCCCTGATTTACAGCCTCTCCCTGATTTACAGCCATCTCCCTGATTGACACAAAGCTCCCTGATTGACACCCAGCTCCCTGATTGACACACAGCTCACTGATTGACACCCAGCTCCCTGATTGACAGCCACTCCCCTGATTGACACACAGCTCCCTGATTGACACACAGCTCCCTGATTGACACACAGCTCACTGATTGACACCCAGCTCCCTGATTGACAGCCACTCCACTCATTGACACCCAGCTCCCTGATTGACACACAGCTCCCTGATTGACACACAGCTCCCTGATTGACACACAGCTCACTGATTGACACACAGCTCCCTGATTGACAGCCACTCCCCTGATTGACACCCAGCTCCCTGATTGACACACAGCTCCCTGATTGACACACAGCTCACTGATTGACACACAACTCCCTGATTTACAGCCTCTCCCTGATTGACAGCCACTCCCCTGATTGACACCCAGCTCCCTGATTTACAGCCTCTCCCTGATTTACAGCCATCTCCCTGATTGACACAAAGCTCCCTGATTGACACCCAGCTCCCTGATTGACACACAGCTCACTGATTGACACCCAGCTCCCTGATTGACAGCCACCCCCCTGATTGACAGACACTCCCCTGATTGACACACAACTCCCTGATTGACACAAAGCCCCTGATTGACACACAGCTCACTGATTGACACCCAGCTCCCTGATTGACAGCCACTCCCCTGATTGACACCCAGCTCCCTGATTGACAGTCAGCTCCCTGATTGACAGCCACCCCCCTGATTGACAGCCACTCCCCTGATTGACACACAGCTCCCTGATTGACACAAAGCTCCCTGATTGACACACAGCTCACTGATTGACACACAGCTCCCTGATTGACACCCAGCTCCCTGATTGACACCCAGCTCCCTGATTGACACCCAGCTCCCTGATTGACTGCCACCCCCCTGATTGACAACCACTCCCCTGATTGACACACAGCTCCCTGATTGACACAAAGCTCCCTGATTGACACACAGCTCACTGATTGACACACAGCTCCCTGATTGACACCCAGCTCCCTGATTGACACACAGCTCACTGATTGACACACAGCTCCCTGATTGACAGCCACTCCCCTGATTGACACCCAGCTCCCTGATTGACACCCAGCTCCCTGATTGACAGCCACTCCCCTGATTGACACCCAGCTCCCTGATTGACAGTCAGCTCCCTGATTGACAGCCACCCCCCTGATTGACAGCCACTCCCCTGATTGACACACAGCTCCCTGATTGACACAAAGCTCCCTGATTGACACACAGCTCACTGATTGACACACAGCTCCCTGATTGACACCCAGCTCCCTGATTGACACCCAGCTCCCTGATTGACACCCAGCTCCCTGATTGACTGCCACCCCCCTGATTGACAACCACTCCCCTGATTGACACACAGCTCCCTGATTGACACAAAGCTCCCCGATTGACACACAGCTCACTGATTGACACACAGCTCCCTGATTGACACCCAGCTCCCTGATTGACACACAGCTCACTGATTGACACACAGCTCCCTGATTGACAGCCACTCCCCTGATTGACACCCAGCTCCCTGATTGACACCCAGCTCCCTGATTGACACACAGCTCACTGATTGACACACAACTCCCTGATTTACAGCCTCTCCCTGATTGACAGCCACTCCCCTGATTGACACCCAGCTCCCTGATTTACAGCCTCTCCCTGATTTACAGCCATCTCCCTGATTGACACAAAGCTCCCTGATTGACACACAGCTCACTGATTGACACACAGCTCCCTGATTGACACCCAGCTCCCTGATTTACAGCCTCTCCCTGATTTACAGCCATCTCCCTGATTGACACAAAGCTCCCTGATTGACACACAGCTCACTGATTGACACACAGCTCCCTGATTGACACCCAGCTCCCTGATTTACAGCCATCTCCCTGATTGACACAAAGCTCCCTGATTGACACACAGCTCACTGATTGACACACAGCTCCCTGATTGACACCCAGCTCCCTGATTTACAGCCTCTCCCTGATTTACAGCCTCCCCCTGATTGACACCCAGCTCCCTGATTGACACACAGCTCCCTGATTGACAGCCACCCCCCTGATTAACAGCCACTCCCCTGATTGACACACAGCTCCCTGATTGACAGTCAGCTCCCTGATTGACACCCAGCTCCCTGATTGACACACAGCTCCCTGATTGACACCCAGCTCCCTGATTTACAGCCTCTCCCTGATTTACAGCCTCCCTCTGATTGACACACAGCTCCCTGATTGACACACAGCTCCCTGATTGACAGCCACCCCCCTGATTGACAGCCACTCCCCTGATTGACACACAGCTCCCTGATTGACAGTCAGCTCCCTGATTGACACCCAGCTCCCTGATTGACAGCCAGCTCCCTGATTGACAGCCAGCTCCCTGATTGACACACAGCTCCCTGATTGACACACAGCTCCCTGATTGACAGCCACTCCCCTGATTGACACCCAGCTCCCTGATTGACAGCCAGCTCCCTGATTGACAGCCACCCCCCTGATTGACAGCCACTCCCCTGATTGACACACAGCTCCCTGATTGACAGTCAGCTCCCTGATTGACACCCAGCTCCCTGATTGACAGCCAGCTCCCTGATTGACAGCCAGCTCCCTGATTGACACACAGCTCCCTGATTGACACACAGCTCCCTGATTGACAGCCACTCCCCTGATTGACACCCAGCTCCCTGATTGACAGCCAGCTCCCTGATTGACAGCCACTCCCCTGATTGACACACAGCTCCCTGATTGACAGCCAGCTCCCTGATTGACACCCAGCTCCCTGATTGACACACAACTCCCTGATTGACAGCCAGCTCCCTGATTGACAGCCACTCCCCTGATTGACACACAACTCCCTGATTGACAGCCAGCTCCCTGATTGACAGCCACTCCCCTGATTGACACACAACTCCCTGATTGACAGCCAGCTCCCTGATTGACACCCAGCTCCCTGATTGACAGCCACTCCCCTGATTGACACACAACTCCCTGATTGACACACAGCTCCCTGATTGACACACAGCTCTCTGATTGACACACAGCTCCCTGATTGACACACAGCTCCCTGATTGACACACAGCTCCCTGATTGACAGCCACTCCCCTGATTGACACAAAGCTCCCTGATTGACACACAACTCCCTGATTGACAGCCACACCCCTGATTGACACCCAGCTCCCTGATTGACACACGGCTGCCTGATTGACACCCAGCTCCCTGATTGACTCCCAGCGCCCTGATTGACACCCAGCTCCCTGATTGACACCCAGCTCCCTGATTGACATCCAGCTCCCTGATTGACACCCAGCTCCCTGATTGACACACAGCTCCCTGATTGACACCCAGCTCCCTGATTTACAGCCTCTCCCTGATTTACAGCCATCTCCCTGATTGACACACAGCTCCCTGATTGACACCCAGCTCTCTGATTGACAGCCACCCCCCTGATTGACACCCAGCTCCCTGATTGACACCCAGCTCCCTGATTGACAGCCACTCCCCTGATTAACACACAGCTCCCTGATTGACACAATGCTCCCTGATTGACACACAGCTCACTGATTGACAGCCAGCTCCCTGATTTACAGCCTCCCCCTGATTGACAGTCAGCTCCCGGATTGACACCCAGCTCCCTGATTGACAGCCAGCTCCCTGATTGACACCGAGCTCCCTGCTTGACACACAGCTCCCAGATTGACACAAAGCTCCCTGATTGACACTCAGCTCACTGATTGACACACAGCTCCCTGATTGACACCCAGCTCCCTGATTTACAGCCTCCCCCTGATTGACAGTCATCTCCCTGATTGACACCCAGCTCCCTGATTGACAGCCAGCTCCCTGATTGACACCGAGCTCCCTGATTGACACCCAGCTCCCTGATTGACACATAGCTCCCTGATTGACACCCAGCTCCCTGATTGACAGCCAGCTCCCTGATTGACACCCAGCTCCCTGATTGACACAAAGCTCCCTGATTGACACCCAGCTCCCTGATTGACACAAAGCTCCCTGATTGACACCCAGCTCCCTGATTGACACCCAGCTCCCTGATTGACACCCAGCTCCCTGATTGACAGCCACTCCCCTGATTGACACAAAGCTCCCTGATTGACACCCAGCTCCCTGATTGACACCCAGCTCCCTGATTGACAGCCACTCCCCTGATTGACACACAGCTCCCTGATTGACAGCCAGCTCCCTGATTGACACCCAGCTCCGATTGACATAAAGCTCTCTGATTGACACCCAGCTCCCTGATTGACAGCCAGCTCCCTGATTGACACACAGCTCCCTGATTGACAGCCAGCTCCCTGATTGACACCCAGCTCCCTGATTGACACCCAGCTCCCTGATTGGCACCTAGCTCACTGATTGACAGCCAGCTCCCTGATTGACACACAGCTCCCTGATTGACAGCCAGCTCCCTGATTGACACCCAGCTCCGATTGACATAAAGCTCTCTGATTGACACCCAGCTCCCTGATTGACAGCCAGCTCCCTGATTGACACACAGCTCCCTGATTGACACCCAGCTCCCAGATTGACACCCAGCTCCCTGATTGACACCCAGCTCCCTGATTGACACCCAGCTCCCTGATTGACACCCAGCTCCCTGATTGGCACCCAGCTCCCTGATTGGCTGCCAGCTCCCTGATTGACACCCAGCTCCCTGATTTACAGCCTCTCCCTGATTGACACCCAGCTCCCTGATTGACACCCAGCTCCCTGAATGACAGCCAGCTCCCTGAGTGACACCCAGCTCCCTGATTGAAACACAGCTCCCTGATTGACACCCAGCTCCCTGTTGACTCACAGCTCCCTGATTTACAGCCTCTCCCTGATTGACACCCAGCTCCCTGATTGATAGGCAGCTCCCTGATTGACACCCAGCTCCCTGATTGATAGCCAGCTCCCTGATTGACACACAACTCCCTGATTGACAGCCAGCTCCCTGATTGACAGCCACTCCCCTGATTGACACAATGCTCCCTGATTGACAGCCAGCTCCCTGATTGACAGCCACTCCCCTGATTGACACAAAGCTCCCTGATTGACACACAGCTCCCTGATTGACAGCCACGCCCCTGATTGACACACAGCTCCCTGATTGACACACAGCTCCCTGATTGACACACAGCTCACTGATTGACACACAGCTCCCTGATTGACACACAGCTCCCTGATTGACAGCCACTCCCCTGATTGACACAAAGCTCCCTGATTGACACACAGCTCCCTGATTGACACACATCTCCCTGATTGACACACAGCTCACTGATTGACACACAGCTCCCTGATTGACAGCCAGCTCCCTGATTGACAGCCACTCCCCTGATTGACACAAAGCTCCCTGATTGACACACAACTCCCTGATTGACAGCCACGCCCCTGATTGACACACAACTCCCTGATTGACACACAACTCCCTGATTTACAGCCTCTCCCTGATTGACAGCCACGCCCCTGATTGACACCCAGCTCCCTGATTTACAGCCTCTCCCTGATTTACAGCCATCTCCCTGATTGACACAAAGCTCCCTGATTGACACCCAGCTCCCTGATTGACACACAGCTCACTGATTGACACCCAGCTCCCTGATTGACAGCCACCCCCCTGATTGACAGCCACTCCCCTGATTGACACACAGCTCCCTGATTGACACAAAGCTCCCTGATTGACACACAGCTCACTGATTGACACCCAGCTCCCTGATTGACAGCCACTCCCCCGATTGACACCCAGCTCCCTGATTGACACCCAGCTCCCTGATTGACACACAGCTCACTGATTGACACACAACTCCCTGATTTACAGCCTCTCCCTGATTGACAGCCACTCCCCTGATTGACACCCAGCTCCCTGATTGACAGCCAGCTCCCTGATTGACAGCCACTCCCCTGATTGACACAAAGCTCCCTGATTGACACACAGCTCCCTGATTGACAGCCAGCTCCCTGATTGACAGCCACTCCCCCGATTGACACCCAGCTCCCTGATTGACACACAGCTCACTGATTGACACACAGCTCCCTGATTGACACACAGCTCCCTGATTGACAGCCACTCCCCTGATTGACACAAAGCTCCCTGATTGACACCCAGCTCCCTGATTGACACACAGCTCCCTGATTGACACACAGCTCCCTGATTGACAGCCAGCTCCCTGATTGACAGCCACTCCCCTGATTGACACAAAGCTCCCTGATTGACACACAACTCCCTGATTGACAGCCACGCCCCTGATTGACACCCAGCTCCCTGATTTACAGCCTCTCCCTGATTTACAGCCATCTCCCTGATTGACACAAAGCTCCCTGATTGACACCCAGCTCCCTGATTGACACACAGCTCACTGATTGACACCCAGCTCCCTGATTGACAGCCACCCCCCTGATTGACAGCCACTCCCCTGATTGACACACAGCTCCCTGATTGACACACAGCTCCCTGATTGACACACAGCTCACTGATTGACACCCAGCTCCCTGATTGACAGCCACCCCCCTGATTGACAGCCACTCCCCTGATTGACACACAACTCCCTGATTTACAGCCTCTCCCTGATTGACAGCCACTCCCCTGATTGACACCCAGCTCCCTGATTTACAGCCTCTCCCTGATTTACAGCCATCTCCCTGATTGACACAAAGCTCCCTGATTGACACCCAGCTCCCTGATTGACACACAGCTCACTGATTGACACCCAGCTCCCTGATTGACAGCCACCCCCCTGATTGACAGCCACTCCCCTGATTGACACACAGCTCCCTGATTGACACACAGCTCCCTGATTGACACACAGCTCCCTGATTGACACACAGCTCACTGATTGACACACAGCTCCCTGATTGACAGCCACTCCCCTGATTGACACCCAGCTCCCTGATTGACAGCCACCCCCCTGATTGACAGCCACTCCCCTGATTGACACACAGCTCCCTGATTGACACACAGCTCCCTGATTGACACACAGCTCACTGATTGACACCCAGCTCCCTGATTGACAGCCACCCCCCTGATTGACAGCCACTCCCCTGATTGACACACAACTCCCTGATTTACAGCCTCTCCCTGATTGACAGCCACTCCCCTGATTGACACCCAGCTCCCTGATTTACAGCCTCTCCCTGATTTACAGCCATCTCCCTGATTGACACAAAGCTCCCTGATTGACACCCAGCTCCCTGATTGACACACAGCTCACTGATTGACACCCAGCTCCCTGATTGACAGCCACCCCCCTGATTGACAGCCACTCCCCTGATTGACACACAGCTCCCTGATTGACACACAGCTCCCTGATTGACAGCCACCCCCCTGATTGACAGCCACTCCCCTGATTGACACACAGCTCCCTGATTGACACACAGCTCCCTGATTGACACACAGCTCACTGATTGACACCCAGCTCCCTGATTGACAGCCACTCCACTCATTGACACCCTGCTCCCTGATTGACACACAGCTCCCTGATTGACACACAGCTCCCTGATTGACACACAGCTCACTGATTGACACACAGCTCCCTGATTGACAGCCACTCCCCTGATTGACACCCAGCTCCCTGATTGACACACAGCTCCCTGATTGACACACAGCTCACTGATTGACACACAACTCCCTGATTTACAGCCTCTCCCTGATTGACAGCCACTCCCCTGATTGACACCCAGCTCCCTGATTTACAGCCTCTCCCTGATTTACAGCCATCTCCCTGATTGACACAAAGCTCCCTGATTGACACCCAGCTCCCTGATTGACACACAGCTCACTGATTGACACCCAGCTCCCTGATTGACAGCCACCCCCCTGATTGACAGACACTCCCCTGATTGACACACAACTCCCTGATTGACACAAAGCCCCTGATTGACACACAGCTCACTGATTGACACCCAGCTCCCTGATTGACAGCCACTCCCCTGATTGACACCCAGCTCCCTGATTGACAGTCAGCTCCCTGATTGACAGCCACCCCCCTGATTGACAGCCACTCCCCTGATTGACACACAGCTCCCTGATTGACACAAAGCTCCCTGATTGACACACAGCTCACTGATTGACACACAGCTCCCTGATTGACACCCAGCTCCCTGATTGACACCCAGCTCCCTGATTGACACCCAGCTCCCTGATTGACTGCCACCCCCCTGATTGACAACCACTCCCCTGATTGACACACAGCTCCCTGATTGACACAAAGCTCCCTGATTGACACACAGCTCACTGATTGACACACAGCTCCCTGATTGACACCCAGCTCCCTGATTGACACACAGCTCACTGATTGACACACAGCTCCCTGATTGACAGCCACTCCCCTGATTGACACCCAGCTCCCTGATTGACACCCAGCTCCCTGATTGACAGCCACTCACCTGATTGACACCCAGCTCCCTGATTGACAGTCAGCTCCCTGATTGACAGCCACCCCCCTGATTGACAGCCACTCCCCTGATTGACACACAGCTCCCTGATTGACACAAAGCTCCCTGATTGACACACAGCTCACTGATTGACACACAGCTCCCTGATTGACACCCAGCTCCCTGATTGACACCCAGCTCCCTGATTGACACCCAGCTCCCTGATTGACTGCCACCCCCCTGATTGACAACCACTCCCCTGATTGACACACAGCTCCCTGATTGACACAAAGCTCCCCGATTGACACACAGCTCACTGATTGACACACAGCTCCCTGATTGACACCCAGCTCCCTGATTGACACACAGCTCACTGATTGACACACAGCTCCCTGATTGACAGCCACTCCCCTGATTGACACCCAGCTCCCTGATTGACACCCAGCTCCCTGATTGACACACAGCTCACTGATTGACACACAACTCCCTGATTTACAGCCTCTCCCTGATTGACAGCCACTCCCCTGATTGACACCCAGCTCCCTGATTTACAGCCTCTCCCTGATTTACAGCCATCTCCCTGATTGACACAAAGCTCCCTGATTGACACACAGCTCACTGATTGACACACAGCTCCCTGATTGACACCCAGCTCCCTGATTTACAGCCTCTCCCTGATTTACAGCCATCTCCCTGATTGACACAAAGCTCCCTGATTGACACACAGCTCACTGATTGACACACAGCTCCCTGATTGACACCCAGCTCCCTGATTTACAGCCATCTCCCTGATTGACACAAAGCTCCCTGATTGACACACAGCTCACTGATTGACACACAGCTCCCTGATTGACACCCAGCTCCCTGATTTACAGCCTCTCCCTGATTTACAGCCTCCCCCTGATTGACACCCAGCTCCCTGATTGACACACAGCTCCCTGATTGACAGCCACCCCCCTGATTAACAGCCACTCCCCTGATTGACACACAGCTCCCTGATTGACAGTCAGCTCCCTGATTGACACCCAGCTCCCTGATTGACACACAGCTCCCTGATTGACACCCAGCTCCCTGATTTACAGCCTCTCCCTGATTTACAGCCTCCCTCTGATTGACACACAGCTCCCTGATTGACACACAGCTCCCTGATTGACAGCCACCCCCCTGATTGACAGCCACTCCCCTGATTGACACACAGCTCCCTGATTGACAGTCAGCTCCCTGATTGACACCCAGCTCCCTGATTGACAGCCAGCTCCCTGATTGACAGCCAGCTCCCTGATTGACACACAGCTCCCTGATTGACACATAGCTCCCTGATTGACAGCCACTCCCCTGATTGACACCCAGCTCCCTGATTGACAGCCAGCTCCCTGATTGACAGCCACCCCCCTGATTGACAGCCACTCCCCTGATTGACACACAGCTCCCTGATTGACAGTCAGCTCCCTGATTGACACCCAGCTCCCTGATTGACAGCCAGCTCCCTGATTGACAGCCAGCTCCCTGATTGACACACAGCTCCCTGATTGACACACAGCTCCCTGATTGACAGCCACTCCCCTGATTGACACCCAGCTCCCTGATTGACAGCCAGCTCCCTGATTGACAGCCACTCCCCTGATTGACACACAGCTCCCTGATTGACAGCCAGCTCCCTGATTGACACACAGCTCCCTGATTGACACACAACTCCCTGATTGACAGCCAGCTCCCTGATTGACAGCCACTCCCCTGATTGACACACAACTCCCTGATTGACAGCCAGCTCCCTGATTGACAGCCACTCCCCTGATTGACACACAACTCCCTGATTGACAGCCAGCTCCCTGATTGACACCCAGCTCCCTGATTGACAGCCACTCCCCTGATTGACACACAACTCCCTGATTGACACACAGCTCCCTGATTGACACACAGCTCTCTGATTGACACACAGCTCCCTGATTGACACACAGCTCCCTGATTGACACACAGCTCCCTGATTGACAGCCACTCCCCTGATTGACACAAAGCTCCCTGATTGACACACAACTCCCTGATTGACAGCCACACCCCTGATTGACACCCAGCTCCCTGATTGACACACGGCTGCCTGATTGACACCCAGCTCCCTGATTGACTCCCAGCGCCCTGATTGACACCCAGCTCCCTGATTGACACCCAGCTCCCTGATTGACATCCAGCTCCCTGATTGACACCCAGCTCCCTGATTGACACACAGCTCCCTGATTGACACCCAGCTCCCTGATTTACAGCCTCTCCCTGATTTACAGCCATCTCCCTGATTGACACACAGCTCCCTGATTGACACCCAGCTCCCTGATTGACAGCCACCCCCCTGATTGACACCCAGCTCCCTGATTGACACCCAGCTCCCTGATTGACAGCCACTCCCCTGATTAACACACAGCTCCCTGATTGACACAATGCTCCCTGATTGACACACAGCTCACTGATTGACAGCCAGCTCCCTGATTTACAGCCTCCCCCTGATTGACAGTCAGCTCCCGGATTGACACCCAGCTCCCTGATTGACAGCCAGCTCCCTGATTGACAGCCACTCCCCTGATTGACACAAAGCTCCCTGATTGACACACAACTCCCTGATTGACAGCCACGCCCCTGATTGACACACAACTCCCTGATTGACACACAACTCCCTGATTTACAGCCTCTCCCTGATTGACAGCCACGCCCCTGATTGACACCCAGCTCCCTGATTTACAGCCTCTCCCTGATTTACAGCCATCTCCCTGATTGACACAAAGCTCCCTGATTGACACCCAGCTCCCTGATTGACACACAGCTCACTGATTGACACCCAGCTCCCTGATTGACAGCCACCCCCCTGATTGACAGCCACTCCCCTGATTGACACACAGCTCCCTGATTGACACAAAGCTCCCTGATTGACACACAGCTCACTGATTGACACCCAGCTCCCTGATTGACAGCCACTCCCCCGATTGACACCCAGCTCCCTGATTGACACCCAGCTCCCTGATTGACACACAGCTCACTGATTGACACACAACTCCCTGATTTACAGCCTCTCCCTGATTGACAGCCACTCCCCTGATTGACACCCAGCTCCCTGATTGACAGCCAGCTCCCTGATTGACAGCCACTCCCCTGATTGACACAAAGCTCCCTGATTGACACACAGCTCCCTGATTGACAGCCAGCTCCCTGATTGACAGCCACTCCCCCGATTGACACCCAGCTCCCTGATTGACACACAGCTCACTGATTGACACACAGCTCCCTGATTGACACACAGCTCCCTGATTGACAGCCACTCCCCTGATTGACACAAAGCTCCCTGATTGACACCCAGCTCCCTGATTGACACACAGCTCCCTGATTGACACACAGCTCCCTGATTGACAGCCAGCTCCCTGATTGACAGCCACTCCCCTGATTGACACAAAGCTCCCTGATTGACACACAACTCCCTGATTGACAGCCACGCCCCTGATTGACACCCAGCTCCCTGATTTACAGCCTCTCCCTGATTTACAGCCATCTCCCTGATTGACACAAAGCTCCCTGATTGACACCCAGCTCCCTGATTGACACACAGCTCACTGATTGACACCCAGCTCCCTGATTGACAGCCACCCCCCTGATTGACAGCCACTCCCCTGATTGACACACAGCTCCCTGATTGACACACAGCTCCCTGATTGACACACAGCTCACTGATTGACACCCAGCTCCCTGATTGACAGCCACCCCCCTGATTGACAGCCACTCCCCTGATTGACACACAACTCCCTGATTTACAGCCTCTCCCTGATTGACAGCCACTCCCCTGATTGACACCCAGCTCCCTGATTTACAGCCTCTCCCTGATTTACAGCCATCTCCCTGATTGACACAAAGCTCCCTGATTGACACCCAGCTCCCTGATTGACACACAGCTCACTGATTGACACCCAGCTCCCTGATTGACAGCCACCCCCCTGATTGACAGCCACTCCCCTGATTGACACACAGCTCCCTGATTGACACACAGCTCCCTGATTGACACACAGCTCCCTGATTGACACACAGCTCACTGATTGACACACAGCTCCCTGATTGACAGCCACTCCCCTGATTGACACCCAGCTCCCTGATTGACAGCCACCCCCCTGATTGACAGCCACTCCCCTGATTGACACACAGCTCCCTGATTGACACACAGCTCCCTGATTGACACACAGCTCACTGATTGACACCCAGCTCCCTGATTGACAGCCACCCCCCTGATTGACAGCCACTCCCCTGATTGACACACAACTCCCTGATTTACAGCCTCTCCCTGATTGACAGCCACTCCCCTGATTGACACCCAGCTCCCTGATTTACAGCCTCTCCCTGATTTACAGCCATCTCCCTGATTGACACAAAACTCCCTGATTGACACCCAGCTCCCTGATTGACACACAGCTCACTGATTGACACCCAGCTCCCTGATTGACAGCCACCCCCCTGATTGACAGCCACTCCCCTGATTGACACACAGCTCCCTGATTGACACCCAGCTCCCTGATTGACAGCCACCCCCCTGATTGACAGCCACTCCCCTGATTGACACACAGCTCCCTGATTGACACACAGCTCCCTGATTGACACACAGCTCACTGATTGACACCCAGCTCCCTGATTGACAGCCACTCCACTCATTGACACCCAGCTCCCTGATTGACACACAGCTCCCTGATTGACACACAGCTCCCTGATTGACACACAGCTCACTGATTGACACACAGCTCCCTGATTGACAGCCACTCCCCTGATTGACACCCAGCTCCCTGATTGACACACAGCTCCCTGATTGACACACAGCTCACTGATTGACACACAACTCCCTGATTTACAGCCTCTCCCTGATTGACAGCCACTCCCCTGATTGACACCCAGCTCCCTGATTTACAGCCTCTCCCTGATTTACAGCCATCTCCCTGATTGACACAAAGCTCCCTGATTGACACCCAGCTCCCTGATTGACACACAGCTCACTGATTGACACCCAGCTCCCTGATTGACAGCCACCCCCCTGATTGACAGACACTCCCCTGATTGACACACAACTCCCTGATTGACACAAAGCCCCTGATTGACACACAGCTCACTGATTGACACCCAGCTCCCTGATTGACAGCCACTCCCCTGATTGACACCCAGCTCCCTGATTGACAGTCAGCTCCCTGATTGACAGCCACCCCCCTGATTGACAGCCACTCCCCTGATTGACACACAGCTCCCTGATTGACACAAAGCTCCCTGATTGACACACAGCTCACTGATTGACACACAGCTCCCTGATTGACACCCAGCTCCCTGATTGACACCCAGCTCCCTGATTGACACCCAGCTCCCTGATTGACTGCCACCCCCCTGATTGACAACCACTCCCCTGATTGACACACAGCTCCCTGATTGACACAAAGCTCCCTGATTGACACACAGCTCACTGATTGACACACAGCTCCCTGATTGACACCCAGCTCCCTGATTGACACACAGCTCACTGATTGACACACAGCTCCCTGATTGACAGCCACTCCCCTGATTGACACCCAGCTCCCTGATTGACACCCAGCTCCCTGATTGACAGCCACTCCCCTGATTGACACCCAGCTCCCTGATTGACAGTCAGCTCCCTGATTGACAGCCACCCCCCTGATTGACAGCCACTCCCCTGATTGACACACAGCTCCCTGATTGACACAAAGCTCCCTGATTGACACACAGCTCACTGATTGACACACAGCTCCCTGATTGACACCCAGCTCCCTGATTGACACCCAGCTCCCTGATTGACACCCAGCTCCCTGATTGACTGCCACCCCCCTGATTGACAACCACTCCCCTGATTGACACACAGCTCCCTGATTGACACAAAGCTCCCCGATTGACACACAGCTCACTGATTGACACACAGCTCCCTGATTGACACCCAGCTCCCTGATTGACACACAGCTCACTGATTGACACACAGCTCCCTGATTGACAGCCACTCCCCTGATTGACACCCAGCTCCCTGATTGACACCCAGCTCCCTGATTGACACACAGCTCACTGATTGACACACAACTCCCTGATTTACAGCCTCTCCCTGATTGACAGCCACTCCCCTGATTGACACCCAGCTCCCTGATTTACAGCCTCTCCCTGATTTACAGCCATCTCCCTGATTGACACAAAGCTCCCTGATTGACACACAGCTCACTGATTGACACACAGCTCCCTGATTGACACCCAGCTCCCTGATTTACAGCCTCTCCCTGATTTACAGCCATCTCCCTGATTGACACAAAGCTCCCTGATTGACACACAGCTCACTGATTGACACACAGCTCCCTGATTGACACCCAGCTCCCTGATTTACAGCCATCTCCCTGATTGACACAAAGCTCCCTGATTGACACACAGCTCACTGATTGACACACAGCTCCCTGATTGACACCCAGCTCCCTGATTTACAGCCTCTCCCTGATTTACAGCCTCCCCCTGATTGACACCCAGCTCCCTGATTGACACACAGCTCCCTGATTGACAGCCACCCCCCTGATTAACAGCCACTCCCCTGATTGACACACAGCTCCCTGATTGACAGTCAGCTCCCTGATTGACACCCAGCTCCCTGATTGACACACAGCTCCCTGATTGACACCCAGCTCCCTGATTTACAGCCTCTCCCTGATTTACAGCCTCCCTCTGATTGACACACGGCTCCCTGATTGACACACAGCTCCCTGATTGACAGCCACCCCCCTGATTGACAGCCACTCCCCTGATTGACACACAGCTCCCTGATTGACAGTCAGCTCCCTGATTGACACCCAGCTCCCTGATTGACAGCCAGCTCCCTGATTGACAGCCAGCTCCCTGATTGACACACAGCTCCCTGATTGACACACAGCTCCCTGATTGACAGCCACTCCCCTGATTGACACCCAGCTCCCTGATTGACAGCCAGCTCCCTGATTGACAGCCACTCCCCTGATTGACACACAGCTCCCTGATTGACAGCCAGCTCCCTGATTGACACCCAGCTCCCTGATTGACACACAAGTCCCTGATTGACAGCCAGCTCCCTGATTGACAGCCACTCCCCTGATTGACACACAACTCCCTGATTGACAGCCAGCTCCCTGATTGACAGCCACTCCCCTGATTGACACACAACTCCCTGATTGACAGCCAGCTCACTGATTGACACGCAGCTCCCTGATTGACAGCCACTCCCCTGATTGACACACAACTCCCTGATTGACACACAGCTCCCTGATTGACACACAGCTCTCTGATTGACACACAGCTCCCTGATTGACACACAGCTCTCTGATTGACACACAACTCCCTGATTGACACACAGCTCTCTGATTGACACACAGCTCCCTGATTGACACACAGCTCCCTGATTGACACACAGCTCCCTGATTGACAGCCACTCCCCTGATTGACACAAAGCTCCCTGATTGACACACAACTCCCTGATTGACAGCCACTCCCCTGATTGACACCCAGCTCCCTGATTGACACACGGCTGCCTGATTGACACCCAGCTCCCTGATTGACTCCCAGCGCCCTGATTGACACCCAGCTCCCTGATTGACACCCAGCTCCCTGATTGACATCCAGCTCCCTGATAGACACCCAGCTCCCTGATTGACACACAGCTCCCTGATTGACACCCAGCTCCCTGATTTACAGCCTCTCCCTGATTTACAGCCATCTCCCTGATTGACACACAGCTCCCTGATTGACACCCAGCTCCCTGATTGACAGCCACTCCCCTGATTGACACAAAGCTCCCTGATTGACACACAACTCCCTGATTGACAGCCACGCCCCTGATTGACACACAACTCCCTGATTGACACACAACTCCCTGATTTACAGCCTCTCCCTGATTGACAGCCACGCCCCTGATTGACACCCAGCTCCCTGATTTACAGCCTCTCCCTGATTTACAGCCATCTCCCTGATTGACACAAAGCTCCCTGATTGACACCCAGCTCCCTGATTGACACACAGCTCACTGATTGACACCCAGCTCCCTGATTGACAGCCACCCCCCTGATTGACAGCCACTCCCCTGATTGACACACAGCTCCCTGATTGACACAAAGCTCCCTGATTGACACACAGCTCACTGATTGACACCCAGCTCCCTGATTGACAGCCAGTTCCCTGATTGACAGCCACTCCCCTGATTGACACAAAGCTCCCTGATTGACACACAACTCCCTGATTGACAGCCACGCCCCTGATTGACACACAACTCCCTGATTGACACACAACTCCCTGATTTACAGCCTCTCCCTGATTGACAGCCACGCCCCTGATTGACACCCAGCTCCCTGATTTACAGCCTCTCCCTGATTTACAGCCATCTCCCTGATTGACACAAAGCTCCCTGATTGACACCCAGCTCCCTGATTGACACACAGCTCACTGATTGACACCCAGCTCCCTGATTGACAGCCACCCCCCTGATTGACAGCCACTCCCCTGATTGACACACAGCTCCCTGATTGACACAAAGCTCCCTGATTGACACACAGCTCACTGATTGACACCCAGCTCCCTGATTGACAGCCACTCCCCCGATTGACACCCAGCTCCCTGATTGACACCCAGCTCCCTGATTGACACACAGCTCACTGATTGACACACAACTCCCTGATTTACAGCCTCTCCCTGATTGACAGCCACTCCCCTGATTGACACCCAGCTCCCTGATTGACAGCCAGCTCCCTGATTGACAGCCACTCCCCTGATTGACACAAAGCTCCCTGATTGACACACAGCTCCCTGATTGACAGCCACTCCCCTGATTGACAGCCAGCTCCCTGATTGACAGCCAGCTCCCTGATTGCCAGCCAGCTCCCTGATTGACAGCCACTCCCCTGATTGACACAAAGCTCCCTGATTGACACACAGCTCCCTGATTGACAGCCAGCTCCCTGATTGACAGCCACTCCCCTGATTGACACCCAGCTCCCTGATTGACACACAGCTCACTGATTGACACCCAGCTCCCTGATTGACAGCCACTCCCCTGATTGACACAAAGCTCCCTGATTGACACCCAGCTCCCTGATTGACACACAGCTCCCTGATTGACACACAGCTCCCTGATTGACAGCCAGCTCCCTGATTGACAGCCACTCCCCTGATTGACACAAAGCTCCCTGATTGACACACAACTCCCTGATTGACAGCCACGCCCCTGATTGACACCCAGCTCCCTGATTTACAGCCTCTCCCTGATTTACAGCCATCTCCCTGATTGACACAAAGCTCCCTGATTGACACCCAGCTCCCTGATTGACACACAGCTCACTGATTGACACCCAGCTCCCTGATTGACAGCCACCCCCCTGATTGACAGCCACTCCCCTGATTGACACACAGCTCCCTGATTGACACACAGCTCCCTGATTGACACACAGCTCACTGATTGACACCCAGCTCCCTGATTGACAGCCACTCCACTCATTGACACCCAGCTCCCTGATTGACACACAGCTCCCTGATTGACACACAGCTCCCTGATTGACACACAGCTCACTGATTGACACACAGCTCCCTGATTGACAGCCACTCCCCTGATTGACACCCAGCTCCCTGATTGACACACAGCTCCCTGATTGACACACAGCTCCCTGATTGACACACAACTCCCTGATTTACAGCCTCTCCCTGATTGACAGCCACTCCCCTGATTGACAGCCAGCTCCCTGATTTACAGCCTCTCCCTGATTTACAGCCATCTCCCTGATTGACACAAAGCTCCCTGATTGACACCCAGCTCCCTGATTGACACACAGCTCACTGATTGACACCCAGCTCCCTGATTGACAGCCACCCCCCTGATTGACAGACACTCCCCTGATTGACACACAACTCCCTGATTGACACAAAGCTCCCTGATTGACACACAGCTCACTGATTGACACCCAGCTCCCTGTTTGACAGCCACTCCCCTGATTGACACCCAGCTCCCTGATTGACAGTCAGCTCTCTGATTGACAGCCACCCCCCTGATTGACAGCCACTCCCCTGATTGACACACAGCTCCCTGATTGACACAAAGCTCCCTGATTGACACACAGCTCACTGATTGACACACAACTCCCTGTTGACACCCAGCTCCCTGATTGACACCCAGCTCCCTGATTGACACCCAGCTCCCTGATTGACACACAGCTCACTGATTGACACACAACTCCCTGATTTACAGCCTCTCCCTGATTGACAGCCACTCCCCTGATTGACACCCAGCTCCCTGATTTACAGCCTCTCCCTGATTTACAGCCATCTCCCTGATTGACACAAAGCTCCCTGATTGACACACAGCTCACTGATTGACACACAGCTCCCTGATTGACACCCAGCTCCCTGATTTAGAGCCTCTCCCTGATTTACAGCCATCTCCCTGATTGACACAAAGCTCCCTGATTGACACACAGCTCACTGATTGACACACAGCTCCCTGATTGACACCCAGCTCCCTGATTTACAGCCATCTCCCTGATTGACACAAAGCTCCCTGATTGACACACAGCTCACTGATTGACACACAGCTCCCTGATTGACACCCAGCTCCCTGATTTACAGCCTCTCCCTGATTTACAGCCTCCCCCTGATTGACACCCAGCTCCCTGATTGACACACAGCTCCCTGATTGACAGCCACCCCCCTGATTAACAGCCACTCCCCTGATTGACACACAGCTCCCTGATTGACAGTCAGCTCCCTGATTGACACCCAGCTCCCTGATTGACACACAGCTCCCTGATTGACACCCAGCTCCCTGATTTACAGCCTCTCCCTGATTTACAGCCTCCCTCTGATTGACACACGGCTCCCTGATTGACACACAGCTCCCTGATTGACAGCCACCCCCCTGATTGACAGCCACTCCCCTGATTGACACACAGCTCCCTTATTGACAGTCAGCTCCCTGATTGACACCCAGCTCCCTGATTGACAGCCAGCTCCCTGATTGACAGCCAGCTCCCTGATTGACACACAGCTCCCTGATTGACACACAGCTCTCTGATTGACAGCCACTCCCCTGATTGACACCCAGCTCCCTGATTGACAGCCAGCTCCCTGATTGACAGCCACTCCCCTGATTGACACACAGCTCCCTGATTGACAGCCAGCTCCCTGATTGACACCCAGCTCCCTGATTGACACACAAGTCCCTGATTGACAGCCAGCTCCCTGATTGACAGCCACTCCCCTGATTGACACACAACTCCCTGATTGACAGCCAGCTCCCTGATTGACAGCCACTCCCCTGATTGACACACAACTCCCTGATTGACAGCCAGCTCACTGATTGACACGCAGCTCCCTGATTGACAGCCACTCCCCTGATTGACACACAACTCCCTGATTGACACACAGCTCCCTGATTGACACACAGCTCTCTGATTGACACACAGCTCCCTGATTGACACACAGCTTTCTGATTGACACACAACTCCCTGATTGACACACAGCTCTCTGATTGACACACAGCTCCCTGATTGACACACAGCTCCCTGATTGACACACAGCTCCCTGATTGACAGCCACTCCCCTGATTGACACAAAGCTCCCTGATTGACACACAACTCCCTGATTGACAGCCACTCCCCTGATTGACACCCAGCTCCCTGATTGACACACGGCTGCCTGATTGACACCCAGCTCCCTGATTGA
Organism: Scyliorhinus torazame; assembly: GCF_047496885.1. NCBI lineage: Eukaryota > Metazoa > Chordata > Chondrichthyes > Carcharhiniformes > Scyliorhinidae > Scyliorhinus > Scyliorhinus torazame. The sequence continues at coordinate 245,979,040 of NC_092716.1, forward strand.
CTCCCAGCGCCCTGATTGACACCCAGCTCCCTGATTGACACCCAGCTCCCTGATTGACATCCAGCTCCCTGATAGACACCCAGCTCCCTGATTGACACACAGCTCCCTGATTGACACCCAGCTCCCTGATTTACAGCCTCTCCCTGATTTACAGCCATCTCCCTGATTGACACACAGCTCCCTGATTGACACCCAGCTCCCTGATTGACAGCCACCCCCCTGATTGACACCCAGCTCCCTGATTGACAGCCACTCCCCTGATTAACACACAGCTCCCTGATTGACACAATGCTCCCTGATTGACACACAGCTCACTGATTGACAGCCAGCTCACTGATTTACAGCCTCCCACTGATTGACAGTCAGCTCCCGGATTGACACCCAGCTCCCTGATTGACAGCCAGCTCCCTGATTGACACCGAGCTCCCTGATTGACACACAGCTCCCTGATTGACACAAAGCTCCCTGATTGACACTCAGCTCACTGATTGACACACAGCTCCCTGATTGACACCCAGCTCCCTTATTTACAGCCTCCCCCTGATTGACAGTCATCTCCCTGATTGACACCCAGCTCCCTGATTGACAGCCAGCTCCCTGATTGACACCGAGCTCCCTGATTGACACCCAGCTCCCTGATTGACACAAAGCTCCCTGATTGACACCCAGCTCCCTGATTGACACAAAGCTCCCTGATTGACACCCAGCTCCCTGATTGACACCCAGCTCCCTGATTGACAGCCACTCCCATGATTGACACACAGCTCCCTGATTGACACCCAGCTCCCTGATTGACACCCAGCTCCCTGATTGACAGCCACTCCCCTGATTGACACACAGCTCCCTGATTGACAGCCAGCTCCCTGATTGACACCCAGCTCCGATTGACATAAAGCTCCCTGATTGACACCCAGCTCCCTGATTGACAGCCAGCTCCCTGATTGACACACAGCTCCCTGATTGACAGCCAGCTCCCTGATTGACACCCAGCTCCCTGATTGACACACAGCTCACTGATTGACACCCAGCTCCCTGATTGACAGCCACCCCCCTGATTGACAGCCACTCCCCTGATTGACAGACAGCTCCCTGATTGACACACAGCTCCCTGATTGACACACAGCTCACTGATTGACACCCAGCTCCCTGATTGACAGCCACTCCACTCATTGACACCCAGCTCCCTGATTGACACACAGCTCCCTGATTGACACACAGCTCCCTGATTGACACACAGCTCACTGGTTGACACACAGCTCCCTGATTGACAGCCACTCCCCTGATTGACACCCAGCTCCCTGATTGACACACAGCTCCCTGATTGACACACAGCTCACTGATTGGCACACAACTCCCTGATTTACAGCCTCTCCCTGATTGACAGCCACTCCCCTGATTGACACCCAGCTCCCTGATTTACAGCCTCTCCCTGATTTACAGCCATCTCCCTGATTGACACAAAGCTCCCTGATTGACACCCAGCTCCCTGATTGACACACAGCTCACTGATTGACACCCAGCTCCCTGATTGACAGCCACCCCCCTGATTGACAGACACTACCCTGATTGACACACAACTCCCTGATTGACACAAAGCTCCCTGATTGACACACAGCTCACTGATTGACACCCAGCTCCCTGATTGACAGCCACTCCCCTGATTGACACCCAGCTCCCTGATTGACAGTCAGCTCCCTGATTGACAGCCACCCCCCGGATTGACAGCCACTCCCCTGATTGACACACAGCTCCCTGATTGACACAAAGCTCCCTGATTGACACACAGCTCACTGATTGACACACAGCTCCCTGATTGACACCCAGCTCCCTGATTGACACCCAGCTCCCTGATTGACAGCCACCCCCCTGATTGACAACCACTCCCCTGATTGACACACAGCTCCCTGATTGACACAAAGCTCC